>NW_006399918.1:6588527-6603743 GCF_000299155.1 Elephantulus edwardii | reverse complement strand
ACACACACACACACAAACATATAGATACATATAAAAGAGTTCATAGTGACAGCTTAAAGAGGAAGAAAGTTGGTGTTTGCCCAAAGTAGCTCTGATATTATGAATTATCAGGACTTTACCTCAAGTCTTTTAAATCAAAACTTTGTGCTTTGCCTTCACTCGTCCAGGCTTTCAGAATAATCTCTAGGCTTTTAGACTAATATGCAAGACCCTTCACACCCTGTAAAAAGCAAAAAACAAATCCAAACTCACTGCTCAATTTGGATTTCTAGAGACTTTCTATTGTGTTTCTTAGGCTGCAAATCTTTACAGGAGGAAACTGCCTTCTTTGTCCTGCAAGAAAGCTAGTAGATTAAACCACTGCCCTTTCCTTAGTGGTGAAACAAATTAATTCCTCACCTTTAATTTTCACCATTCCCTGTCATATAATATACTCTGACCATAAAATGTGATTGACTTGTAGTTTTTCTGAGGACTGCACCTGGGGTATCAGAACTCTTGAAAAACTGACTTTTCTAGCCATTTTGTTGATCCCATTGGTGTGAGAGGACATGGTATCCAGCTACTTAACTTCAGACACATGGTTTTCAAATCATCAACAGCTGTGGGACTAGGAGAAGAGGGAGAGGGCTTTTCACACTGGGCAACAAGATTTGCAGGGGATTGAAGCAAGACTTTGGGGAGACCAACATCAGGGGGAGACCCTGGTGCGAGTGAGACTCTGCCGGCAAGACCCTGGTGATGGTGGTGGAGAGACTGTAGCATTGCTGTGGAGAAACTATGGCAAGGTGTAACCAGAGGAGCCCTGAGATGAAGGCCATAGATAGAGGTTTTGCTATTCTTGCTGGATGATATAAAGAAAAGCTGACTGCTGAACTTAAACCAGAGCCTGGAATAATTGAATAATCGTGCCTTGGAACTGCTGGGCTAAAGTTTAGACTTGCATTGGGTGATATTCTTTGCCTCCTCCAGTCTCCAACTTCCCTAACTAACCCCACTCTCAGTACCAAAACTATGAGTAAAGTCTGTGAGTCAAAACCAAATGCTGAACCCAAGAGTTGATGGAAAGAGATGTAAAAGCATGGGGGTGGCATGTGTGACCAAGCAGCTATCTATTTGCTGCTATGGATATTATTGACGGGGAAATTATCCCCATGTTACAATTGCTCCTTTTACAGGACCACACTTGCTATTTTTCTTCAAGGCTTTTTGTGCTTGCCTCGCTCTTCTGCTGCTTCTTTCTGGAGCATCAGTTCCCCTCTTCCTTCTGCGATACCAATTCCTAGTCATCCTATCACAATCAGTCTTCCCTGAATAATATCTGCTCCCTCCCCTAAAAAGTGCTCTATCTCTGCCCTCACTATGGATAGCTCCATCTCTACCTATTCCCAGTTGGTGCTCTCTTCTCTATGTGTGCTTACCTTGTAGAATGCAACCTCTTAAATAAATGGATCTGATTGTCTTTGTGTGTACAGTATTTATGTGGCACAAATAAGAGGAATTTAGTTAAGATTAGCTTAGAATCTTCCAGGTATTGAGCCAGAAAAGATTTTGGGTAGACAGTTTTAGCAGAGAGAATCAATCTTGGAGGAGAGAGATTGACGTATAAGTGGTGAGGAAGTGCTGCAGTGGGCAGGGGCTGGAAACTGGCAGAAAAAGAAGGCTGTTGTCAGCAGCCCTAAACTAATAATAATAATAATAATAATAATAATAATAATAATAATATCCTCTTATAGAGACCCATCTTCTTGAAATTTTTGAGGAGAACACCTTCACTGGTTCTTCCCTCTATTCCATGCCTAGAAGCTGCAAGGAAATAAAAGAAAGTTGCCATACAGTACCTGGTGAGTACTGAACCAATATCAGAATTTTCTCCTAGAAACCACTTTTTAGCAAAATGGGACCTGATCTTGGAAATTTTCAGACATGTAACCAACACTACTATCTAATTCTGGATTCTCATACTTTTTAATCCTCCAAGATTGGTTGTAGCTATGTGTAAACCTCCCTTAGTATTCTAAATTATGGTACCTTATGACTTAGGTCATTAAGCATAATTTATTGTTGGTTCCTACATGTTATGCAGTATTTCACAAACTCTTGATCATTTTTAAAATAGTGATGCATAATACTTCATTGTGCCACAGTTTTTTTAGCCATCCACCCACTGATGGATAAATCAGTTCTTTTCAATTCTTTGTTATAAATAATGCTGCAATAACAATGGATATAAACATGTCAATTTGTGTTGCCCCTCTTATTTCTTTGGTCTGTATATACCTAGTAGTAGGATCTAATGGCATTTCTATTGCTAGTTTTCTAAGGAAGTGCTAAACTACTTTCTGTAGTGGTCGCACCATTTTGCATTCTCATTAACAAACAATGTCTGACAGTTCTGATCTCTGTAAATCCTTGTTAGCCTTTGTTGTTTACTGTCTTAGAACATTACAATTTTTGCTGGAGTGGAAAAACTCTAAGTTTGGGAGGATTATAACTTGCATAGATTGCAAAGTCAAGAACATCAGTAGTAGCTTCCCATATTATTTGTCTCACAGAAAGACACAGGGAAAAAAGGGACCAAATGAAAAGGCAACACAGGTGTTTGACTTGCTTTGTTGCTAAGGAACAAATTCATGTGGCAACTAAGCGTTTCTTTAGTCTGCATGTGGACCCCATGTGGAGTAAGGGATCATGCCTGAACAGGACCTGGGAGGTGATAAAGAGCTGTCTTGTGACAGCCCCCCTGGAAGTTAGGCCTGGTGGATGAGAAATTACCTTGGATCAGCTCTCCACAAGCTTCCCATGTTCCCTGATAAGAAGGATCACAGCATTTTGTGAAGCTTAGGTGAGCTGTGATTAAATCTTGTTCAGTGACTTGTACAGACACACGCGAGGTCATCAGAGTAGTCGTGGGCAGTAACCATGCCTGCCCTTTGCTCTGAGATGCACAGGGATTTCCACTTGGAGACTGGAGATCTAGGTAGACACTGATTTCTGTCCTCTCCAAACTTGACTGACTTCCTGTCTAGGGGAAGATACTATCTCTGTGGTCTAAGGATGGTTGAAATATAAACATCCATAAGATAATGTTGAGCAGAAGAGCTCATAAGATGAGCAGAAATGAAGATTTAAGGAGAATGATCTTTCAACAGGTGCATATGTGAAAGGAGACTTTGACATGTGTACACTCCATATCCTAGAACATTTCTGATTATGAGATCTCAGAAAAGGAAGTCCTTGTGGTTCTCTCCACAGATGGCCTCTATTTCCTGCGCACGGACAATGGTGTCATCTACCAGACCTTCTGTGACATGACCTCTGGGGGTGGTGGCTGGACCCTGGTGGCCAGTGTGCATGAGAACAATATGTTTGGGAAGTGCACAGTGGGTGATCGCTGGTCCAGTCAGCAGGGAAACAGAGCAGACTACCCAGAAGGGGATGGCAACTGGGCCAATTACAACACCTTTGGTTCTGCAGAAGGAGCCACGAGTGACGACTACAAGGTTAGTGCCACTCACTACTTCCTTGGAAAATGAAGAATTGAATGTGGCTGAAGCACAGCCGATAAAATGGAACTTGGATTGGAGAGAGAGAGAGAGAGAGAGAGAAAAAATATTTAGTTGCTTTAATTTTAAAAGTATCATCATGTCCTGGAAGTGGGTTATCTGAGCACTGTTGCCATCTGGTCATTGGATCTAGTGCTTTCAGCACAACTGAAGGTTTACTGTCCTTGCAACTAAATATTAAAGTCTTTTGTTCTCTAGAACCCTGGCTACTATGATATCCAGGCAGGGGACCTGGGCATCTGGCATGTGCCCAACAAGTCCCCACTGCAGCACTGGAGAAGCAGCTCCCTGCTGAGGTACCATACCAACAGTAACTTCTTCTGGAATGAGGGACACAATCTGTTTGGCCTCTACCAGGTACACAGGATGCTGGGTGGGTGGTGTTCACTTGGTAACAGGAGTATGAAGTGTTTATACTTAGGAGTGAGTCTGCTTTCTGTGGTCCATGTCACTACCAACTGCCTCCTTTTGGCCATTTCTTCTGCTTCAGGTTCACTGTTAGCTAGTTTCCCAACACTCTATGAGGAACTATGAGCCAGCTTTAAGGGTGAGGAGGTGAGGAGGAGAGGGAGAGAACAAAGGCTTTACTGCTGCTGGAAAACAACTAGAGGGATAATTTTTATTAGACTAGTTTCTGAATAATGACAGCTATCTTATAGTAACCCACCTCTCTGATATGTCAAACTATTTGTTTTCTTTATGCAATCTCCACTTTGGGTCTTTGCAGAAATACCCGGTGAAATATGGAATAGGAAAGTGCCAGACTGACAATGGCCCGGCAATACCTGTGGTCTATGACTTTGGTGATGCTCAGAAAACAGCCTCTTATTATTCACCATATGCTCAGAGTGAGTGTTTGCTAGGGCCAGACATCAATAGTTCTCTGGCTTTTTGGGGAAAGGATAGCATATAGCAATGGCAATAATTATTAACATTTACTGAGCACTTAAAGTGTCCTAGCCAGTTTTCTGGGAAATGGGATAATTTTAAGTTATTTGTTTTTATGAAAAATTTATGGTCTATTTTGCTGCTTGAGGGGCTAAACACAGATTAGAGACCTGCTTCACACGGTCAAAGGGTCTGAATCAGGATGTAAAGTCAGGAATTTACCTCAGATCCTCTGCTCTTAAATACCTTTGGAATTCTCTTGTAATAGTGCTGGTGGTGGTGTGGTTAAAGCATTTGACTGCTGCCCCAAAAGTGGCAGTTCAAACTCACTAGCTTCTCCTTGGGAGGAAGCTTAGACAATGTTTGTATGTAAATCTTTACAGTCCTGGTGAGCTTATGGACTAGTTCTACTGTGTCCTGTGGGCTCAGCATAAGTCAGTATCAATGGCAGTGTTTGGGCTTTTTAAAAAAAAGTTTTTGATATTTTCCTTGTTGTAACAGTTAATAGAAGGTGCTTGTTTATTTTCAGAGGAAGGATAACTAGTAAAGTGGTACTTTTATTATAGAAGATGACTCTAATTTTTAAAATACTACTTTTTGAAGTCTAAGAAAGCAAAATCTTTCATGGGAAAGTAAAATAATCATTTTTAGATGAAAGAGAGTTCTAATGAATTTTAAAAAGACTACATTTTTTTAGGTTAAAGAAAGCAAAATTAGTCTTTGATGGGAAAAATCACAGCCATTAGTCATTATCTACATTTTACATTGCAATTAAAACATGGATTTGTAGGGGAAACAAAGATATAATTGGTTGAGAAATTTGTAAGCAGAAACATATGAATGACACTTGATAGTTGTTTATTCTTGCTGTACCTTTTGAGATATTTTTTATGATGTTTCAGTAAGATGTCATTTCCTCTTTAAGCCTTAAACAGAAAAGGATCCTCTTGTGGGTTCCAACTTTTGTTCTCTCCAGTCTCTGGAGGTGAGGAGAGGCTCCCTCCCCTCCGTGCCCACCTGTCCCTGGCAGACTGGAGTGCAGGACTGCAGGCTGAGCCTTTGAAATCCCTGGGTGGTCAAGTCCTTTCTCTGCATTTTCTTTTCTAGGTGAATTTGTTGCAGGATTTGTCCAGTTCAGGGTGTTTAATAATGAGAGAGCCGCCAATGCCCTGTGTGCTGGAATAAAAGTTACTGGCTGCAACACTGAGCATGTGAGTCTTCAGGGAGATCAAGGGTCTGTGGGTGTGTAGATATGTGAGTGATGTATGCAGATACGTATCTTTATGTTTTGCCTTTTTATGCTCTTAATAGTGTCTTATGGATGTACTTAATTTTAATGAAATCCAATTTATTGATATTTCATTTATGGTTAGTACTTTTGTATTCGAGAATTATTTATCTACATTGATGTAATGAAGGTATTCTATAATTTTTAATATTAACATTAACTTCTAGAAGGCCTATGGTTTAAAATTTTTTATTCTCTAGTCTTATAGTGGAAAGACTATTTTAGATTAGCATCTCATTGCTGGGACAGGAGAGAATCAGAGTCATCAAGAATGGAGTCATTCACTCAAGCTTGATAGGCTGATAAATGGTCCTTGGTCCTTGGAAAGTGACACTAAAGTCATAGCTTCGTGTTTATTTTCACCTCAATCATGAGTTTGTCCATTTCACAGCTGAGTCAGTTGTTAAACTTTCAGTGGAAGCCTTTTCAAGGTTGAGATTGCATAAGAAACATGAGGCACCATTCTTAGATTAGTCCTGGCCTCCCATTGCTTCCTAGTGTTTGTTCAAATACACACTCTACTGGGAGAATCTTGGACAACTCGGTCATCCAATCTTTTACAACAAGCACTCTCTGATAATATGTCACCAGGAATACTTACTCACAAAGCAGGTGAAATTGAATTTCATCTCCAGAAGACTTCAGGACCCCTCAAGAGATGTTTAGATACCTGAATTGGCTAGTTTTGTTTTGTTTTTAGCTTTTCTTTTTTACCTAATTTTGTGGCCAAAGGTAGAATAAGGAGAAGGCCTTGGTCTATCTAGAGTTTATGTTGTGCTGGGAAAAGCAAATATATTCACTTGAGATTTATTTTTCCCTGAATTAACAGTCAGGGATAGGACCTTGGCAGTTTCAGTTGACTTTGAAGGAGCCATCTTTCTATGCCTTCCTCATCAATAAGCTTGTTCCTTTTATGGTCAAGGGGAAGCAGCTTCAGTTCAGAGAGACCCCTGGTATGATCTGAGCCAAATGATGAGTGGATGGGTACCGATGGGACAGAACTCGTGCAGTCTTCCTTCTCTTTGATAGCCTGACTCTGATGGCTACTTCCTACCATCACTCAATGTGATGATATATTCTTCTTACCATCACTCAAAATATGCTGCATGCGTATACCCCTGTATCTTAAAGTGTGCACTGAGATCCGCTCTCTGCTGCTGAAGGAGATAGAAGGATGATATACTCCTTGCTCAGTGTTTAGCAGGAAAGATAGCCACACAAACACAATTATCTTTTGAGTGTAATTATAATGGAAATATAAGCAAAGGTTAAGTGAACAGCTATTCCATGTTAGCTATGTGAGCTTAGGGGTGTCAGGAGTAGTGAATGTGGTGAAAGAAACTTCTGAGCTGAGTCTTAAGACTATAGAAGTTTATTTTTTTTAATTTTTATTGTATTATTTTTACGTGTACCATCAAATCAGATCTGACTGGTACAGGAGGAGATTGCTCCCTCCCTCTCCAGCAGAGCATCTGGTGGCTTTGAACCGCGTACCTCTGGGATTGCAGTGCAGCGTCTTGCTACTAGGCCACCAGAGCTCCCTAAGGCTACAGAAGTTTATTTAAAAATAGAAGGATAGCAAATGGGGTGGTGGGGTGAGGTGGGGTGGGCGGGGAGAAAGGTGTAACAATGAATGAATGGAATTCCAAAATCTCTGTAGATGTTCATTGAAATGAAAAATAAATAAATTAAAATATATATAAAAAATAGAAGGATAACTAGTAGGACATGTATGGGACTCAAGGGGGAAAGGGTTGGGAGCAGAGGAGTGAAGATGAGTGGGGGTGAAATAACAATTTGGTGGGTAGAGAGGTGGAGTAAAGTAAATGGGAAAGATCTAGTAGGGACCTGAAAAGATAGGGTAATGAAGAGAATCATCCAATGGTGATCAATTTTATAAAACACAATGAATGGGGAGGGGGATGGGAGGAGATGGGGGAAATGTGCAACAATGAATGAGTGAAAAATCTAACCTTTCTGTAAACTTTTGTTAAAATCACATTAAAATAAAAATGTTATTAAAAAAAGAAGAAAAGACTACAGACGTTTATTAGGTCTCAGTGGAAGCTGGGTTGAATGAAAGTGCATGGTGACTTGAGGGAGCAGCAAACTGCTTTGTAATTTTGATTCATAGGATATACATTGAGTAGAAGCAGAATTTGATGTTAGAAATGTCAATAGATACCAGGTATGAGGAAGAATTTTGCTTTATGTCTATGATTTTAGACTTTTGCAGAAAGTGCTGGGAATCTGATCATCTTTGTATTTTACAAAGAGCCCCTTGATAGCATGGGGTGGACAAATTTTAGTAGGGAGACACTAGAGACAAGTATCTTGGAACAGGTGGAATAGTTTAGATAAAGGCCTGAAATAGGTAGTATCCATGTGTATGGGCAAATATTGATGAGCTGTAGAAACTTTAAGTGATAAAATCAATAGCTTTTTATGACTAGTTAAGTACAATAGAGAGGGAATGAAGAAGTCTTGCATAACTACTTATTTTTTCTTTATGTGACTGAGTGTCATTTATCAAATCAGGGTGCCTGGAACAGAATTAGGGCCAAAGAGGGATATAAATATTTCTTTTTTGGCGGCACTTGTGGTGCCTGGTATAAAGATCCAAGTAGCAGTTGGATTTTGATGTCTTCAGCATCTATATTGGAAATAGAAATTTGAGAACCATTAGTGGTTTATTGGCAACTGAAGCCAAAGAGACAAGCAGACTCTATGGGAGGGGAATAGATTCTATCTTAAGGAAAACAGTTCTTAAGAAATTTGTGAAGGTAGAGTCTAACCATCAGATTTGAGAATGAATATTGAGGAAAAATGTAGCATATCAGCAGACAACAATATCACGAAAACTAAATAAGAAGAGATTTTACGAAAGGATAAGTGAGCATCATCAGTGGAGGTGGCACTATCAAATGGAATGAAAACCAAAGAGTCTACTGAATTTGGTCATTAACATGTCATTGACTTCACAAGCAGTTCTCTCATTTTCACTTCTGTCATTATATTTCAGCATTGCATTGGTGGAGGAGGATACTTCCCAGAAGCCAATCCCAGGGAGTGTGGCGATTTCTCTAGCTTTGATGGGAGTGGATATGGAACGCATATTGGTTATAGCAATAGTCGGGATATAACCGAATCAACTGTGCTCCTGTTCTACAGATGAGTGCTTCATGGTGAAAATCATAGAATGCTTCTCCAAACCTGGGACTCCACAAATGGAGAACAATGATGAGAATGCTGTGGCATCACTTTTACCAATGATTTTGGAGTTTATGAAGTATGTAATGGGAGAGGAGAGGAGAATAAACTTTGTGAATTCAAGACTTGGTTTCTATGCATTCTTTTCTTGAAAGAGCTTTGTAAAAACATTGTAAGATGATTTAAAAATAATTGATTCTTGTTCAACCATTTTTGTACTTGAAATGTTTTAGGACTCAAGAATCATGACAAAGAAACATGTCATTCTCTTTCATGTGGTTCTTAAAATAGGGAAATTAAAGGCAAAGGGAAATATTTTATTCTAAATTCATCAAATTTACTTTCATGAACGGATCCACTTGAAACTCCCACATGAATATCTTAAAAAGGGAAAGAGTCTATTTTAAGGTGCACCAAAGAATTTGAGATATCTGCATCTGACCATATTCCAGCCTTAATGGTTGAAGGATTCTCCTTCAGAGATATGTCTGGCTGGCAAGTCTGTCATGATAATGACTCTTCTTGGGGTTTTGGGAATCAATACTTAAGTGCTTATTAAAAAAGGAGCTAAATAGCTAAATCATCCCCAGTGCATTATTGTTACAATCAGAATGTGTGTGGCACAAATTCAGACACAATATCCTCCACTAGTCTCCCAATTCTTTCCTCACAGTGGCCATAAACATGACAGTTTTCATTTTATTGGGTTCTATTGCTTAACCAATTAAAAAGCATCTATATCCATATCTATGTTTATATATCTATATATCTTCCCTCATTTGATTTTAAGATGTTAGAAGAGTTTATTGTGACAATTTAAAGAGGAAAAACGGTTATGTTTGCCCAAAGTAGCTCTAATATTGTGAATTATCTGACATTTTATCTTGAGTCTTAAGTAAAAACTTTGTGCTTTACCTTTACTTGTCTGTACAGCCTTTCAGAATAAACTCTAGGCTTTCAGACTAATATACAAGGCCCTTCCCACTCTGAAAAAAAGCAAAAAACAAACCCAAATTCACTGCTCAATTTGGATTTCTAGAGACTTTCCATTGTGTTTCCTGGGCTGCAAATCTTTTCAGGAGGAGACTGCCTTCTTTGTCCAGCAGGGAAGCTGGTAGATGAAAAGCACTAAACTTTCTTTAGTGGTGCAGCAAGTTAATTTCTCATCTTCAGTTTTTACCACTCCCTGCCATATAATATACTCTCTGACCATAAAATGTGATTGACTTGTAGTTTTTCTGAGGACTGGACCTGGAGTTTCAGAACCTTTGAAAATTTACTTTTCTAGCCATTATGTTGGCCCCCATTGGGGTGGGGTGGGGCATGGTCTCCAGCTACCTTAACTGCAGAATTATCAACAGCTGTGAAACTAGGAGAAGAGGGAGAGGGCTTCCCACACTGGGCAGCAAGATTTTCAGGGGATTGGAGCAAACCCTTGGAGAGAGCAATACTCTTAAGAGGGAGACCTGGTGAGAAGGAGATTCTGCTGGCAAGACCCTGGTGATTTTGGTGGAGAGACTGTAGCATTGCTGTGGAGAAACTGTGGCAAGGTATAACAAGAGGAGCCCTGAGATAAGGGCCACAGTTAAAGGTTTTGCTCTTCTTGGTGGATGATAGAAGGAAAAGGTGACTGCTGAACTTAAACCAGAGCCTGACATAATTGAAGAATTGTGCCTTGGGACTGCTGGACTAAAGTCTACACTTGCATTGGGTGATATTCTTTGCCTCCTCCACTCTCCAACTTCCCTAATAAACCCCACTCTCAGTACCACAACTATAAGTAAAGTCTGTGAGTCAACAACAAATGTTGAACCCAAGAATTGATGGGAATAGATGCAAGAGCATGGGGGTGGCATGTGTGACCAAGCAGCTATCTATTTGCTGCTGTGAATATTATTGATGGGGACAGTTTCCCTTTATGAAGCAGATAGAAGTCAGACTTGACCATCTCCATGGTACAACTCCTTTTACATGACCACCCTCTGTTATTTTTCTTCAGGGCTTTTTGTGCATGCCTCACCCTTCTGCCACTTCTTTCTGGAGCATCAGTTCCCCTTTCCTTCTGTGATACCAACTCGTAGTCATGCTATCACAATCAGTTTTCTCTGAATTATATCTGCTCCCTTCCCTAAAAAGTTCTCTATTTTGACCCTCACTGTGGGCAGCTCTATCTCTACTTATTCCCAGTTGGTGTTCTCTTTTCCATGTGTGCTTACCTTGTAGAATGCAATCTCTTAAATAAATGGATCCAATTGTCTTTGTGAGTATAGTATGTATGCTGCATGAAAAAAGAGGAATTTAGTTAAGATTAGTTGAAAAGCATCCAGGTGTTGAGCCAGGAAAAGATTTTGGATTAGAAAGTTTTAGGAGAGAAAATCCATCTTTGAGAAGGGAGTCTGACATATAATTGGTGACAAAATGCTGCAGTGGTCAGGGACTGAGAACTGGCAACATGCTCAAAGCATCTGAGACGAATCTTTATCATCTTTGCCTTCAAACAGCATACTGGTTAACCTTCTCCAAGACATAACTTGTTTGTTCTTGCACCAGTCCATGAGACGTAGCAGTCTTCTAGAGCACCACATCTCAAAGGCACCAATTCTTCTGACATTCTTAGTCATTGTCCAGCTTTCAGATGCTGATACCAAGTGATAAAAAAGGCCCTGGCCTGAATCAGTCACACCTTAATCCTCAAACTCACATCATTTCTCCTTAATAATTTAGGGAGGTCGCTGACTGCAGACTTTCCCAGTGCAATACATATCCAAATATCCTGACTGCTAGTACTATGCATATGATTATAGATCCAAGTATGATGAAGTAGTTGACAGTCTCAATCTTTTCTTCACCTATCATAATGTTACCTATTGGTCCAGTGGTGAGAATTTTTTTATATTGAGATACAACCCATATTGTAGGCTATACTCTAATATTCTGCAGTAAGTGATCCAAACTCTTCTCACCTTCATCAAGCAAGGTTGTGCTGCTTGCATGACAAATGTCATGCAAGATGATTCTTCTTCCAATTTTGATGCCACATTTTTCTTCATAAAATCCAGTTTCCTGAATAATTTTCATAGAACACAGATTGAATAGTTATGGAATAAGAGTACAACCTAGTGCACATTTTTTATGGTTGTAAACCTTTTAGTGTTCCCTTGCTTTGTTTTTACAACAGTTTTCTGGCCTAGCTACAAGTTTCTCATGAATACAATTAAGGGTTCGAGGATTTCCATTCTTGTCAATGTTAGCTGTATTTTGTCAAATGCCTCTGTATAGCCAATAAAACACAGGCAATTTTCCACTATTGTTTCAATCATGATCTATCTGACATCAGCAGTGATATCCCTGGTGTTACAGCCTCTTCTAAATCCAGCTTGAGCTTCCAGCAGTTCTGTCTATGTACAGTTCTAGTAATTTTTGAATGATCTTTACAAGTATTTTGCTTGCAATCCTTAATAAAGGATGTTGATTGCCTTTGAGTTGAACACAACAAATAGTGACCCTATGAAGCCCCTCTACAGCTATTAACATTTATCAAAGTTCGTAGAGTTTCTGAAGACATGTTACTTAAGAAATAGATACCACTCCTGTATTTTTTTATTCTGTTGGATAACCTTTCTTGGGATTGGAAAAAAATATGTATCTCTTCCAGTTAGTCAGTCAGGCAGCTATACTCCAAATTTCTTAGCATAGACTGGTAAGCATGTCTAGGGCTGCATCTGTCATTTGAAACATGCCAGTTGGTATCCCAATGATTCCTGGGCTTGAATTTTTTTGCCAACTTTATTGCAGTTTAAACTTTTTTCTTTGTTACCATTGGCTTTTGATCATATGGAACTTTCTGGCATATTTAATTTATGGTCAATTATTTTTTTATTTTATATCTGTTGCATGCAAAATTCACATACATTTTCATTCATTCAATTTTATATTTTACGCATTCCTTCACTTACATTGTGTTTCATACAATCAACCCCATATATTGCAGTTTTATAACAATCACCATTGATCTATGACCACTATCATCCTGTCTTTTCAGGTCCCATCTTTATCTTTCCTAATTTCTTCACCTCGTTCCTCAACCCACCAAATTTTGTGACCTAGTGATTCCCCTCTGCCTGTCTCCCCTCAGCTCCTCATCTCCTTCTTTTCCACCTTTGGACTTTTATACACAACTTACTAGTTATTCTTCTATTTTTACAATAATAGTCTCTAGACTCGTAGGGGGCCTTCCCCTTCTGCACTGTCCCCCACCCTACCAAGCATAATGCCCCTCTCCAAGGACCTGTCCCTCCTTGCAACATGTCCAAAGTATGTTAGACGGAGCCTCAGAATCCTTGTCTCCAAGGAGCAGCCCGGTTTGACCCTTTACAGGATGAGTCTATTTGTTTTCCTAGCAGTCCATGGTACCCTCAATACTCTCCTCCAGCACCAAAGCTCAAAGGCATCAATTCTCCTATCTTCCTTAGTCATTGTCCAACTCTCTGATGCATAACAAGTGATAGCAAAGACCATGGCTTGTATCAGATGCAACTTGGTTTCCAAAGAGACACCATTGCTCTTCAGTACTTTGGAGAGGTCCCTAACAGAAGACTTCCCATGGTAATACATCTAATTTCCTGGCTGCTGGTGCCAAGAGTGTTGCCTGTGGAGCCAAGCAAACTGAAGCTGTGAACAATCTCAATCTCTTCACCATCCATCCTGATGCTGCCAATTGGCCCAGTGGTGAGAATCTTTGTCTTCTTGACATTACCAAATACTTTTTCCCAGTTGGTGGCTTCCCTTTTAACCCTGTTGGAGAAGTTTTTGGATGTGCATAGGGATTTGATGCTTAGAAGATCCCATTAATCTACTTATCTTCTCCAGGTTGCAGGTTTTTCAGGATATTTGGAAGACTGTTTAAGTTGTGAATTAGGACTTCTAGCGTTGTTCCTAGCCTCTCTTTAATGAAGTTTATAGTCCTTGGTTTTAGT
Organism: Elephantulus edwardii; assembly: GCF_000299155.1. Taxonomy (NCBI): domain Eukaryota; kingdom Metazoa; phylum Chordata; class Mammalia; order Macroscelidea; family Macroscelididae; genus Elephantulus; species Elephantulus edwardii. The sequence continues at coordinate 6,589,815 of NW_006399918.1, read as the reverse complement.
CCTAGGCCCATGATCCACCTTGAGTTGGTTTTTGTATATGGAGTGTGGGGTGGATCTTGTTTGAGTCTTTTGCAGATACTTTTCCAATTTTGCCAACACCATTTGTTAAAAAGGCTGTCGTTTCTCCACTTCACTGATTTCATCTCCTTGTCAAAAATCGGTTGACCATAGATGGGCTGATTTCCGGGTTTTCAATTCTATTCCACTGGTCCATGTGTCTGTCATTGTACCAGTACCATGCTGTCTTTACCACCATGGCATTGTAGTAGGATATGAAATCAGGGAGAAAGATACCTCCTACCTTTCTTCTGTTTTTAAGGAGTGCTTTGCTTATTCGGGGCTTCTTTCAATTCCAAACAAAACTGGAGATTGCCTTTTCCATTTCGTTGAAGAATGGGATTGGTATTTGTATTGGGATTGCATTAAACATGTAAATTGCCTTTGGTAGTATTGTCATTTTCGCAATATTGAGTCTTCCTATCCATGAGCAAGGGATAGTCTTCCACTTCACAAGGTCTCTTTTTGCTTCTTGTAGTAATGTTTTGTAATTTTGTCTGAAAAAGTCCTTTGTACTTCTGGTTAAATTTATTCCCAAGTATTTAATATTGTGATTAGCTATTGTGAAAGGTATTGTTTTTCTTAGTGCCGGCTCTGTATTCTCTTTGTCGCTGTAGAGAAATCCAACTGATTTTTGTATGTTGATCTTGTATCCTGCCACTTTGCTAAATTGGTCTACTGTGTCTAATAGTTTTCTTGCTGAGTCTTTAGGGTTTTCTCAGTATACTATCTATCATATCATTGGCATGGAGAGATAATATTACCTCCTCTTTGCCAATTTGTATACCTTGTATTCCCTTCTCTTGTCTTATTGCTATCGCTAAGACTTCCAAACCAATATTGAATAAGAGAGGTGAGAGTGGGCATCCTTGCCTAATTCCTGATCTTAAAGGAATGCCATTACCCTCTCTCCATTGACCACAATGTTGGCTCTCAGGTTTGCTTAAATACTTTTTACTATGTTGAAGAAATTCCTCTCTGATCCTATTTTGTTGAGTGTTTTAATCAGGAAACGGTGTTGTATTTTGTCAAAGGCCTTTTCTGCATCAATTGATAGGATCATGTGGTTCTTGTTCTTTGCTTTGTTAATGTGATGAATTACATTAATTGTTTGCCTTATGTTGAACCATCCTTGCATACCTGTTATAAATCCCACTTGGTCATGATGAATTATTTCTTTGATGTATCATTGGATTCTATTGGCCAGTATTTTATTAAGGATTTTTGCATC
>NW_006399918.1:6581029-6583964 GCF_000299155.1 Elephantulus edwardii | reverse complement strand
TAGCATTATGGTATGAAAAGATGCTTTGTATTATTTCTATGATTTTGAATTTATTGATATTTGCCTTGTGACCTAGAATGTGATCTATTCTGGAGAACATTCCATGCATATTGGAGAAGAAGGTATACTTTGCTTTTTTGGGTGCATTAGCCTATAAATATCTATGAGGTCAAGTTGTTTTATTGTGTGGTTTAGTTCTTCAGTATCTCTGTTGAGTTTCTTTCTGGTAGTTCTATCTTTTCTTGAGAGGGGTGTATTAAAGTCTCCAAGCACTATAGTAGTGTTGTCTATTTCCTTTTTCAGTTTTGTTAAGGTTTGTTTTATGTATTTTGCTGGTCTTTCATTTGATGCATAGATATTTATTATTGTTATGTCCTCTTGTTCTATTGACCCTTTCAGAATTATGTAGTGACCTTCCTTGTCCTCTGTGATGGTTTTTGCATTGACATTTATTTTATCAGATATTAATATCACTACTCCTGCTTTTTTCTGGTTGCCATTTGCTTGGTATATTTTTCCCCATCTTTTTTTTTTTTAGCCTGTCTTTATCTTCATTTTTCAATTGTGTCACTTGTAGACAACATATTGATGGATTTTGTTTTTTTATCCAATCTGCTACTCTTTTTCTCTTCAGTGGTGCATTGAAACCATTCATGTTCAGTGTGACTATTGAGAGGCTAGGTTTTATTGCTATCATTGTGTTGAGTTCTTTTTGGTGTTTTTGCTAGTTACTTTGGACCATGGAGCTTTCTGTGGTATGTCTGTAAGAAGTACATCTCTGTGTCTCTCCTGCAATGCTGGTCTTGTTTTTACAAACACTCTTAGGTTCTGCTTTTCTGGGAATATCTTAATCTCTCCTTCATATTTGATGGATAACTTTGTTGGGTACAGTATTGTTGGTTGACAGTTGTGTTCTTTGAGTTTTTGATATATGTCCTTCCACTATCTTTTTGCTTGCATGGTTTTGGCTGAGAAATCGGCACTTAATCTTATCTGTTCTCCCTTATAGGTTACTCTTTATTTCTCCCTTGCTTCTTTCAGGATTCTTTCCTTTTCTTTGGTTCTGGCAAATTTAACTATGATATGCTTTTATGTTTTTCTTTTGGGGTCTAATCTATATGGTGTTTGCTGAGCTTCCTGGATACATATTCTCTTGTTCTTCATTATGCCTGGGAAGTTTTCCTTTAGTAATTCTTCCACAACTTTTTCAGTGCCTTTTCTTGCTTCTTCCTTTTCTGGGATTCCAATAATGCACATGCTATTTCTCTTGATGGTGTCCCACATTATTCTTAGGTTTTCTTCTTTTTCCTTTTTTTTTAGTCTGCTTTTTGTTCTAGCAGATCAGTGGTGACAGTTCTGTCTTCAATGTCACTGGTTCTGTGTTCCATCTCTTCAACTCTGCTCATGTGTCCCTCCATTAAATTGACAGCCTCTGATACATTGGCCCTTATGTTTTCATTAGTGGATTCTTGTTTTTCCAGTGGTGCTAATGCCTTGTTTGTTTCCTCTGCAAAGTTCTGCATTGTTTTTTTGAGCTCCTCGTGATTTTTGCTTGTAGTATATTGTAATTCATCACGTTTGTCTTTCACCCATTGAATATATTCAATCACTCCTCTTTTGAAGTCTGTGTCAGAAAGTTCCATCAGACTTTCTGGCTTCAGGAAATCTACTGATACTGTGTCATCCTTTGGGCGTGATTGACATCTTGCTTTCCTCTTGTGTGTTGTGTGGGATAGCTTGCTTTCTTCAAGACATTGATATGTTCTTGATCTGAAGACAATGCTCTAGAGATCAGTTGGGCAGCTACCCCAGCCTGTGAGGGCAATCTCCTGTTGGTAAGACAGATCAAGGTGCTCCCAATTAAAGGCAAGTTGATTGCCCAGATGTGTAGGCACCAGTGTGGCGCCAAATGGGGTGAGTTAGTCACAGGGTTGGGGTGATTGCAGGGGCAGATCAAACACTTGGGGGACCTCTCTCAAACCTCAGCTGTCTGAGTGTGCTCATGTTAGGGGTCCCTACTCAAATCCCCAGTATCTGTTTCCCACCCAGTGGTTTTCACTCTGTGGTCTCTGCCTGGTGGCACTTACGCAGGTGCCCTCACACAGCAAACCCTGCCTAAGCAGGATTCTGGATCCATCAGGACCCAAAAAGTCAAAGTCAAATTCCTACCGACCCACTAGCTTCTGGCTGGTCTGCAGAGTACACTAAAGTTCAGACAGATTACCAGTGGCTGTGTTGTTTCTGGGCAGTTGGTGTGGCATAAGAGAGATTGGCCAAATTCCCCACCAGTGGGCACGCCCTTGGGTGCTCTCCCAGGTAATTGGCAGTGCCCCAGAAAACCCAGTCAGGATCTTACTGGCCTTTTTCCTGCCAGATTAGTTCCACAGCAGCTTGGCTGGTGACCCCGGGTGATGGCTGGATCCATGGTGGTGCCTGGGATCACAGGGCTGTGGCCGGGATTGAGGTGCATGGTTGTGGAGCTGCAAGAGAGGGTGGGACGAGGGGGAGGAAGCAAGGGGCTGTAGGGGTGGCATGGAGCACAGGACTGGGACACTACCACCAGGAGGCAGGGGGCAGGCCTTGGGCGCTCCTGGGGGTTTATGCAGCAACACCCTGCAGGGTCACACAGCGGTGGGCAGTGTTTCCTCTGGGGTCACACAATGGTCAGCAGTGGTTGCTCCTCTGGGGCTCTGCAGTGGCTGGCAGGTGGTTGCTCCTCCAAGGTCTCGTAGAAAATGTCAGTTCTATTTTACAACGGTGACACTATCCAGTATTTGTCCTTTTGTGGCTGAGATATTTCACTCAGCATAATGTCCTCCAGAGTCACCAATTTTGAATAATATTGCATGAGTTCTTTGTTTTTCAATGCAGCGTAGTATTCCATTGTGTGAATATACCACAGCTTCTCTATCCATTCATTTGTTGATGGGCACTT
>NW_006399918.1:6565967-6580271 GCF_000299155.1 Elephantulus edwardii | reverse complement strand
CAAAATTTTCCAATTCTCAGAATCATTGCATGTGATCAGAAAGACCATGCCCTGAATCAGGTGCACCTTAATCCTCAAACTGACATCAGTACTTCTCAATAATTTGAAGAGATCCTTAACAGAATATTTTCCTAGTGCAATGTGTCTCCTTTATTTCCTGATTATTTGTACCAGTGGTGGTAATTGTGGACCCAAGTAAGATCAAGTTGTTGACAGTTGCAATCTCTTCTCCATCAATTTTGATATAGCCTATCAGTCTAGTGATAGGAATCTTTGTTTTCTTGATAATGAAATGCAAACAATACAGAAGGCCGAATTCTTTGATCTTTTGCAACAAGTACTTTAAGCCCTCCAATGTTGTATCATCTGCATAATGCAAGTTATAGAGGGGTTTCCCTCCAGTCCTGATGCCACATTCCTCTTCATAGTGTCCAAATAATCTGCTCAGCATACAATCAAATAGGTATGGAGAGAGAATACAACCTTGATACATTCCCTTCTTAATTTTAGACCATATAATATTTCCCTGAATGGGAATAAGTATGGACTTCTTCCAATCCATTGACCAGATAGCTGTCCTCCAAATTTCTTGGCATAGACACTGGTGAATGCATTCAAGGATGCATCTGTTAATTGAAACATGTCGATTAGGTATCCCATCCATTCCTTGGGCCTTATTTTTTGCCAGTGCCTTCAATGCAGCTTCCATGTACTCTGAAAATCATTCAAAAATGGCTAGAGTGGTACATAGATAGGAAACTGACAGAAGTTCAAGCAGGATTTAGAAGAGGCCATCGGACTAGAGTTATCATTATTGATGTCAGATGGATCCTGGCTGAAAGTAGAGAATTTGGGAAGCCAAATGTTAAACCAAATGCTTGATTAGGAACTGAAGGAGGCACAACACAAGCTGGAATTCTTTTTGTAACAGATTACAAGGAACAAAGCAGTGTTTCTCCTGAGGCAGATCACAGGAGATAGGCACTCCTGGCAGACCAGGTGGCACCTGTTGCCTCCTAGATTGTCCTAGTGAATTTGTCCTTCCTGAGATAAGCAAAAGGATGTTAGCAGGGAAAACCTGGTTCATTAGTAAAGCATTTTCTCTGTGACTTATCTCCTGGCAATTCTGAATAAAGGCTAGAGAGACTCTGGTTTCAGGGCAGCAGTCTTTGAGCTGTCTGCCCACTGCCTTCACTCTCTTCTGTTCCTCATTCTTGGTGTTCCTCTCTTCATTAGTCCTGGTTAACAACAAGAGAATATCAGAAGAATGTCTATTTGTACTTTCTTGACTATGCAAAAGCATTTGACTATGTAGAACATAACAAATTATGGCTGTCATTGGGAAAAATTAAGCACATGTAATTGTCCTCATGCAAAACCTATATCTGGACCAGGACACTGCTATGTAAACAGAGCAGGAGAACACTGCATGGTTTTAAATTGAGAAGGCAGTGCATCAGGATTATGTTCTCTCTCCATACCTATTCAATTTGTATGCTGAGTAAATTATTCAAACAGATGGACTTTATGAAGGAGAATTTTGGCATCAGGATTAGAGGAAGACTCATCAATAACCCGTGTTATGCAGATGACACAACCTTGCTTACTGAAAGTGAGGAGGATTTGAAACACTTGTTGCAGAAGATAAAAGAATGCAACTTTCAATGTGGATTGCATCTCAATATCAAGAAGACAAATATTCTTACCATTAGACCAATAGGTAACATCATGATGGATGGAGAAAAGATTGAAGCTGTCAAAAACTTGATCTTATTTGGATCTACAATTAACACCCTTGGTTCCTGCAGTCAGAAAATAAAGAGAGACACTGCACTAGGAAAGTCTGCAGTTAGGGACTTCTTAAAATTTTTGAGGAATAATGATGTCAGTACAAGGACAAAGATGCATCTTATTCAGAGCATGGTCTTTCTGATCACTTGCTAGGGATCTGAGAGCTGGGCAATCAATAGGGATGACAGAATTGATGCCTTAGAGCTGTGGTATTGGATGGCCAAAAGAACACACAAGTATATCTTGGAGAGGTTGCAGTTGGAGTGCTCTTTGGAGTAAAGAATTTTGAGGTTTCACCTCACATACTTTGGGAATTTTGCTAGGGGGGGTTATTTCTTGGAGAGTCTCATGATGCTAGGAGAGGAGGACCTTCAACTATGTATATAGATGTAGTGACTGTTCCAGTGGGCTCTTTTTTGTCAGGAAGTGTGAGGATAGCACAGGATAGAACAGGGTTCAGATCTTTTGTTCATAGATAGGGTCGCTATGAGTTATACTTGACTCAGTTGCAGCTAACAACAATAGTATTACCCTGCTCTGTTTGCACAACAGCCTTCTGGTCCAGGTGTAGGTTTCACATAAGCACAATTAAGTGCACTTGAACTCAATTCTTCTCAATGTCAGCCATAATTTGTTATGATTTACACAGTTCAATGCCTTTGCATAGTCAATCAAGGATAAATAGATATTCTGGTGGTATTCTCTACTTTCAGCAAGGATCCATCTGATATCAGCAATAATATTCCTAGTGCCATGACTTCTAAATCCTGCTTGAACTTCTGTCAATGTCCTGTCTATGTACCGTTCTAGCAGTTTTTGAATGATATTCAGTTTCAGTAGTGTCCTGTTTGTTGTTGTTGTTTTTTAAAGTGTGTGTGTGTGTGTGTGTGTGTGTGTGTGTGTGTGTGTATGTGTACCATCAAATCGGATCTGACTGGTACAGGAGGAGATTGTCCCTCCTTCTTCAGCAGAGCATCTGGTGGATTTGAACTATGTGCCTTTGGGATTGCAGTGCAGCTTCTTGCCACTAGGCCACCAGAGCTCACCCTGTTGTTAAGTGCTGTTGAGTCATAGGCGACTCATAGCGACCCTATGAATCAAAGTCCTCAACACTTGTGTGACTTTCATCCTTTCTCCAGGTTCATAGGGTTTCTGGAGGCAAGCTATTACAGAAGTGGATGCCACTCCGGCTTCCATGCTTGTTTTAATCAGGGAGCACCACCAAACACTGTCCACCACGGGTATCTCTTAGTACATTTGACACATCAGTGTCACAGTGTTCAGCTTCACAGCAACCACAAGTTACCTCTGTATGTTTGCTTGCATATGATATTAATAATATTGTTCAATAGTGTCCACATTGAGTTGGATCACCTTTCTTGGGAATGGTAAGAAATATGACCTCTTTCAATGCAGACAGCTGACCTCCAAATTTCCTGGAATAGACTGGTGAGTGCATCTAAGACTTTTTCTGTTAATTGAAACAATACAATTGACTTCATCAATTCCTGTGGCTTTATTTTTTGCCAATGCCTTCAATACAGCTTCCACTTCCTCCTTCATTACCATTGGCTCTTGTTCATATGTACTTCCTGAAATTTTTCTGTGTCAATCAGTTATTTTTGGTACAGTGATTCTGTATATTCCCTTTGTATTCTTGTGATTCTTTCTAGGCCATTCAATATATTGTCCATGTTAAGGGTCTTCCTCTTCTTTGCTGACCCTCCATCATTCCAAGCAGCATGTCCCTCCCCAAAGAATAGCCCCTTCTAGCAACATGTGTAAAACATGTGTCGTGAAGCCTCATCATCTTACCTTCAAAGAGCGCTCACTAGTGGAATCTGGCTGCACCCTCTTCAAGACATATTTGTTTGTACTTTTGGCTGTCCATGGGATGGTCAGTGTTTTTCTCCAAGACCACAGATCAAAGGCATCAACTCTTCTATGATCTATTCATTCACAGAGAAAAAAGAAAAAAACTAAATAGATATCAGAAGAGATTCTAAAATTTGCACTGGAGTGTTGAGAAGACAAAACAAAGGGAAAATATGTCAAAGTAAAAGAGCTGAACAGAAGATTACAAAGGACCACTCAAGAGGGGCAAAAAAAAGTATTATAATGGAATATGCAGAGAGCTAGAATTGGAGAATAAAAAAGGAAGAACTCACTCTGCATTTCTCAAGCTGAGAAAACTGAAAAACAAATTTAGGCCTCGAGCTGCAATATTGAAAGATGCTATGGGTAGTATTGCAGGAGAAAGATGGGCAATCTCCTTCCATACAAGTAACTGCTTCTGAAAATACACCAGCGAGTCAGCTATGGGTTGGTTCCAACTCTAAGGTACACAACAACAGCAAAAACACATTTAAGAACAAAGTTTAAAAGAGAAGCCTACCTGTTATAGGGGTTTTTGTTTTTTGAAAAGAAAACTTTTTATTTTAATTGTGATTTTAACCAAAGTTTACAGAAAAGTTAGATAAAAAAAAAGTTAGATTTCATTCATTCGTTGTTGCACATTTTTGCCCTCTTTCTCCCTTCCATGTGTGTATGTTTTTTGCACTTATTGGAACAAGTTCAAGAATTTTGTTCTGTTTTCCCCCTCTTTTATCTTAGAGCACCTTCCACCCATCCTGGACTTTCAGTCAGGATGCATGGCTGAAAAATTTTCCAAATTTTTCTCTATTTTTTTTGTTTTTTGTTTTAGGTTTAACAGCAATAGTTTATAGCTCATAAACTCTGACAATTCCAATAAAAAACCCTAATAAAACCACCAGGAAAAATCCATATTCCCTTTGTTATAAAAAAATTTAAAAGTTGTACAAACCAAGTTTTTCTCAATATCCCAAGAAGGATTTAATAATACTACTACTATTTAGTTATTTAACATAGAAAAATGTAACCATTTTGCTATCCTTCTGCTGTTCTTCTGATATGTTCAAAATTATGAGTAAAGCTAAACACTGAGCTGGTAATATACATGCTATTAACTCACATCTAGCATAAAGCTCAGGCAGTTCCTGAGATAGATCCAGTTTAAAGCTATCAATTAAAGGAAGAACTAGAGTTGAGAGACAAACTGCTAGAGATTACGTGCAAACTCGTCTTATAGGAAAAAAAAAAAAGAGATATTCAAGAAAAACCAGTAAACTACTTTAAATGAGGAGAAATAACACAAAATCATTTTAAGCCTTAAGCAGCAAAAGCTATGCAGGAATTTACTTAGACTCTGAGTCTTATGAGGATAAAGTAGTGAAGAATTCCCATTTAGTCAGTCTACCTCTGATATTAGAAAGAAACTTCCAAAAAAGGCTTTAGGTCCCCAGTGTAACTCAGATAAACTTTTGATGGACGCTATTTCTATGTTCAATAATAGAGACTTGGAGGAAGGAACAAGTACCAGCTAAAAGACCAATTTCTTAAGGCTGTTAGCACAGAAAATTTAAAATCCCAGTCCTTTTCATCCAGAAGTGCCCCCAAAACCTGATACCAAAAGCTCTTGTTTCCAGTGTAGAAAGCCTGGTCACATAAGCCATGAGTATCAAAATATGCTTCAAGGGAGTAAAGGAGCAGAAGGGAAGACTCATGCCACTTGCTTCCAGTGCTGGTCCCAGAAGCACATAACTCAGTAATGTCCCAAGCATGTCTTGGTGGCAGATGAGCAATTAGATTAATGGAGCCCTAGCTTCCTCGGGGCCACTGCAAGTGACCAACATAGTATCACCATACACCTGGAAGAGCCTTGAGTATGCATAGATGTTACTGGTAATATAATTTACTTTCTTTTCAATACTTATGCAGGTTATTTAGTCTTACAGTTTTTAGTAGCTTTCTTTGCCCCAATCAATTTACTCTTGTGGACATTGAGAGGAGATCTGCAAAAAGATATCAAACTCCTTTGTTAAACTCTATTATACATTCATTTATTGGAAAGAGACTTTTTATAAAAGAAATGCTAAAGTTCTCTCCACACTAAATCTTCAGATAGCATTAAAAAAGTAATAATTTTTTTCAAAGAGAGGAGTGAACTGGGGGCAGGGGGATGGAGGGAGGGCTGGGCAGGGAAAGAAGTGCAGCAAAGAATGAATGGAAATCCAAAATCTCTGTAAATGTTCATTAAAAGTATTTAAAAAATATTAAAATAAAATATAAAAAAAGGAAAAAATACCTAAAAGAAATTTCTTTTAAGAATAACTTGCAGAAGGAGCAAGGATTTTGTAAATTATTGCCTAACTTGGGAAGGACTAGAGAGCCTTATGCTGCGTGAACTAATTCAGTCCCATAAGGATAAATATTGTATAAGGCCGTTATTGTAGAATGAGTATAAGGATCCGGGAGGGGTGGGAGAGGCTGGAAGCAGAGGCATGTGGATGATCAGGGGGAATGGGCCATTAATCATTGGGTTGCACAATTTGATGGGTGGGAGGGGGTGAGGGAAATGGAGAGAATTTGTTCAAATTTGTATTCAAATATTGTAAATAAACTAGTAGAAAAAAAAGTAATAATTCAATGCTGCCAAGCCTTTCTATATGCCAAAGTTCAAAAGTATAAATCTAACTGTTTTGGCTGATAATCATCCTTCAATAGCTAGAAGAGTGTCCCTGGCAAAAATAGCATTAAAACCAAGTGCAGAAGAACATCCTAAAAAAAGTTAGTATCCTCTTTCTCCTAAAAGAATACAAAGCCAACACCGTCACTAAATAATTCAAAGAAATAATGATTTCTGGGAAATCTTCTCCTTATAACATTCCCAACTTGACAGTCCAGAAGACAAATAGAAAATAGAAATTAGTCCAAAACTTACGATTTATCAATGAAATTATATTCCCTCTAACATCCAGTAGTGCCCAATCCCTACACTCTAATAACTCAAGTATTTGTTGTTGATGGCCTTCAAGTCTAGAACGACTCATAGTGACCCTATGAACAAGAGGCCTGAAGCTCCTCTACAACTATCAACATTTATCAAAGTACATAGAGTTCCTGGAGGCGTATTGTTTAGGAAGTCTCAGTATTAATCCTGAAGGACACATTCTTTTCTATACCTCTCCACTCTGACTCTCAGCTTTTATTTGCTCTAGAGTGACTTTAAAAGTCCAGAGACTTTTAAAGCCAGTCAATATCTATAATTACGCAAAAAGAGAAAAAGATCTTTTAAAAAGAAAATGAAAAAGAATGATTTTATTTTGAAGTAGTAAGTCTGACTTTATCAGAATTTGAAAGCTAAGTTGTGATGGTTGTGAAAATTATAAAAGTTTAAGAAAAAGTGATTGTTTTAAAAAGATAAATAGTAAAATGTTCTACATAATCTTTAGTTAAGAAAATGAATCAAAGTAAAAAAAGACATTCAGTAAGTTGTGCCAGCAAACTCAGCCCAATGCGGTTAACCTATTACTGATTATCTTGTATGTTAAAGCAGTTCCTCAACAAATATCCAAACTGTCAGCATAAGAAATCATGTATAGCAAATCTTTATCTATAGCTGTCCTTAGACCTCAGACAGAAAAATTTATCTTATAAAGCATGTCATAAGCTTAAAGAAAGTGTGACAAATGCTATTAGACTATAGGCAAGAGACTTTCTCAGTTCTTCATTAGAAAAAAAGACCTTAAGAAATCCTGATTTATGTCATAACAAAACTAGCCAATAAAAAGAATTGCTATTTTATGCACTTACAGGGTATTGATGGTTATGTAAAAGTCCAAGAAATTTACATAAACCTGTACTAGCCATGACCTGTTTAAACTTAACCCAAGTGCACTTGGAATGCACGCTAGAAGTAATAACCCCAGAAAAGCCAATTCCAGTGGGTAAAGATTTAGCTCTTAAAGCTTCTTCAAATATAAATCGTAATAAAAGAAGTAAAATAAAAAGTTTTCACCAGTCCTCAAGTCCCCATCATCACGCCTATTGCCTAAGGCAACACACAAATTACCCCTAACCTATGTTGTCCATGCAGCCTTTCTTCCTGGGAATTCTCCTAGGGTTATAGTCCTCTTGCAAGGTCCTTATCCAAATCCATTCCCCTTCACCAACCAACTCATACTCCAGAACTACAAAAGGACAGAACTGGTGGGGAGCTTTTGCCATCCTAATCTACCCCATATGCCAAACTCTTTTACCCAGTTTAACATCACCAAACCCAACCCAGACACACTCTGCCTTCTGCTTAGGGAGAAGCCTAGATCTCTCCCTTCCATTACTTAATATAAAGTCCCCACAATATCAAAATTGGCACTGTGGTCTGTTACGAAGTGCCCTATCTGTCTCTTTCTATACCACCCAACTAAAAGACTTGCCTTAGAGAAACAAATAGCTTCCACAAACAACAGCTCTTTTGACTCCGTTTTCATACTTAGCTACCTCTTTCAGATCATACAAACAGGAAGTCAGTATTGGCTGTGTTCAGCTTCTCTTCTGCATAAACTTCTGAAGATGCCTGAAAGCAGGGAGCAGCCTCTTCTTTGGCCTGTGGAAACAGTGTCTCCTCCTGTCTGCCAGCCAAATGGATGGGACATGCACTGTAGCCTACTTACTTTGCCCATTTCATTCACAACCAACTCTGAACTAATGTCTATCCCTCTAACCCTTCACCTCAAACTCAAATGGGCCATAATAATATCCAATCTGGGGATAATAATTGGGGGAGGTGGGGCACTGGTTCTGCAGGCCTAGATATCTCCATAGAAAAATCTTAGCATCTCTCAAAAGCTCTCCAATAATCACTAGGCAGTATTATAGCTCAGTTTACTGCAGTCCAAGACCAGCTTGACTCCTTGGTGGTAGTTGTATTACAAGACATAAGAGAGCTTAATCTGTTAACCATGGAAAAAGGCAGCCTCTACCTTTTCTTTCAAGAAGGCTGTTGCTTTTATACCAATAAATCAGGAGTAGTTAGAGAAGGAATTAAAAAAAAAAGAAAGGAGTAAAGAAAGAAAATAGAAAACTAACACCTTAAATAGAGAATTAGGTACTGAGTGGCAACTAAAAATTCCCCATTGGCTACTCACCATCTTAACTCACTCTCTGGTTTTTCCTCCTTCTTTTAACTCTTGCTTCTTGTTTTATAAATTTCTTTCAGAAATTTCTAGTAGAATGCTTCATGGCCATCTCCCAAGTGACCACCCAGGAACATGTGAAAATGACACTCCTCTTTCAGATCTTATGGGGAACCAACCCCAGCTCCTCCAGTATTGCCCCTATCCAGCAGGAAGTCACTAGAGACAACTTTGGCCCTACTCTCTATACCCTTTAAGGTGTGGAATTGAAAAATAATGTTGCAATTCCTCACCTACCCCAAATATTTACCCCCAGGTCTCACAATGTCTTTATAAGATCCTGATAAGGCCCTGGCACTGATCACATCTTGACAGGACTCTTGCCCCCAAATTCCTGAACAAACCACCATCCTCTTTAAATTTCCTTGACAGTTCCTATAAAAGGAAACTGTTTTGTCTGCCTGCACACCATTCTGATCTTCTCTGTGAGCAATCACCTAGCATCCCTCTCAAACCACTTAATAAAGGTCTTTTTGTTACTTAGGATCAGCTTCATCTTCTCTCTCTCACTCTTTCAGCTCTCTTTCCTTATCTAACATTCCCCAGCCAGAAATCATTTAGAATTCTTCTCCAATTGGAAGTTCTCTATCTATACTACTTCTTCCTCCTTTTTGCTTTATGAACTGATGCCCCTGGTTCCCAATTTTTAGCATTTCCTTAAAAATTTATTGCTTCAGGGTTATCTTTGTTATCTTCTTTTGCTCCCCCCCTTCTCCTGCCCCCATCTTATTTTAGACGGTTGGGGCTGCCATCTGTCTACTCTGTCATCTTGCCAGAAGTCTGTCATTTGACTTCCTGACTTTTGCTTCCATGAATATTGATTGTGGATACAAGTAAAATCAGATCCAGCCAACTTCAATATTTCCTCTGTTTATCATGATGCTGTATATTGATGCAATTATGAGGATTTTTGTTTTCTTCATGTTTTGAATCCACATACTTGAAGGCTATAGCTCTTGAGTTTCATTAGTGTTTCAAATATTTTTCTGCAAATAATAGTGTGTTATCTACATATTGCATAATGTTAATGAATTTTCATTCAGTCCTGGTATCACATTCTTTTTAATATATAGTTCAAGTTCTCATTTTATTTGCTTAGCATGCAGATTGAAGAAGGGCTCTGAAAGTAGATAACCCTTATGCATATCTTTCTTTATTGTAAATCATGTATATCTTCTTGTTTCCAGGTTTATATTTCCATGGAAATTCATATTTATTCCCATTCCAAAATGGTGTTCTGACAGAGTGTGGAAATTATCAGTTTCATTAATATCAAATACAAGGAAGGTCCTGTTGAAGATTATCCAAAATGTACTGGAACAGTATATTGACAGAGAAGTGACAGATGTTCACACTGGGTTTAGGTCATGGCACTAGGGACATTACAGCCAATGTTAGATGAAGTGTTAGTTGAAAGCAGACAGTATCAGAGGAATGTTTGTGCTTCATTGACTATGCAAAGGCATTTGACTGTGTGAATCACAACAAGTTGTGGCTAACTTTAGCAGCCTTAAATGTGGATTGACGCTCAACATCAAGAAAAGATTTTCACAACTTGGCCAATTGACGACATTATGATAGAGAAGATTTAGACTGCGTGGCTCCACAATCAACATTCTTGGCACCAGCAGTCAGGAAATTAAAAGATGAATTGCATTGAAAAAATCTGCTGTCAGGGACCTCTCCAGAGTACTGAAGAACAATGATGTCAGCCTGGAGACTAGGGTGATCCTAATTCAGGCCATAGTCTTTGCAATTATTTGCTATGCATCAGAGAGCTGGATAATGACTAAGAGTGATAGAAGAAGAATTGATGCCTTTGAGTTGTAGTACAGGAGAAGGGTACCATGGAACATATCATGGACTACTAAAAGAACAAACAGGTCTGTCCTGGAGAGGATGAGATCAGACTGCTTCTTGGAGGCAAGGATTTTGAAGCTCTATCTCACATACTTTGGGCATGTTGCCAGAAGCGACCAGTCCTTGGAGAGGAACGTCATGCTTGGAAGGGTACTGGGGGAGCACAAGAGAGAAATACCTTGGAGGAGATGGACTGAGTCAATGACTGGAGTAATGGGAGTAGCTGTGTCAGAGATGCTGACATTGGCTAAAGATAGAGCAGAGATTAGAGCTGTTGTACATAGGGTCACTATGAGTCACAAATGACTGGATGACACATAACTAAAACAACAACTCTTTTTTTCTGCCCAAATAATTGCTTCTTGGCCTATGTACAGTTTCCACAAGAGCATAAATTTTAAAAATTGACAATTTAACAGAAAAACTAGACTTATTGCCTTTCTGGGACCACTTTGCAACATTCTATAGGGTATGTACATTTGACCTGTCATGTAATCTCACTTATGTATTATCCTTGCCAGTTTCTTACTTCTAGATAGTCTGCATCTTCTCTGATCTTTTAGCCAATTATGAGTTTTGCAACCTTTATTTCCTCCTCCAATAACATGAGAAAGTAATCCTTGCCCTGGGTTCAGCAAAGATCCCATTTTCACTTATGACAGGATGTTTCTCTATTCTAGATTGTTTTACTCATCCTTATTCATTCTTATTCATTGTCATCCTTACTGAATAAAGATGGCAGAAAAAGAACTGATGCCTTTGAGTTGTGGTGTTGGGGAAGAACACTGAACATACCATGTACGGCCAAGAGAATGAACAGATATGTCTTGGAGAGGGTGCAGCTGGAGTGCTCTTTGGAGGCAAGAATGATGATACTTAGCCTCACATACTTTGGACATTGTTGCTAGGAGGGGCTATTCCTCAGAGAAGGACATGATGCTGGGAAGGGCAGAGGGTTGGTGAAGGAAAGGAAGACCCTCAACTAGGTGGATTGACATGGCGACTGCTGCAATGGGCTCTTGTTTGTCAGGGAGTATGAGGATGGTGCAGGCTAGAACAGGATTCAGATCTTTTATTTAAAGGGTTACTTTGAGTTGTACTCGACTCAACGGCACCTGACAACAACAACAATAATGACAAGATTGTCTTAATCCCTTAACAATTATCATTTTTTTATTTAAACAAACTTTGTCATGTTGCTCTATTAACTTCCTAGTGACATACTCGGCCACTTTCTCCAGTCAATTTCAAAGGTTTGTTTACTTATCATAGAACTTCTCAGGAAAAAGTTTGTAATTTTCCCATATCTACTAAGCTAATATTTTTTGATTTGAGTGTGTCAAGGAAGTGGCTTACACAATATTCACAGATAAATTATCACAAGAATAGAGTACATGGTGTTCAGGAGTTAGCCCCCCCCTTTTTAAAAAAAAAAAAAAGTATGTGTAAACTATTCCAAAATCTGGTATTGCCACAGCATCGTTGTGATTACAAAACAAGCTTTGAGAGCTCTAGGATTCTGTGCTGTTTTTCAATACTGAAATAGCTGTGTGATTTCTGGGGGTGAAACTGTGAGTTTTTATTTTAAAGCAATTTGTTAAGGTTTTCCAAAGACGCAGAACCAATAAGAGGTTTTCAGTCAAAGGAATAGCTTAATTCCTTAACAATGATTTCTGAAATTAATACAATGAATCTAGAGGTGAAAATACACATGAAACTATGACTTTCTGGACCACCAATTAGTGTACCATAGATCTATCAAAAGGAACTTAATACTTGAAATTAGAAAAAGAATCATAATAGTGTGGACTCAACAATAATATGGTTCTTCAGCAGAAATTCATAGGTGATACTATGCTAATGCTTCACTTGTCCTTTGAGTATATATCCTTGGACTTAGTCTTCTAACTACATAGATTTTGGAACAACTTCACTCAAAAGAATTACAAATTACTTAGAAAGATTTTACCTATGAAATGTAATTATTTCTTTGGCATGGGATAATGGAATGGTACATATTAGAAAAATCAAGCAGTTCTTCTGGAGTCTAGCATATATTTTCTTTTTAGGTCACTATTTGTACTTCACCTTTTGGGTCTCACTGGGATTTACTCTGGTTATAAGTTGAGAAATAAAAATGAGTGGTGAGTCTGGCTCCTGGGAATATTTAGCATTGGCAGAAGCCAGATTGAACAAAAAGCAAGAGATATCCCTAAGATGATCATATATATATATATTGCTGTAGGTTATACCTTGATGAAGCTCCCTATCAATAAATTGACTTCTTATAGCAAATATTTTCAAGGAGATAACTGCAGTTTATCAAGTCTTCTCAAGATAACATTATATCAGATTACATTAAAGGGATGACTGTGTTTAGCCACCAAATCAGAGAGTCATAAGCAGCCCAGTTGACACACAAGCTTAACCACCACATGTACTTTATTATATACATATTTTCATGTACATAATGACTATATGTAAATATGCAAATGTACATGTTGTTCCTATGTGGCGTCGAGTCAGAACCAACTCATAGCTGACACTCTCCAATAAGTAAATTGCATGGAAGGAGATTATCTATCTATCTTTCTCTTGCAGAGCTGCTGGTGGATTTGAGCCATGTGATTTGGATTGGCAGTGCAACTCCACAGAAGTCCCCTGTCAAGTACTCCATTTATCTATACTTGGGTGTTATTGACTATGTAAAAGCATTTGACTGTGTAGATCATAGCAAATTATGGCTCACATTGAGGAGAACAAGAGTCCTAGAACAGTTAATTGTGCTCATGTGGACCCTATCCAGAGACCAAGCAGCAGTATCCAAACAGAACAAGGGTTTAAAATCAGGAAATGTATGCATGAGGGTTGTGTCCTTTCTCTATACCTATTCAATTTGTACGCTGAGCAAATAATTTCAGAAACTAGACTCTGAAGAAAAATGTGGCCTCAGAATTGCTCATCAAAATCTTGAATTATGCAGATGACACAGCTTTGCTTGTGCAAAGTGAGGAGAACTAGAAGTATCTGCTGCAGAAGCTGAAAGACTATATAGCCTTTAATATGGAATGTATCTATCTCATTATAAAGAAAACAAAAATTTTCACGACTGAACCAACAGGTGATATCAAGATACATGGAGAAAAGCTTGAAGTTATCACCAATTTAATTTTATTTGGATTCACAGTCCCTAGCCATAGTAACATTATTGATACATTCTTTTAAGTTGACTATGACTCACACAGTGACCTCACGAATAATGAATAGATCTGAAACCTGCCCTATCCTGTGCGATCCTTTTCATTTCTGGCATACTTGAACCCATAGCTATAGACATTGTGTCAATACTGTTTTGTTGTTGTATGCCATTGAGTCAGAACAGACTCATAGCTGACCCTTCAGCACATTTCCCGTTGCAGTGAATTGCAGTGACTGCCCATCCTTTTCTTACGAAGCATCTGGTGGATTTAAACTGCATGCCTTTGGGATTGCAATGTAACTTCTTTTTTTTTTTTTAATTTAGTTTGTTTATTTTTCATTTCAATGAACATCTACAGAGATTTTGGAATTCCATTCATTCATTTTTGCACCCTTCTCC
>NW_006399918.1:6517451-6565147 GCF_000299155.1 Elephantulus edwardii | reverse complement strand
CCCATACTCATTCATTGTTGCACAATTACCTTCCTACCTCCCTTTTCCCCTCCCCCCATCCTCTTTGCAAAGTACCTCCATGTGAGAGAACTCATGGGTGTGATATCCCTTATTTCTTTAGTGTGAGAGAAGTAATGATTGTAATGTCTCTCATTTCCTTAGTGTGAAAGAACTCATGGGTGTGATGCCCCTCAGTTTCTGTATGAGTATGTGAGATTAGATTGTGGGTCTCTTATTCTTAGCCTCCGAATTCACAGACATGGGTCCGCAGCCATAGCAGTGAATGTTCCTACAGGAAGGCTACAGTAATCAGATGTGTTCCTCTCCTTTTTCTTCCTGCTTATGTCTTCGAAATGATTCTCTTCATTTCTGAACTTTGTTAACTGCATCAATACACTGTGTTACTTTACCTGGATATTTTACTAACACCTTCATAATTTATTGCTTTGAACTCCTAGTACAATATTATGTTGTTGGAGGCTACTTAAAAAAAGAAAAAAAAATTACTCTAAAGATGTGGTTGAGAACACAACCATTGTATGCCCTTGTCCAGGTCTTCCTGAGGCCCTTATTAGTGTTTTCAACCAAAAGCAGTGTGAGAAGGTGGAGACCACCACTGTAGGCCCATTTCAAATGGAGTTAATTAGCATCACAAGTGGGGATTTCCACCAGAGTGAAATTATCCTGTACAAATGGAAGAGTATTGTTGCAAATAGTTCCATTCTGTTCTCAGGAATGCTCTCCAGAAGCTGCTTTCCACCATTTTAATACTGATAGAGTGACTCACAAGTGACAAATCCTGTTAGATAGAGACTAGTAGGATGTATGGGTATAACTGGGACTTCCCCCCTTCCCTGTTATCCTTCTCCACACCACCCCCCCCCGCCCCCACAGTAGCCCTGAATGCAAAGGCATTTGATTGTGTGGATCACAACAAGCTGTGGCTGACTCTGAGAAGAATGAGATTCCCAGAACATTTGATTGTGCTTATGCAAAACCTATACTTGAACCAAGAGGCAGTCATCAGAACACAGTAAGGAGACACTGCATGGTTCAAAGTTGGGAAGGGTGTACGCCAGGGATGTATTTAGTCTCCATACCTTTTCAATCTGTATGCAGAACAGATCATCCAGGATACTGGGCTGTATGAGGAGGAATGTGGTATCAGGATTGGAAGACAACTTGTCTATCAACAACCTGCGTTAAGCAGATCACACAACACTGCTCGCTGAAACTGAGGAGGGCCTAAAACACTTGCTGCAGAAGGAATGTTGCCTTCAATATGGATTGAAGCTCAACATCAAGGAAACAAAGATTCTCACCGCTGGGCCAATTGGAAGCATCATTATGGATGGTGAAGAGATTGAGATTGTTCACAGCTTTAGTTTACTTGGCTCCACAGCCAATACTCTTGGCACCAGCAGCCAGGAAATCAAGAGACGAATTGCATTGGGAAAGTCAGCTGTCAGGACCTTTCCAGAGTACTGAAGAGCAACGATGTCGGGCTGGAGACTAAGGTGCACCTGATCCGGGCCATAGTCTTTGCAATTGTGTACTATGCGTCAGAGAGCTGGACAGTGACTAGGGATGAAAGAAAGAGAATTGATGCCTTTGATCTGTGGTGCTGGAGAAGAGTGTTGAATATACAATGAACTGCCATTTGTTCTCAAAAGGGTGAAACCAGACTGCTCCTTAGAGGCAGCCTGAAGGATTCTGAAGCTTCATCTGACGTACTTTGGGCATGTTGCAAGGAGGGACCAGTCTTTGAAGAGGGACATTATGTTTGGGAGGGTGGAAGGACAGAGCAAGAGAGGAAGACTTTCGATGAGATGGATCAATTCAGTGATCGGGATAATGAGAGTAGGTGTGTCAGAGACAGTGAGTTTGGCACAGGATAGAGAAGGGTTTATGGCTGTTGTATATAGGGTCACTATGAGTCTCAACTGACTTGATGGCACATAACAACAACAAGCCCTGAGTACGCTCACCAAATTGTGCCAAGAAATCTGGAAGACAACTACCTGGCTAATTGACTGGAAGAAATCCTTATTTGTTTCCATTCCAACAAAAGATATCCCAATTGAGTGTGGAAATTATCGAACAGTATCATCAGTATCATATGCAAGCAAGATTCTGCTAAAAATTATCCAGAAATGACTGGAACAGAGAACTTTCAGATGGGCAGGCTGAGTTTAGAAGAGGATGAAGAAGAGATTGAGATTGTTAACAGCTTTCGTTTGCTTGGCTCCACAAACAGCACTCTTGGTACCAGAGCCAGGAAATTAAAAGACCAATTAAATTGGGCAAGTCTGTTGAAGATCAATGATGTCAATCTGGAGACTAAGGTGCACCTGATCCAGGCCCTGGCCTTCCCAATTACATGCTATGCATCAGAGAGCTGGACAGTGTTTAGGAATGATAGAAAGAGATTCGATGTCATTGAGCTGTAGTGCTGGGGAAGAGTACTGAATATACCATGGACTGCTGGAAGAACAAAGAGTTTCATCCTGGGGAGGATGAAACCAGGTTGTTCCTTGGAGGCAAGGATTCAGAAACTCTTTCTGACATACTTTGGGCATATTGCAAGGAGGGACCAGTCCTTGGAGAGAGACATTAAGCTTGGGAGGTTGGAGGTTTAGCAATCATCAATGAGATAGATTGACTCAATGACTGGGGTAATGGGGGTACGTGTGTCAGAGAAAAGAAGGTTGGCTTAAGATAGGGCAGGGTTCAGAGTTGTTTTACATAGGGTTGCTATGAGTTGCAGGTGACTTGATGGCACATAACAACAATATTTTTCAAACAGGAGTTTATAGAGAAACTCTATGTACTCCATATGCCTTTATACCCAAATTGAAAATAACCTAGATGGACCTGTAGTAAAATAGTATGTCTTTTAAAATATGGAGGAGCTGGTTTTATTGTACCACCAACAGATATGGAGACCTCTATCTTTAGTGTGGCTCCTGGAGGAAGTTTTCATAGAGTTTTCAAAGATCAATTATTTTAGAAGTGGATGGCCAATCCGTCTTAATCTGAGAGCTCCACTGAAGCCTGTCCCCTGTGGGTGACCTGCTGGGATTAAAAAAGCAGTGATGCAGTCTCCAGCATCACAATAGACAGCAAGCTAACTTACAGGTGAATACTGTACTCAGAAGAGTAAATGTGAACAAAGAAGGAACAAGGAAGAGTATACTTTTATGGATCATCCCATGAACTTTTTCTTGTCCCCAGTAATCTTTTTTCAAACTAGAATTTATGCAGAAACTCTCTATCTACCACATAAAAAAGGTGCATGGGGTATAACAGAGTAACTGTATAAGCTCCTGTTCTTAAAATATTCCATGGACCGCCAAAAACACAAACAGGTAAGTCTTGGGGAAATTGCAACCAGAGTGTTCCTTGGAGTCAATGATGGTGAAGCTTTGTCTCACATATTTTAGATATGTTGTTAGGAAATGCTATTGTTTGGAAAGGACATCATGCATGGAAGGTGGAGGGTCAGAGAAGGACAGGATGACCCTCAATGAGATAGATTAATACAATGTCTGTGGCAATGGATTCAAATATGCTGAGAATGATAAGGATGATTCAGAATAGGACAGGGTTCAGATCTGTTGTTCATAGGGTCACTATGAGTTTTACTTGACTCGATGACACTTCACAACAACTGGAGGGAGCTGGATACACTTTTCAGTCAGCACAGCTCACTAAGCCACATATCATGGACACCCAGTCCCTGGCCACCTCGCCTAGGCTATGTCTCTGGAAAAACCAGTCTTTGGAAAGGAAGCTCCTAGTCTTCTGTGTTGCAGACCGAGGGTCCCAAAGAATGGAATAATTTTATAATTAGTAATAATGAGACAAACAGCCAGGAATGAGGTAGAGCAGAGAGCATAAAACAGGGGGCCAGCAGTTCTCAACTGAAGACCCCAAGTCATGTTTCTCTGTGTATTTATTGATAATCTGGGGAAGCAAATAACAAAAGGAATTCCTTGTAAATGAAGGCTCTATTTTTCTCTATTGTCATCCTAATGCTCTAGCTCAGGAAGTATTTCCCAGGAAGTAACACTCTGCAGGAGGGCCCTAGCTGTCTCCTGTCTGCAGGGAACAAACAGGTTGTTTTCTGGGATCTGCCACAGAGAAATCCTAACTTAGAAATCTGCAATTTCTTCAATTCCTGAACAAGGATTTTCATATAATATTTGGTATAAAGTCTGGCTTCCCATATTCTGTCCATTCCTAAGTATCAGGGTCTGAGCAGGCCACCTGGTGCTCCACAGGCATCCATCTGAGTGCTGAAGAAGGACCTCCCTAAGGAGTCAACCATCTGAGGCCCTTGGTGCTCTGGCTCACAAGTCTGCTGTGCTCCCCACTCCTCAGTCAGTCCTGAAAAGGAGACTGTACACCAGGCCCCTGTGCTCAGATGCATAGAGAGAATACACAAAGCACAAGATGTGCAGAGCACAGGACATGTAGACAGATTACTGGACACATGACAGAGGGCCAGGATTTGTAAATAGAAGGCAGGGCATGTGAGAAGAGCACAGGACACTTGTACTCAACTCAAGACAGATAAAACATAGGACAGCAATTTCCCACCTCTGAATTGCTGTCCTATCTGTGGGATCTTCCCAAAGGCAAGCCCCTGAGCTACTGGAGGCACCACAGAGGACAGCCTTGCTCTGGTCTCTACTATCTCTGCTGGAGAGGATGAACTGTGCTGAATCTCCTTTCCAATCAGCAATAGAGAATCGTGTGAAATCTAACTTCATTTGCATTTGTTGACTATGGTTTACATCTGGAGGTGAAACAACCAGCCCCATAACTGTTATTTTGCTCAGATAGCTTCAGTGGTCCTGTATTTTTGCAGGCAGCTCCAGGCCAGTAGTTACAACTTCTGTGGATCTTGCCTTTAGAGACCACATCCAGAGTCTGAGCTAGTGGCCCTGTGGCCATATCAGCGCCACAGGCTCTTGTAGGAGGCAGAAGTGCATATTATTTCACCTGAAGTATTTTGGAGTTCTCTCCGGGTTTCAGTGAAGACTGAGGGACAATCACAAGGGAAAGGCAGATGACCCTCAGCAAGTTTCAGGCCCACTCATAAGGAAGAGAAAGCTGCCATTACTGCTGCCTCCACCAACTGCCCTTGGTAAACCTGACCCAGCTCCCTGTGTGGGGCAGTGTGGAACTGAGCTGCATGGGGTTCCTGATGACTGGCTTTTCACTAAATAGATTAACACATCTTTCTTCCAAACACCTCTGCTTGGACTTAACCAACATTTGATGTGGGCTGAGTCTATTAACTGTACTACTGGGCCCTCTGTGATCCAACAGCCACTCTCACTCTCTTGCCTCAACTTTCCTTTTTTGGAATGGAAGAAGGCAAAACTTATCTGGGCATTCCACCCACCGGAAGACACTTATTGGCCCCCATCAGCTTGAGATCACAATGAAACCACTATGCCCATAAAAAAGGGGAGGACACAAGTCCATTCCACTCATTTGCTGCTCAGCAAGACAGAGGTCAGAGTCTGAAATACTGGGAAAAAGAATTCCTAACTGCACAGCCCACTTGTCTAAAAGAGGGCATGAATGTGGGACAAAAGACATCCGAGACATGATGACAAATTTCCAACAGGAAGGCCAAGCTCTTTCTGCCTCGAAGGAGAAACTGAGCACAGCTGCTGGGTGTTTTAATCACCAGCCCGAGGACCCATCAAACATTGTGAGAATGAGGGGAATCAGGCAGGCAGCCTCCTGGGCTAGAGTGCACAGTCTGTTCCCAAGGTCCAGCAGAGGTTGTACAGATGTGATTAGAGGCTGCCCTGGATGGGAGCTGACTGATCAACACCTTGCCAGAAGCTATCACTTCCAAGGGCCCAGGGGCTTCTGATGGTGTTTCAGAAATAAACTGCATGCTAATGAGGGATGATCAGTAGAATAGAGAGGCAGCTCTGTCTGATGTCTGCCAGTAATGGCCACATAGTGAGGGACTCAGCAGTTAGGGATATCAGATCCTTCCCAGCTCTGCTCTTCATCTGAGTGTTGAGTGCTTTCCATGATGACTGGAGTGATGGCCTTTTCAGGTTAATTTTTAACCAAGTATTCAACACTAGGTGGGACAGGACTTTGTGTAATGAGCAGCGGTCTCTATGTCTATTGTTTTCCCCTAGAATTTTAGAGCAATACTAGCATTAAAGATCTCCTAGGAGTAGTATTAATTATTGTCCTTCTCCTCTCCTTAGTCCTTTTCTCACCAGACTTACTTGGCGACCCTGATAATTATACGCCAGCCAACCCCCTCAACACCTGTGGGTGCAGGGCACCCCAAGGACTCAGTCTGAGAGCTTTGGGCCTGCGAGGAGACAGGATACAACTCCTTGCCACTAGGTCACCAGAGTTCACTGGGCCCTGTGAAAACTCCAGACCCCACTGTTTATCATGCACTAGAGACTAAGGTGTGCTCTGAGTTCGGAAGAAAACAAAAATACACAGGAGTCTTCCCCCTGTACTTCCCCTACCACAGTATCAGAGGGTAACCTCTCAGTGGAAGTAGCTGCAACGGGGGGGGGGGGGCACATGAGGATGGGGCTAGGGGTAGGAATAGAGGTAGGAGAGTGGTGGGGATAGGTAGGTGAATGAAATGGGGGTGGGAAAGGAAGGGTGGAGAATGGAGACGGAGGTAAGGAGCAGGGTGTCCCCACAACTCTATTCAGATCTACTACACTGACTCCAACACCTACTCACTTTAACCCTCTCCTGTTACCACAAGGGATGCTTTGGACCTCAGCCTACCCTGAATTTTCTCTGTATCTAACCTATCTAGCCCTTGGCCCTGAGAGAAAGAAAACCCTGATGCATCGGGGAAATTAGTGATGACTGTCTGTTCTAGCTACTTCCTGCTAAAGTGGGACAGCACATTTATCAGGGCTTATATTCCTATCTAATGAGTTTACCAGTATGGATTTTCTGAAAATGGGAAGAAGAGTTAGTTCTCTGCATGGAAGTTTTGTTTGTTTGGTCCAGAGTATTTATTGGTATATAGCCCTGAATTAATAATCTCTGCCTTTGAATTACTTGTATCCTTTTGGTAAGGAAAGGTTAGTGGGTTAAGGAGCCAGGATCTAAGGATGAGACTAAGAAGAGAGTAGTGAGGGACTTGAGTACGAGAGTTAATTCAGAGAACCATGACTCAATGTTTTTCTTGAAGTCCTACTAGTTAAAATTTCTTGATAGTATTTTTTCCCCCTCAAACTTCTGTTACTTAAGGGAGAATGTTTTGATGATTGATTTGAACCCGTTAAGACTAGTTAATACAAAGAAGCAACACTTTTCTCGCTTATGCAGTTAAAATATTAAGGGTCTTGAAATGTTTAAAAACCATAAAGGCAAAGGAATAAACTTGAGGTCGAATGGCAGCCATTTCCCTACCCCATGCCTCTCACCTATGGTTTTTAGTTCAGGGGGACATTCATCTCCTTTCCTTGGTGATAGGAGACTTAACCAGAGGACTTTTTTGACCAAAAAACCTGTAATTTGTTTCCTAATTTTAATAGAAAGTTTTGGCCAACAAGTAGAATTGAAACTTCTGAGATTATAAAGATTTGATGATTTAATAAAGTGTCTTCTCAACTGCAGTTTAAGGATAAAGTTCTCCTAAGCCTCTGTAGGATTTAAAAAAGATGTGGAAAAGGGACCTCCAAAAGATTTAAGGAACAAGTGAATATGGTTGTCATAAAAATGAAATGAAATAACATGCTGCATGAATGATTGAGAATGATTAACACAAATCTAGTGTTATGAAGCAGAGGTTATGTTTCTAATGCCCAGCTTGCCTAACTTCTATACCATTCTATTATCCCTAACAATTATCCTGCTTCACCCCCCCTACCCTTCCATCTTTGAGATCCATAATTTACTACAATCATCAGATTTCATGAATCATCAGATTCACACAGTTGTAGATATGGGAAAGCCCTTGGGTGAGGTGTCAGTCTGGAGAATTTTCTTGACTCACATAGTTTCAGAAATTAATGAACCCAAATCAACAAGTCAGAGAGAAGGCTGCTGGCTCACAAGGCTATGAAAGTTGTTGAATCAGGTCAGATGATGGACTATTGACTCAAGTACCAAGAACCAGAGATCAGATAACAATGAGCCAGGTGCAAGATCCAGAACAAACTATGAGTGCTGATTTGGGTCACCCTTGAGTAAAGCTGTGGCCCAAGACACATGCCAATTAAGTCCTGCCTCATTAGCATAAAAGACAATTTGCTCCAAAATGGAATCATAACCATAGACATGTGATTGTTGTTACATGCCATTGAGTTGACTGTGAGTCACAGTGACCCTATGAATCAACAAAATCCCCACAGATCTGAAATTCACCCTATTTTATGGCAGGCTCACCAACTCCAATATATTTGAGCCCGTTGTTATAGACACTGTGTCAACCAGTCTTGTTGAGGGTTTTCCCTCTCTTTGGTTGGCCCTCCACCTTTCCAAGCATGATGTCCTTTTCCAAGAACTGGCCCCTCCTAACAACATATCCAACTTGGTACTAGCAGTCAGGAGATCAGGAGACATATTGCACTGGGAATATACCAGTAGTCAGGGGCCTCTCCAACTTATAGAGGAGTTATGATGTCAGTTTGAAGACTAAGGTGCTTCTGACTCCTGCTATCATCTTTTCAGACACTTTCTATGCAACTGAGAGCTAGATAATTAAGAAGAATGACAAAAGAAGAATTGATGCCTATGAACTGTGATGTTGGACAAGAGTAGAGAAGATCCCACGAAATTCCAAAAGAACAAACAGATATGTCTTGGAGAAGGTACAACCTGGTGCTGTACAAAATAATGGAGTGCCATTTCACATACTGTGGGCATGTTTCTAGGAGAGGTTATCACCTAGAGATGAACATCATGCATGGGAAAGTGGATGGATGATAAAATGAGAGGAAGATCCTTGACCAGGTGGCAATGGGATCGAATGTGTCAGAGATTGTGAGGATGGCACAGAATAGGATAGTGTTCCAATCACTTGTTCATAGGGTTGCTGTGAGTTATACTTGACAACACCTAACAACAACAAAAATAAAGATAGATGTGCCAACAAAGCAGTTACACACATTATGCAGAGCCAGATTGTCATATATTTCTCTGAAAGTCTCCAGATCTTCTGAAACTATTTGTTTTGATAATCTACTCTATTGCCTTAGGAATTCAGAATATCCTAACCCACCTGTTGGAAGTCAGCTAGAAGTACAGCCAGGGTACTCCTTAGAGGCAAGGACTTGTTCTCACATATTTGGGCATGCTAGCGGACAGGCCAGTCTTTGGAAAAGGACATAGTACTTGAAAAAGTAGAGGATCAACCAAGAAGATGAAGGTCCTCAATGAGATAGATTGCAATGATGGGTTTAATTATAGTAGAGATTATGAGGATTGTACAAAGTTGGGCAGGATTTCATTCTGTTGTTTATAAGGTTGTGAAGTATCAGAGTCAACCATATGACACCTAAAAACAGCTAACCAAATAAAACAAAAGCACAATTCATTTTTCTCCAGGTAAGCCCTTTTACTCTTTTGCATAAACCTTGTTTTTTATGAATGGATAAAACTAACATATAAGTTTTCCTCATACATATATATTTACCATGAGTGGAAGAATGAAGAGGGATTCTTACCACTAGCTCAGGTGGCCTACTGGTAAAAAGCTGTTTTGCAATCCCGAAGGCACACAGTTCAAACCCAACAGTTGTTCCTTGGAAGAAAGGTTGGCAATATCATCCTGTGCAATTAACTGCCTCTAAAAACACACTGGAGGATCAGCTGCCAGTTGATTCCAACCTGAAGGCACACAACAACAAGAAGAAGCTGTGATGTCAGTTTGAGGACTAAAGTGAGCCTGATTCAGTCTATGTTCTTTTCAATTGTTTGATATGCATCTGAAAGCTAGACAATAAATAAGGATGACAGAAGAAGAATTTATATTTTTGAAATATAGTGATGGAGTACTGAATATCGCATGGAATGCCAAAAGAACAAATAGGTATGTTTTGGAGAAGGTGCAGCCAGAGTGTTCCTTAGAGCAAAAGTAACAAAGCTTCATCTCACACATTTTGGGCATGTTGCTTAGAGAGGCTATTCCTTGGAAAGGGACATCGTGCTTGAAAAAGTAGACGGGTGGCAAATGAGAGGAAGACCTTCAATCAGATTGATTGATACAGTGGCTTCAACAATGAATTCAAGTATTCCAGAGAGTGTGAGGATGACACAGCAAAGGACAGAATTCGTCTCTTTTTCATAGAGTTACTATGGGTCATACTCAACTTTACAGCACCTAACAACAACAGGTCATGATGATATTTACTTATATAATAATATAATTGTCGTATATTTCACATTAAATTATGTAATCTGTGTATTGTGGTATAAATAATTGTCTAAGTGCCAGAGGGCTAAAAATCAGCACCAAGCTGGTTCTTTGTGGTAGGGATAAAACATACTTCTACTTTCCAAATTCTTTGCCATTTCTAACTTCAGCTATTCTCCCCTCCCCCCATAACTTTCTATACCTGCTCCTGGATTCAGTACTTCACTGAAATGGCTACACTGAAGTCATAGACCTTGCTCACACTTGTGTTGCTATGTGCTGTTGAGTCAGAACTAACCTGTAGCTGACCCTCTGGTGGGTTTTCATAGGCAGTTAATTGCACAGGAGGAGATTGTCCATCTTTTTCCCATGGAGCAGCTGGCGTATTCGAACCACATTCCTTTGAGATTGCCGTACAGATACTTGCCACTTGGACACCAGAGCTCCTTCTGTTGGGAGGGTCATGCCAATTGGCAAGGCATGTTATTATAGAAGTGATACACTTATCATTTGACTCAAGGTCAATTTGGAAGCAAAAGGAACAACTGAGATTATGATAAGGAACTACAAGGGGGAGATTTGGAAAGACCCTTCTCCTTTTTTGTGCAGAATAGCTTCCAACCAGGAGAGCTCTTTCAGGTCCTTCTTGGCCATGCCTGCAGGGCCTATTACCAGCCATGCAAGGAGAACAACCCTTCTCTTGGCCATGTAAACTGACAGGCTGTTTGCCATGTAAGTCTTCTCGCCCATCAGCCTTACCACAGCTAATCTGCTCATCTGTTACTCCCCTCGTAGAAGTTATCTGCCATTCCCACCAGACTTCTGTTGTAGGGTCCCTTCTGAACCCCTTGCCACTATCCATATCATAGCCCTTGGTCCATATTATTTCTCTCTGCTTGCCTCTGAAAACCTTTATTATATAAGCAAACTCCTTGTCAATACACACTGACCAATCACCTCTATTCACATGTCAAGCTTCTATTAAATAAACATCCTTAAGTATTGCAACTTGGGGCTTGAATTTGTTCTTCAGTTCTTTTAGCTTAAGAAATGCTGAGCAAATTTGGCCACTTTGATTTTCTAATTCTAGCTCTTTGCTATTTGATTATAATACTTTACTTTGTCTTACCCCACTGCCCTTTGAAATCTTCTAATCAGGTCTTTAATATTTTGATTTCTTCCTTTGCTTAGGCTTCACAGCACTACAGTGCAGTATTCAGAGTGCCTTCTGACATCCGTATTGGTCTTTTCTTCATCTTCTGTTCTTTTCTCCATCCTCTGTCTTTGTAATGACCTTTTATATTCTTCCTCGATGATACTCTTGACATCCTCCAATAATTCATCTGTTTTTGCTCATTACTTCAAGGCCTCAAACTTATTCCTGAGATGGTTTTGAAATTCAGGTGAGACAGACTCAAGGTCATATTTTGGTTCCCTTGGATTTGATTTCACTTTCCTTAGCTTCAGCTTGAACTTGCATATGAGTAGTTGGTGGTCTGTTCCTCAATCAGCACCTGGCCTACTTTTTACAGCTGATACTGAGCTTCTCTAGTGCCTCTTTCCACAGATGTAATCAATCTGATTCCTATGCATACCATCAGGTGAATCCTGTGTATCCTGTGTTTATGTTTCTTATAAAACGTATTTGCAATGAATAAATCATTAATTGTGCAAAATTCTATCATTATGTCTCCAGCTTCATTTCTGTCACCAAGTCTATGTTTTCCAACTACTGATCCTTCTCTGTTCTCAATTTTTGCATTCCAGTCACCCATTATTATTAATGCATCTTGATTGCATGATTGACTGATCTCTGACTGCAAAAGCTGGTAAAAATCTATTTTATCCTCTTTGGCTCTGGTTGTTGGTGCATATATCTAAATGAGGCCATGATCTTTTCAATCACTATGCTTCATTCAGAGAGCTGGACAACAACTAGAGGTGATATAAGGAGAATTGATGCCTTTGAGCTGTGGTGTTGGAGAAGAGTATTGAATATATCATGGAGAACAAACAGGTTCAGCCTAGAGAAGGTGAAACCAGGCTTCTCCTTGAAGGCAAGAATTCTGAAGCTTCATTAGACATACTTTGGACATGTTGCAAGGAGGGGCCATTACTTGGAGAGGGACAACATGCTAGGGTTGGACAGATGGTGCAGGAGAGGAAGACCCTCAATAAAATGAATTGATTCAGTGACTGGAGTAATAGGGGTAAGTGTGTCAGAAACAGTGAGATTGGCACAGGATAAAGCAGGGTTTAGGGCTATTGTACAAAGGGTTTCTATGAGTCACAGGTGACTTGATGGCACCTGACAACACCACCAACAACATTAAATAGACTATTTGCATAGCAAATTAAACCAATCCCTGCAAGGGAGTGAAATAGAGGTCATAGAGTAAGCAGCAGTCTAGAACCAGAAAATAACAAAGATTTTAAATAATTCAGTAATTTCTCCCTTACCAAAAAATGTCTATCAACTTGGATGAAAGTAAGACATTGTCTCGAGCAGAAAACAGACTCTCATCCATCATTCACACCCTAAGTGCCTTCTCCAAAGACCTAGAGCAAAGCTATTTCTTCAGAGATTTTTTTTTGGGGGGGGCGGGGGGAAATCTCACAAGATGTTTTTAAAGAACCAAAGCAAAGAGTCAATAAAGAAATACATTTAATCACACTCTTCAATTGATTTATGTGTTTATTATAAAATAGGAGTTGTTTAATATTTTTAATTCTTTATTTAATTTTTTTCCATACTTATTCTAACTTTCAAATAAGCATCACTGATTGAAAACACTATTCATCTCCACCCCCACTGCTCAAAGGGATGCTGGTGATTTTTTTTTCTTTTTTTATTGTTATTAAATTTTATTAGTTTCAATGAACATTCACAGGGATTCTGGGCTTTCACTCCTTCATTGCCGCACCATTCTCTCCACCCTCCTCCCCAGTTTGTTCTTCTTCCCCACCATCAGAATGTCTGTTTTAATTGTCCAATTGCCACAGTGCTTGTCAAAGTCAGTTCTGATTAATCTCCTTTGTCGGTGTGTCCTTTGCCATTCCCTATCACTCCTCCCTGAGAGAGACTTCACCCTGATTCATAAGGAAAAGGGGATGGAGTATTCTCTTAGCTACTTCCTGCTGAAAAGGGACGCTGTGGGTTTCAGGGTGAAGATCTGCTCTCACTACTCTAAAGGGCCCCTTTGGAAGTAGGAAACACATAGACTATTATGGAGATTGATTTTGGAATTTAGATGCACTCTTATTGATTGTGCTTGGCCGTACATGTTCATATCCTCGAAGATGTATCATGGGGGTGTTGCAACCTAGAAGACACAAATTTGACTAACAAGTTATAAGTACATGAGTCAAAAATTATGGAAAAGTAAAAGAAAGGATTCTTTCATTGTTTTACAAACCCTCCCCCAGGTCCCCTCCACCATGTAGCCCTCGCCCTAGACTCCTGTGATGACAGAAGTACCTAGTCATATATCTCTTTTAAACAGTTTTCTCCCTCCTCTGTTTCAGTGCAGTATACATTATTGAACCCATCTTACTCAGTCTCTCCCCAACCCCAAGGACAGTCCCATTCTACAACAGTGGCATCATGTAATATTTGTCCTTTTGTGACCGGGATATTTCACTCAGCATAATGTTCTCCAGAGTCAACCATTTTGAATAATATTGCATGAGTTCCTTATTTTTTAATGCAGGGGATGCTGGTGATTTAATCTTTAAGTGGCTGCTACATGATAGTTCAGTGGTCCAACCTACCAGCTGCTTTGCAGGATATAAGATCGCTACCTGAAAATCAGTGGGATTACTCTAAAGTAACAAAGAGAACTCACAGAAGGAAACCAAGAAAGCAATATCATTTACAATAGTCAACCACAAATTGAGAAGTGACCCTAACAAGAGATACAAAAGATCTATACAAAGAAAATGACAGAACATTTCTGTGAGACACAATAAAAGACATAAATAAATCTAAAAAATGTGTCCCATTCATAGATAGGAAGACTCAATATTGTGAAAATGACAATCCTACCAAAAACAATCTACGTGCTTAACGCGATCCCAATACAAATGTCAAATTAATTTTTCAAGGAGATTGAAAGGGAAATTGTCAAGTTTATTTGGAGAGGAAAGAGATCTCGAATAAGCAAAGCACTTCTGAAAAACAAAAATGAAGAGGGAGGCATAGCACTCCCTGACCTCAAAACCTACTACACATTGGTAGTAACCATAACAGCATGGTACGGAAGTATCCTTTTTGACTGTGAGTGATACTACTTCTTTTCAATTTGTCATTTCCAGCAGAGTAGGTCATGTGATTGATTGATTGTCTAATTCAAAATGGTCAATACCACTTTATCTCAGTTCATTTTGGACAACTTCCAACTTTCTTAGATTCTTATTTCATTGAAAATTCCATGTTCCAATTTTTTAATGGATGTTTGCAACTGCTTCTTCTCATTTTATATCTTGCCATATCAACAAAAGAAGGTTCTTCGTTGGGTGAGAGCTTTACTCTGTGTCATTACGGTAGAATCTACTTTCAGGACGCAACTCTTAGCAAGTTACATTTTGGGTGCCTTCTAATCTGAGGGCGTTTTCTGGCACTGTATCTCACAATGTGCCTCTGTTATTCACAGGGGTTTGGAAGATCTGTTGTTTTAGAAATGGATGATAGGCCCTGTTTCTTCATCTGTTCTGGACCATTTCTATTATCCAATGAAGTTTACTTGTGTTTATTTCAGAAGATTTCATGATCTTTGACAATATTTTATTAACCTCCCCATAGTGGTTGAATCAGCTGCTCCTAAGTGCTTTTATCTTTCAGGAGGCAAGTCATTATTACATAGTACATTTCAAAGGTTTATTTACTTATCTTTCACAGTAATTCTTAGAAAACGTCTGTGATTTTGTATATTTGCTAAGCTAACATTTTTTTTTTTTTATTTTGAGAGTGTCAAGGAAATGACTTACACAACATGCCCAGATTACTTGGGGGCGGGGGGGGGGGGCGGGTATTCAATGCCTAGAAGTCAGATTTTTTTTAAGTGTATGTAAACTAATGTAAAGCCTAAACCTCTCATTGCATTGTTATGATTTAAAAACAATTTTTAAAATTTGAGGTCATTGAGTAATTTTCAAATTGAATTGCTAGTTGTGTGATTTTTTTTTTGGGTAAAAGTGTAATAACTTTGGAGTTTTTTTCCTTTTCTTCAAACACAGTCTATTAGTCAATGTTCTCTAGAGATTCAGAAATCATCAACAGGACATTATATGCCAAGGAATTTTATTGTTCCTTTGACACTGGTCTCTGCAAGTAATGTGAGCGATTATGATGCTTTTGTTTTACAAATAGCCAGCCACTATATCTGGAGTAGCAACCCTGTGAACAATAGGTTTGGACTTGCCCTACACCAGCCTCACCATCTCTGATAAACCCAGTCACTGTGCCCATCCATTTTGTCTTTATCTGACTCTCTACCTTTTCCAGCATGATGCCTTTTCCCAAGAATTGAGACTAAGGTGCATCTGGTCTTTGCATGGCCATGGTCTTTGCAATCACTTGTTAAGCATCAGAGAGTTGGACAATGACTAGGGAGGATAGAAGAATTGATGCCTTTGAGCTGTGGTGCTGGAGAAGAGTATTGAGGGTACCATGGACTGCCAAGAAAACAAACAGATTCATCCTGGAGAGGGTTCAACCAGGCTGCTCCTTAGAGGCAAGGATTCTGAGGCTTCATCTGACATACTTTGGACATGTTCTAAGGAGGAACTGGTCCTTGGATAGGGACATCATTCTTGGGAGGGTGGAGGCACAGCGCAGGAGAGGAAGACCCTCTATGAGGCGGATTCATTCAGTGATTGGGGTAATCAGGATGGGTGTGTCAGAGACTGTGTGATTGGCACAGGATAGAGCAAGGTTTAGGGCTGTTGTACATAGGGTCGCTATGAGTTGCAAGACACTTGACGACACATAACAATAACAACAACTGATTTCTGAGGCAAGGATGCTTTCACTTGGCTCAGGATAGCTGAGGGAACTCTGGTGGCCTAATCAGTTGCAATTCTAATCTAAAGGCTATAACTACCTCTCTGAGGTTTTAATTCATCACTGCTCTGTTGTAGAGAGCTGGGAAATCTCCTGTGTAATTTGTTGTGGCTTGTTCTTTTCTACTGTTGTGTTGGAACAGACTCTTGGCTGATGTTCTAGCAGATTTTCAGATGCAGTAAATCACACAAGAGATTAACCATTTTTCTCCCACGGAACAGCTAGTGGCTATGAACTGTGTGCCTTTAAACTGACAGGGTAACTCCTTACCAATAAGCTGCTGGAGCATCTACGTGAGGTACAGCTTAGGAAATCCA
The DNA here is from genome assembly GCF_000299155.1 of Elephantulus edwardii. NCBI lineage: Eukaryota > Metazoa > Chordata > Mammalia > Macroscelidea > Macroscelididae > Elephantulus > Elephantulus edwardii. Next base: position 6,548,388 of record NW_006399918.1, on the reverse strand, counting down.
ACAGAGGCTCAGCTAAAAGTTGATTTGGACTCCACAACAATGCATAAATAATGAGCAAGATAGCTGAGGGTGAGGAATTATCTATCTATGGGTGGTTGGTTTTAGACCATTTTGTTACAGAAGTGGAGATGAAAGAACATGAAATGGAGATGTGAGAAGTTAAGGCCTATCCAATTCCTGCGGACATTGAACTCAAGGTCTATCCAATTCCTGCTGGACATTGAACTTGTGCTGATCCTTGATGTGGCATTAGCATTAGCTTGTGTGTCTTGCTCCATTCATAGTTCATTTTACAGCAGTATCATCCTCACAAAGTTAAAGACACCTTTTATGGATTATTTCTCTCTCTCTATTTTTTAAAACATTGGCTCCTATGACCATGATGTTGACACATCTGGAAGCTGATCCAGCAGGTTGGAAATTCAAGCAAAAATCAATGTTACAGAGTCTTGATTATGAAATTTTTAACTGTAAATTGGAGTATGGTTTCTATGAATTCTCATTTCACCAGACACAAATCAAGGACCAAAATAAAGAAAAGATGTATTCTGGACTCTTTTCATACTAATAATATCTAATTATATATTCCCTTTATACATTCTCTCCCTCATCTATTTCAATGTCATATACATTATTTATCCCCTCTTTTCTTAGTTACCCCCAACTCCCAAGTCTGTCCTGTTTTATAACAGTGGCATTATACAGTATTTATTTTTTGGTTTTTAAAAATTATTATTATTTTTTATGTGCATACTGTCAAATCAGATCTGACTGGTATAGGAGGTTTATTCCTTCTTCAGCAGAGCATCTGGTGGATTTGAACCGTGTACCTCTGGGATTGCAGTGCAGCTTCTTGCCACTAGGCCACCAGAGCTCGCCAACAATATTGGGGTTTTTTGTGACTGAAATATTTCATCCAGCAAAATGTCCTCCAGGGTCACCCATTTTGTATAATACTTCATTACTTTGTTTTTCGATGCTATATAATATTCCATTGTGTGAATATACCACAGATTCTCTATTTGTTTGTTGATGGACACTTGGGTTGTTTCAAACTCATTGCTATTATAAACAAAGAAACAATAAACATAGGTGGCAGTTCTGGTTTCTTAAGGTATATTCCCAGTAGTGGAATTGTTGGATCAAATGGTATTTCTACTTCCAACTTTTTTCAGACAGTGCCATACTCCCTTCCATAGTGGTTGCACCAGTTTACACTCCCACTAACAGTGAATAAGGGTTCAAGTTTCTCTACAACCTTTCCAGCATTTGTCGTTTCCTGTTCTATTGAATTTTGCTATTTTTACTGGGGGGTAAGATGATATTTCATAGTTGTTTTGATTTGCATCTCTCTTAGAGGTAGGGATTTTGAACATTTCTTCATATGTTTGTTTGCCATCTCACTGTCTTCTTTGGTGAAGTGTCTGTTCATACCCTGTGCCCATTTTTCAATTGAATTGCTCACCTTTATCTTGTTGTGGTGCTCGAGTATTTTATAAATTCTAGATATAAGTCCGTTATCAGACATGTCATTACCAAATATTTTTTCCAAGTCTATGACTTCCATTATTACCCTGCTAGAGAAGTTTTTCAATGTGTAATAAATTCTAGATATAAGTCCCTTATCGGACATGTCATTATGAAATATTTTTTCCAACTCTGTGACTTCCATTATTACCCTGTTGGAGAAGTTTTTGAATGTGCATAGGGGCTTAATTCTTAGAGGGTGCCATTCATATATTATCCTCTCCTGGCTGCAGGTTTTTCAGGATGCTTGGAAGGCTGTTCAAGTTGTTGATTGGTGCTTCTAGGGTTCTTCCACACTTTTCTCTAATGAAGTTTATAGTCCTTGGTTTTAGTCCTAGGTCTGTGATCCTCTTTGAGCTTGTTTTTGTGTATAGTGTGAGGTATGCCTCTTGATTGAGTTTTCTGCAGATGGTTTTCCAATTTTGCCAACACCATTTGTTAAAGAAAGCTGTTGTTTCTTCACTTAACTGATTTCAGATTGGCTGATGTCTGGGTTCTCAATTCTATTCAATTGATCTTTGTGTCTGTCATTGTACCAGTATCACACTGTCTTGACCACCACGGCAATGTAGAAGGATTTGAAATCAGAGAGTGAGATTCCTCCTACCTTGTTTCTCTCTATAAGGCGTGCTTTGCTTATTTGGGGTCTCTTTCCATTCCAAATAAAATTGGAGATTGCCTTTTCCATCTCGTTGAAGAATGGGATTATTATTTGTATTGGATTGCATTGAACCTGTAGATTGACTTTGGTAGGATTTTCATTTTCACAATATAGAGCCATCCTATCCATGAGCAAGGGATATTCTTCCATTTCTCCAGGTCTCTTTTTGTTTCTTGTAGTAATGTTTCATAATTTTCTTTGAATACATCCTTTGTGTTTCTAGTTAGATTTACTCCCAAGTACTTAATCTTGTGGTTGGCTATTGTGTATTGTTTTTAGCTCCATTTCTATATTCTCTTTGTCACTGTAGAGAAACTCAACTAATTTTTGTTTGTTGATGTTGTATCCTGCTACTTTGCTGAATTGGTCCACTGTGTCCATTAGTTTTCTTGCTGAGTCTTTAGGGTTTTCTAAGTATACTATCATATTATCTGCATAGAGAGATAGTTTTACCTCCTCTTTGCCAATTTGAATACCTCTTATTTTCTTCTCTTATTGGTATCACTAAGACTTCTAATACAATATTGAATAGGAGAGGTGATAGTGGGCATCCTTGCCTCATTCCTGTTCTCAAGGGGAAGGCCTTTAATCTCTCTCCATTGAGAGCAATGTTGGCTCTCGGATTTGTGTATGTACTTTTTACTATGTTGAAGAAATTCCCCTCTAATCCTATTTTGTTGACTGTTTTATTCAGGAAAGGGTGTTGGATTTTGTCAAAGGCCTTTTCTACACCAGTTATAGGATCATGTGGTTCTTGTTTGCTTTGTTTATGTGATGAATGACAATGATTGTTTTTCTTATGTTGAACCATCCTTGCATACCTGTTATGAATCCCATTTGGTCATAGTGAATTATAATTATTTTTTTAATGTATTGTTAGATTCTATTTTCCGATATTTTATTCAGGATTTTTGCATCAGTGTTCATGAGTGATACTGGCCTATAGTTTTCCATTTTGGTGGTGTCTTTATCTGGCTTTGGTATCAAGGATATGCTTGCTTCATAGAGGAGTCTGGGAGAATTCCATTCTTTTCTATTTTCTGTTTATGTATCTGTTTATGTTTATATCTTTTCTGTTTCTAGTTTATGTAGAATTGGTGATAGTTCTCTGAATGTTTGATAAAATTTACTTGTAAAACCTCTGATCTGGGTTGTTTTTTTTTTGGTCTGGAAGTTGTTTTATTACTTTTTTAATTTCTTCTTTTGTAATAAATCTGTTCAGGAGATCAATTTCAGTTTGTGTCAGTGTAGGTAGGTTGTGATTTTCTAAGTATTTGTCCATTTCCTCTTGGTTTTCATATTTGTTTGAGTATAATTTTTTATAATATTCCATGGTTAATCTTTCTATTTTAGTTGGTTCTGTTGTGACATTGCCAGTTTCATCTCTTATTCGGATTATTTGTGTCTTCTCCTTCTCTTCTTTTGTTAGTTTTGATAGTGGTTTGTTGATTTTATTTGCTTTTTCGAAGAACCAACTCCTTGTTTTGTTGATGGTTTCAAGTGTTTTTCTATTTCATTTATTTCTGCCCAAATTTTTATAATTTTAGGTTTTTTTGAGGGTGTAGGGTTTTCTTGCTGTTCTTTTTCAATTTGTTGGAGATGTTATGAAATTAAAAATTTTCTTAAAACAATTAACAATGAAAACACAACCTACTAAAACCTCTCGGAAACAGCAAAAAAGGTAATCAGAAGTCAATTTATAGCAACAAGCAAACACATTAAAGGACAGGGAAAAAATTACCATTTACTCAACATATATATTTTAGCTAAGAAATCAGCACTTAATCTTATTTGCTCTCTTTTGTAGGTTACTCTTTTTTCTCCCTCATTGTTTTAAGAATTCTCTCCTTAAATTCTGGCAAATTTGCCTATGATATGGCTTGGAGTTTTTATTTTGGGGTCTATTCTATATGTTGTTCTCTCAGCTTCTTGAATATATATATTTTCTCATTCTTCTTTATGCCTGGAATATTTTCTTCTAATAATTTCACCCCAACTCTTTTGGTGTCACTAATTGTTTTTTTCTTGCTCTGGAATTCTGATTATGTGCATGGTATTTGTCTTGATGGTGTCCCACATTATTCTTTGGTATTCTTCTTTTTCCTTCCTTTTTGATTCTGCTTTTTGTTCTAGCATATCCATGGTGACAATTCTATCTTCTATTTCATTGGTTCTGTGTTCCATCTCTTCAACCCTGTTAATATGTCCCCCCATCATGTTGACAGCCTCTGAAACATTGGTCCTCATATTTTGGATTGTGGTTTTTTGTTTTTCCAGAGCTTCTAATGCTTCATTGGTTTTACCTGTATTGTTTTGGATTTTTTTTTAAAGCTCTTCTTGGGTTTTGCTTGCAGGTCCTGTAATTCTTCAAGTTTTTCTTTCACCCATTGAAAATATTCAATCATTGTTCTTTTAAATTCTGTGTCAGAAAGGTTCATCAGACTTTCTGGCTTCAGGAAAACCATTGATACTATGTCACTTTTTCAAGGTGACATCTTACTTTGGCCTTGTGTAGGGTATGAGGTAGCCTGCTTCCTACATGATGTTGCTCTGGTAGAGTTTTTCTTGTCTGAGGGGATAGCATGTGTTTGATCTGAAGTCACTGCTCTAGAAGAGAGTGGGGCAGCTACCCTGCCTGGGTTTCTCTCTGCCTTCTGATCCAGGGAAAGATATGCTTCTGTTCAGTAGAGAAAAGGCCATTGGAAGCAGCCTCTTCTGTCAGACAACTGCCACACCTAGGGTAGCCCAAGGTGTTCTGGGTTAAAGGCAGTTGATGGGCTTGACATGAGGAAATGCAAGGCAGAGCACAGAGACCTGATTGGAAAGACTGATTACCTAATTACAAAATGGGCAAAAAACATGGAAAGAATTTTCCCAGAGGAAGATATTCGAATGACAAATGTTCCAAATCATTGGTAATAAGAGAGATTAAAATAAAAATCACAATGAGGTACCATCTCACTCCAGTAAGAGTGGCAAAGTTTAACAGGGAAGCAAGCAATAGATGTTGGAGAGGATGTGGCAAGAAAGGAACTCTTACACACTGTTGATGAGATTGTAAAATGGTGCAACCATTCTGGAAGGCAGTTTGGCGCTTCCTCAAAAAGCTGAACATAGAAATTCTATATGACCCAGCTATTCCACTACTTGGAATATACCCTGAGAATATGAAAACTCAGGCACAAACTCAGATTTGTACACCTAAATTCACAGCAGCATTATTTACAATTGTGAGAACATAGAAACAGCCCAAATGTCCAACAACAATGAATGATTTTAGAAATTATGGTACATTCACACAATGGAATACTATGCAGCATGCAGAAGCAATAACTTTGTAAATTATTACCTAACTGGAAGGGACTAGAAAGCTGAGTGAACTCAGTCCCACAGGGATAAATGTTGTATAAGACTGTTACTGTAGAATTAGTATAAGGATCCAGAAGGGGTGGGAGAGGCTGGAAGCTAAGGAATGTCGATGTACAGGGGGAAGAGGTGATTAATCATTGGATTGTACAATTTGATGGGTGGGGGTGTGTGAGAGAAATGCAAAGAATTTGTTCTAATTTGTATTAGAATTTTGTTAGTAAATTAGTGGAAAAAAATTAAATAAATAAATAAAAGAAAGATTGTATGAAACACACACACACACACAAAGTGTAATTTTAAAAAAATTAAAAAAGAACAGGCTCCAGCTGGCTCATTGCCATCTGATTGAGCTTAGGGAGTCCGTTGTGATCTAGCCAAACAGCAATGACCTCCACCCCTACAAAGTACCTCACTCAAGTTACAGCATTGCTCCTTGTGTACATCAACTTCTGGTGTGGGCATTGGCATAAGAACCAGAGTTCTGGGTGCAGAGTGTCAGCAGCAGGTCTGGAGTTCAGTGTGTGGGGTGTCAGCAGCAGGGCCAGAGTTCCAGGTGTGGGGTATCAGCACCTGAATTTCAGGCACTGCCCAGCAATGTCAGGACCAGAGTTCTCAGCATGGGGCATTGGGGTCGGGACTGGAGTTCTGGGTGCAGGACATTGGGACTGGGTTTCCAGGTACAGGATGTTGGTCCCAGAGTTCTGGGCGTGGGGCATCCCTGCCAGGGCTGGAGTTACAGGCACAGGCAGGTGGTGACAGAACTAGATATCTGGAGTCACACTAAGAAATTTTTAAGGCAGGTACCTAGCCAAAGGTGGGTGACTTTAAGGTATGGTCCTCAGTCCTGGTTTTAAGTCAAACATTCTTCTAAGTGTTATAGCACTGGTCTGTCCATTTTCTGTACAGAGGTAACTCGGGATTGCTGTGATGTTGAACACTGTGATACTGATGTGTCAAATGCAATAATGGCCACCCATTGTGGATAGTAGTGTTTGGTGGAGCTACCAGATTAAAACAAGCTTGGAAGCAGGAGTGGCTTTCACTTCCAAAATTACTTGCCTCCAGAAACTCTGAACATGGAGAAATGATGAAAGTTATACAAATGCTCAGGTCTTTCATTCATAGGGTTGCTATGTGTCATGTATGACTCGATGACAGTTAACAACAACCACCTAGTTAATTGACTGGGTTTGCAGTGTAGAAGTGACCTGAACAATAGATTTTAACTCGGTAGTATTCTCTTTCATCCTCATCATCTCTAACACACTAGAGCCCATTGCTGCAGACACTGTCAATTCATCTCATTGAGAGCCTTCCCCTTTTCACTGACCCTCCACCTTTCCAAGTATTATGTTCTTTTCCGAGGAAAAGCCTCTCCTAGAAACATGTTCCAAGGAAGAGTTCAAAATACATTAAATGAAGCGTCAAAGAAGCATTCTGGCTGCACTTTGCTCTAGACATCTCTTTGTTCATTTGGCAGTCTTTGGGATCTTCAGTACTCTTTTCCAACTCCATACTTAAAAGTTTTAAGCCTTCTTCTTACTGTGAACTACTAGATCTTTTCCCTCTCCTCTTGAATGTTTGCTAGTAGCTAATGTTGGTAGAAAAAAAGAGATTTTTTTTTATAAAATATTATTATTTTCATAGAATAGTTTCTTTACATTTTGTTTCATTCATATACATTACATACAACAACAACATACATTATATTTTATACAATACTTCATTTACATTGTTTCAATCATTCATATACCATTTTAATTAATGTTGTGTTAGAAGCATGAGTGCTTGTACCAACAAAATATTTGTAAGCAGTTTTGTCTTCAATCCAGAGATTTATGACAAAATCCTGTGAGTGCCACCTTGTGGCAATGACTGGGATATTGTACTAGAAAATGCTCATTTAAGAGAGACTTAGTGCTCTAGAGGCTTAGTTTCTAACCAAAGGCTAGGCTTCTCTGGCAGAATTCACCACCAACAGCTCTGAAGGAGAAAGATGGACAATCTCTTCCCATTGAAATTTATTGTTTCAGAAATTATGAAGGATCACTAAGAACTGAAAACCACTTGGTGGCAGTGAATGAGACTGTTCTTGTTGTTATGTGCCGTCGAGTGAATGAGATTACTATTGGTTTTAATGAAAATTGTTTATGTGACTGAAAACCACTAAAAAACCATGAAAGCTAAAACACAGTTGTTACTGTTGTTACATTTCATTAAGTTGACCATGACAGCAATCCTCCTTATCCATACAAGGTACATACAAGACCTCAATGAATTCCTGAAACTGAGGATTTTACTGAACTCTATATATCATTGTTGTTGTTATGTGCCGTCGAGTAGTTTGCGACTCATAGCGACCCTATGCACAACAGCCCTAAACCCTGCTCTATCCTGCGTCAGCCACACTGCCTCTGACACACCCATCCCTATTACCCCAGTCACCGAATCAATCCATCTCATAGAGGGTCTTCCCCTCCTGCTCTGTCCCTCCACCCTCCCAAGCACGATGTCCCTCTCCAAGGACCCGTCCCTCCTGGCAACATGTCCAAAGTATGCCAGACGAAGCCCCAGAATCCTTGCCTCCAAGGAGTAGCTTGGTTTAATCCTCTCCAAGACAAATCTGTTTGTTTTCCTGGCAGTCCATGGTACATTCAGTACTCTTCTCCAGCACCACAGCTCAAAGGCATCAACTCTCCTTCTGTCCTCCCTAGTCATTGTCCAACTCTCTGATGCATAACAAGCAATTGCAAAGACCATGGCCTGTATCAGGTGCACCTTAGTCTCCAGAGAGACACCGTTGCTCCTGAGTACTTTAGAGAGGTCCCTAACAGCAGACTTTCCCATCGTGATACGCTTTTTGATTTCCTTACTGCTGGTGCCAAGAGTGTTGACTGTGGAGCAGAGCAAACTGAAGCTGTGAACACTCTCAATCTCTTCGTCATCCATCCTGATGGTGCCAATTGGTCCAGTGGTGAGAATCTTTGTCTTCTTGACATTGAGCCTCAGTCCATACTGAAGGCTGCAGTCCTTGACCCTTTGCAGCAAGTGCATGAGGTCCTCCTTAGTTTCAGTAAGCAGGGTTGTGTCATCTGCATAACGGAGATTGTTAATAGACCTTCCACCAATCCTGATGCCATAATTCTCCTCATAGAGCCCAGCCTCTCGGATAATCTGCTCTGTATACATGTTGAAAAGGTATGGAGACAGGATGCATCCCTGGTGTACACCCTTCCCAATTTTGAACCATGCAGTGTTACCCTGCTCTGTTCTGACGATTGTCTCTTGGTCCAAGTATAGGTTTCACATTAGCACAAATGTTCTGGGATTCCCATTCTTCTCAGAGTCAGCCACAGTTTGTTATGATCCACACAGTCAAATGCCTTTGCATAATCAATGAAACACAGATAGATATTCTTTTAAACTGTAAACACATACCCATAATAAAGTGCATTTTATAAAGTAGACATAGTAAGATATTTACATCAGCACCTAACAAAATAATACTTATAAATTAATTGAATCCTGCTTGAGGGTGAGTCTCCAGCTTGGAGCAGTTGGATCTTGGAGTATAAGTGTTTTTTATTTACTTGAAAGCTGGATATAAACTGTTTGGCCGTTTTTTGATTGTGCTAACAATCAAATGTAAGATGATTGGCTGTTTCTGATTCAGCCTGTGGGCTGGAAGCCTCTTGTTTAAGCAAACAAGATCTGAGTGGTGGGCCTTTGTATTTAAAAGTCAATTGGGCCTGAGGGCTGTAGGCTCTTGGACTTGGTGTTAATTGTTTTTGTAGAGAAGGTTGTTCTAAGTGGTACAACACTTGTCTATCAGTTTGTTGTCCTGAGATAGCTTGAGGTTGCTGTGATACTGAAATCTGTGCCACTGAAATCAAGGCTTTGGTAATTCAAATGCCTTAAGGGTTATCCATAGTGGACAGGTTTTGGTGGAGCTCCCTGAATAAGACAGATTAGGAAGCTGATGGGCAATCTACTTCCTAAATTACAGATCTTTGAAAACTCCATGAATACTAAAGAAAGAGAATAGTTATAGTAGTGTAGAGCTGAGATTGGAAGTCAGTTGGAATGATGAAAAATAATAATAAACATTGCTTAACAATTGGAACATTAAATGTATGTAGCTTGAATGTTGGAAATCTTGAAATAAAAAAAAAATGAAATGGAAGGAGAGTTGATGCCTTTAAGCTGTGGTGCTGGAGAAGAGTACTGAATGTACCATGGACTGCCAGGAAAACAAACAGATTCATCTTGGAGAGGATTAAACCAAGCTACTCCTTGGAAGCAAGGATTCTGGGGCTTCGTCTGACATACTTTGGACATGTTGCCAGGAGGGACGGGTCCTTGGAGAGGTTGGCACAGTTAGAGCAGGGTTTAGGGCTGTTGTGCATAGGGTCGCTATGAGTCACAAACGACTTGACGGCACATAACAACAACAACAACAAGGCATTAGGGAGATGAAATGGAACAACTTTGGAAGCTTTGAATCAGATAATCACATGGTATACTATGCAGGCAATGAAAAACAGGAAGAATGGTGTTACATTCATAGTAAAAAAGTCAATTTCAATTTCTATCTTGAAATACAATGTTGTGATTGATAGTATAATATCGATATGCGTACAAAGAAGACCTTTTAAAATGACTGTTATTTAAATATATGCTCCTACTTCTAGAGACAAAGAGGAGGAAATTGAGAATTTTTACCAAATTTTGCAGGCAAAATTGACCATACAATCAAGATGTGTTAATGATAATTGGTGACTGGAATGCAGAAGTAAGAAAACAGTCAAAGAGGAATAGTAGTTGGAAAATGTGGGCTTGGTGATAGAAATGAGGCTGGAAATAGAATGAGTTTAGTTTTTACAATGACTTAGTCATTGTAAATTGTTGTTGTTGTTGTTTGGTGCCATAGACTCGTAGAGGACTCATAGCGACCCTATGAAGGAACAGCTTGAACACTGTTCATATATAGAGTTTCCGGAGGCAAGCCATTTTGGGGGGGGATACCGCTCCACTGGAATGCAAAAGTATGAAACAGTGCAAAAGGAAGAGTAGTTGGAAAATACGGGCTTGGTGATAGAAATGAGGCTGGAAATAGAATGAGTTTAGTTTTTACAATGATTTAGTCATTGTAAATACCTTTTGTAAAAGACACAAACGATGACTTTACATGTGGATCTCACCTAATGGGCTGTATAGGAATCAGATTGGTTACATTTGTGGAAGAAATCATTGGAGAAGCTCAATATCGTCAGTCAAAAGTAGGCCAGGTGCAGAAGATGGGTCAGATCATCAGTTACTCATATGCAAGTTCAAACTAAGGCAGAAGAATATTAAAATAAGTTCACAGGAACCAAGATACTGATTCAGATCTTGAATCAATTCTATCTGAATTTCATGATCATCTTAAGAATAGGTTTGACGTATTGAACGCTAATGATCAAAGACCAGATGAGTTGTAGGATGATATCAACAATATCATCCATGAAGAAAGCAAAAGACGTTATAAAAACAGAGGAGAAAGAACAAATCAAAATGGATGTCAGAAGAGATGCTAAAGACTGCACTGGAGTGTCAAGAAGGCAAAACAAAAGGAAAGCATGTCTAAGTGAAAGAGCTGAACAAAAGATTTCAAAGGGCAGCCCGGGAGGATAAATCAAAGTATTATAATGGAATGTGCAGAGAACTGGAATTGAAAAGTAAAAAGGGAAGGACCTGCTCTGCATTTCTTAGGCTGAAATAATTGAAAAACAAATTTAAGCCTCATGTTGCAATATTGAAAGTTATTATTAACAATATATCAAATGACCCAGAAAACATCAAAGGAAGATGGAGAGAATACACAGAGTCACTGTACCAGAAAGAACTGATTGATACTGAAAAATTTCAGGAAGAACTACATGAAAAGGAGCCAAAGGTAATGAAGGAGGAATTAGAACCATTTTGAAGGAATGGCAAAAAAATAAGGCCCCAAGAATCAATGGAACATCAATTGACTTGTTTCAATTAACAGATGCAGCCTTGGATGTACTCAACAGTCTATGCCAGGAAATTTGGAGGACAGCTTTCTGGCCAAGATATCTGAAGAGGTCTATATTTGTTTCTATTCCCAAGAAAGATGATCCAATTGAATGTGGAAATTATGAAACAATATTATTGATATCACATGCAAGTAAAATACTGCTAAAGATTATAAAAAAAAAATGACTGGAACAGTACATAGATAAGTAATTGCCAGAAGTTCATGCAGGATTTAGAAAAGGCCGTGGCACCAGGGGTATCACTGCTGATGTATGATGGATGCTGCCTGAAAATAAGGAATGTAAGAAGAATGTATATTTGTACTTTATTAACTATGCAAAGGCATTTAACTGTGTGGATCATAACAAGTTATGGCTAACATGGAGAATAATGAAAATCCCAGACCACTTGACTGTGCTCATGTGGAACCTATACCTGGACCAGGAGGCTGCAAATGAAGCAGGGGAGAACTGCATAGTTTAGAATTGGGAAAAGAGTGTTCTAGGGTTGTATTCTCTCTCCATACCTATTCAGTCATATTGACTGTACTCTATGAGGAGGAGTGTGGCATCAGGATTAGAGGCAGACTCATCAATAACTTGTATTGTGCAAATGATACAACCTTGCTTGCTGAAAGTGAGGAGGGCTTGAAGCACTTGCTGCAGAAGATCAAGGAGTGCACCCTTTGGTATGGATTGCATCTCAATGTCAGGAAAATAAAGATTCTTACCAATGGACTGAAAGGCAGCATCATGATGTATGGAGAGGAGATTGAAACTATCAACAGTTTCATCTTGCTGGTGTCCACAATTAACACCCTTGGTCAGAAAATAAGGAGATGCATTGCACTGGGAAAATATGCAATTACTTCCAAATTATTCAGGAGTATTGATATCATTTTGATGACTAAGGTGCATCTGATTCAGGCCATAGTCTTCCCAATTATTTTCTATGCATCTGAGACCTGGACAATAAATAAGGATAAAAGGAAAAGAATTGATGCTTTTGAGCTGTGGTGTTAGAGAAGAGCACTGGACATCCCATGGACGACCAAGAGATCAAACAGATATGTCTTGGAGATGATGTAGCCGGACTGCTCTTTGGAGGCAGGAAGAATGAAGCTTTGTCTCACATACTTTGGACATGTTCCTAGGAGGTGCTATTCCTTGGAGAAGGAGATGATACTGGGTAGAGTGAAGGGTTGGTGAGGGAGAGGAAGATCCTCAACCAGGTGGATTGATGAGGTGACTGCTGCATGGGCTCTTGTTTGTCAGGAAGAGTGAGAATGGTGCAGGATAGAACATGGTTCAGATCTTTTGTTCATAGGGTCACTGAGTCATACTCGACTTGATGACACCTAACAATAACAACAACAACAACTAGTGGCATAGTGGTAAGGAATTGTGCTGCCAACCCAAAGGCACATAGTTTGAAATCGCCTGCTACTTTGTGAGGAAAATAAGAGTCATCTTCTCCAGCAAGATTTATTGCATTCTGAAAATCTGCTGTAGGGATAGCAACGAATCCGTTTCCACTAGACAGTATGTAATAATGACAACATAATAATAACAACAGTTATGAATGTGTAAGTTTTCAGTGACGTTAATTGAGTCATGTGGCTGTTTGTAGCCGTTATCTTTATGATGCTCAATGCAAATATGAGAGGTGTGTGGGTCACTAAGGACATTTGGATAACTTATTAGTGATGAAAATAAACGGCAACCTTTATGGAGTGAGACCATGCAAATATGGTATGTAATATGCTAATGTGAAAATTGGTCAGGCTTACCGCCTTGCTGGGCTTAAAAGGCGTCATGTCAGAGGCATAAAAGGGGTTCTTATCCATTGAGACAGAAACACCAGGGTTAAAAATATCCTTTGGAGCAAAGTGGTGGTGAGCAATAGCAGCAGCAGCAGCAGTGAAACAGCACAGAGGAGCAACAAGGGTGTAGAATCAGGAGACTGGTACAAAATAGAGTTATGAGATTTCTGGCCCAGGGAGCAAAATACTGAGTGTCATATTGAGCAGGAGACTTGCTTAGCAGAGTGGACTCCTTTAGCATTTGTTGTAGAGCTAGATTTACTGACTTATAGAGCTAAGGCCAAGCGCCTTTGGGACTGTGTATTGGAATGGAGTGTCAGTGGACATTGCAATTGTGGTGGAGTTAAAAGAGCTTTGTAATGCTTGCATGATAAGGATAGAGACCAACACCGTGAGACTGAGGCCAAAGAAAAGTCTGCTTTTATGTACAGTTGAAAAGAGGCTATTCTGACTGAAGAATTGCATCCTGAGTTTTTTTGTAATTCTGTATTGTAACCTGCTACTTTAATGATAAACCTTGTAACTATGAGCAAGTTTTCTGAGTTTTGTGTTGTCATTGCAGCTAATTGTTTTAACTAAAAAATAAGTAATGAGTGCTGAGGCAGGAGGCAAAGATAGTTTGTGTTGAAACTGCTAGAGAGGTTTTGAGCATGAGGAAATAGAGTGTAGCATGCCAGACCTCACAGGAATCAGTTTTTCACTGTTAATATGGTACCCATCTCTCTTATTTAAGTAAGAGATCTTACACCACTACGTGTACTTGGTTTTCACGGATATAAGGTGAAGTTAAAGATATAAGCATTGTGATACAGGGTTGTTGTTTTATGTACTGTCAAGTCAGATTTGAACTTCCAGTGTGGGTTGTTGTTTTTTGTGGTTTGTTTTTTTTTTAGAGATAATAAGTCACATGGGAGACGATAATCAATCTTTAACCTACACAGCAAGTAGTGGATCTTGATCACATATCTTTGGGTTAGTCGCACAACTTCTTAGCACAAAGTCACCAGAGATCCCTAATATAGAATTAGGCTACTATTTTTAGAACACAGCTAACCATGATAACTGAAAGTGAAATCATGGATAGAATGGAACTCTTGTACCCATAATGTCTTCTGTTGTTGTTTTTATATGTTTTGATTGTACTTTATATAAATAGTGTATGACAGAGTAGAACTAATTGTTAGTGTTTTCCAGCTTACGATCTTTACTGAAGCAAATTGTCAAGTCTTTCATTCTATGGAGTTTTTGAATGGGTGAGAAATAATGACCTTTTAGTCTAGAGATATTGTAGCTAATGTTAGATGAATCTTGGCAGAAAGCAGGGAGTACCAGTCTGTGTTTTATTGATTATACAAAGGCGTTTGACTGTGTGGATCACAACAAACTGTGGCTGACTCTGACAAGAACGGGAATCTCAGGACACTGGATCGTGTAATGAGAAACCAGGAGGCAGTCGTCAGCACAGAGCAAGGAAACACTGCATGGTCCAATAATTGGAAGGGTGTACATCAGGGATGTGTCCTATCTCCCTATCTTTTCAACCTATGCAGAACAGATTATATGGGAGTCTGGGCTGTATGAGGAGAAGTGTGACATCAGGATTGGAGGAAGATTCATTAACAACCTGTGTTATGCAGATAACACAACCCGGCTTGCTGAAATGGAGGAGGACTTGAAGCACTTGCTGTAGAAGGACAGGGACTGCAGCCTTCAATATGGATTGAGGCTCGATATCAAGAGAACAAAGATTCTTACCACTGGGCCAATTGATAGCATCAGGATGGATGGTGAAGAGATTGAGATTGTACACAGCTTTAGTTTGCTTGGCTCCATAGTCAACACTCTTGGCACCAGCAGTCAGGAAATTAAAAGACATATTTCAATGGGAAAGTCTGCTGTTAGAGATTCCTCGAAAGTAATGAAGAGCAATGATGTTACTCTGAAGACTAAGGTGTGCCTGCTACAGGCCATGGTCTTTTCAATCACTTGCTATGCATCAGAGAGCTGGACAATGACTAGGGAGGATAGAAGAAGAATTGATGCCTTTGAGCTGTGGTGTTGGAAAAGAGTATTGAATATACCATGGACTGCTAAGAAAATGAACAGGTTCATCCTAGAGAGGGTTAAAGGCTGCTACTTGTAGGCATGGGTTCTGAAGCTTCATCTGACATGCTTTGGACATGTTGCAAGGAGGGACGAATCCTTGAAGAAGAACGTCATGCTTGGGAGGATGAAGGGAGAGCCCAGGAGAAGACCCTCTATGAGGGGGATTGATTCAGTGACTGGAGTAATAGAGGTGGGTGTGTCAGAGACAGTGATATTGGCACAGGATAGAGCTGGGTTTAGGGCTGTTGTACATAGGGTCGCAGGCAACTCAATGACACGTAACAACAACAACAACAACACAAAAGATTCAGAATGTTTTTGATAATGTTGTAGAAACACACTAATAAGAAGGCTGTGCTCAGAAAAATTCTATAATTAATTGGAAATGTATTACTCAGGAATGTGTTACCAGAGAAATGCAAGAACATGCTGATGGCATCCAGACCTCTTCATCCTCAGAGCTGAATTTGGAAACCACTGTAGTTTCTAGGCTTAGGGGTGGTACTTTCAATGGGTTGTTGTTGTTTAAGTGCCCATGGAGTAAACTATGACTCATGGTGACCCTATGAACAGTGGGTCTGAACTCTGGCCTGTCCTGTGCCATCCTCACCATTTTTGGCAGAAGACCAGCCCATGTTAGTGTCAATCCATCTTATTGAGGGTCTTCTTCTCCTTTGGTGATCCCTCTACCTTTCAGGCACAGTGCCATTTTCCAAGGAATGACCTCTCCTAACAATATGCCCAAAATAAATGAGATGAATTTTCACTATCCTTGCTTCCAAGAAGCAAACTAGCTGCACCTTTTCCAAAACATATTTGTCCTTCTAGCAGTCCATGAGATGTTCAGTACTCTTCTCCAACACCACAATTGAAAGGCATTGATTATCTGTCATCTTTATTTATTACCCAATTTCAAAGTGAGTAGACAATATCTTCTTTGGGAGACTGCCACTTTGAATAAAATAAAAAGAAGCTCATTTCACTCACTCACTTACTTGTTACTTGCCACTGAGTTAGAAACAACTTTCCATTAGAAATGCTTTTAC
This sequence comes from Elephantulus edwardii, assembly GCF_000299155.1. Lineage (NCBI taxonomy): Eukaryota > Metazoa > Chordata > Mammalia > Macroscelidea > Macroscelididae > Elephantulus > Elephantulus edwardii. The sequence goes on along the minus strand of NW_006399918.1, from coordinate 6,531,818 downwards.
CTTTATGGATACTCTAACATACTCTTTCTTCCAACACTATAATTTAAAAGTAATTTCAAAACAGTACAAATTAAAAAAATTATTTTTATTAATATATATTTGTATAAATTTTTTTATTTTGTCTGTTTTTATATGTACAGTTGTTGTTGTTCAGTGCTATTGAGTCAATAATGACACATAGTGACCCTGTGAATGACAGCCCTGGATCCTGTCTTATCTTGTGTCATCCTCATCAAGTCTGATACATTTGGACCCATTGCTGCAGTCACCATGTCAATCCACATCATTTTGAAAGTCCTCTCTTTTAAGGACTTTCCACATTTTCAAGCATGATATACCTTTCTAAGAAATAGCCTTTCCTAGCAACATCTCCAAATTATGTGATGCAAAGCTTCACTATTCTTGCTTCCAAGGAGAACTCTGGTTGTACCTTTTCCAAAACGCATCTATTTGTTTTTTTTGGAAGTCCATGGGATGGACTCTTTTTTTGTTAATTATGATTTATTTACACAGCTTGAATATGCTGTTTTCACAAAAGATGCTTCCCATTTCCTTCACCCTACCCACCCATTGAATGGGGCAACCCTAGGATTAACACCCTTCCCCCTCACCCCTCTAACTTCCACCTTCCCCCTACCTTGGATCCTCATAGTCATTCTACAGTAATGGTTTTATGCAGTATTTATCCTTGTGGGACTCAGTTCCCTCAGCATAATGCTCTCCAGTCCCTCCCAATTTAGATAGTAATTTACAGAATGATTGCTCCTGTGTGCTGATTGTATCCCATTGAATGAATGTACCACAACTTCTCAATCCATTCCTTTGTGGTTGGATTTCTGGGCTGTTTCCATGTTTTGGTGATGGTGAATAATGCTGCTATGAATATTGGTGTACAAGTTTCCATTTGAGCCTCAGTTCTCATTTTCTTGGGGTATATTCCAAGCAACAGAATAGCTGAGTCATATGGAATTTCTATGTTCAGCTTCTTAAGGAAGCACCAAACTGCCTTTCAGAGTGGTTGTGCCATTGTACCATCCTGCCAACAATGTAAAAATAGTTCTTATCTTACCATATCCTCTCCAAAATTTATTACTTGCTGTACTGTTAAACTTTGCCACTGCTCCTGGAGTGAGATGATATCTCATTGTGGTTTTCATTTGCATCTCTCTTATTGCCAGTGACTTGGAGCACTTCTTCCCTATGTCTGTTGACCATTTGACTATCTTCTGTGAAAATTCTGTCTTTTGTATGTTTTATAATTGAGTTATTAGTCTTTTTCTTGTGGAGGCCCAAACTTTCATTATGAGAATCTTGTCTGAGATAGTATTGACCAATATTTGTTCCCAGTCAGTATGTTTTCTTTTCACCCTACTGGAAAACGTTTTTTATAAACACAGGGATTTAATCTTTAGAAGGTCCCATTCATCAATTTTATCCTCTTCAGACTGTACATTTCTGGTTGTATTTGGCAGTCTCTTTATACAATAGACTACGGCTTCTAAGCTTGATCCCATTTTGTCTCTTATGAACTTTATGGTTTAGGGCATTACTCTCAAGTCTCTTATCCACGTTAAGGTGATTTTTGTGTACGGTGGGAGATGTGGATCCTGTTTAAGCTTTTTGCAGGTAGCAGTACAGTTTTGCCAGCAAGATTTGTTGAAGAGGTTGTCATTTTTCCATTTGATTGGTTTTATTTCTTTGCTTAATATCAGTCAACCATAGATAGCTGGGTCTATTTCTGGGTCTTCAATTCTGTTCCACAAATCTATGTGTCTGTCATTGTATGAGTACTATGCTGTTTTGGTTACTACTACTGTGTAATAGGTTTTGAGGTCAGGGAGTGCTATGCCTCCCACTTCATTTTTATTTCTCAGAAGTGTTTTTCTTATTTGGAATCTCTTACTTCTCTAAATAAACTTGACAATTTCCCTTTCAAACTCCTTGAAAAATGAAATTGGAATTGGTATTGCAATGACTATGTAGATTGCTTCTGGTAGGATTGTCATTTTCACAATATTGAGTCTTCTTATCCATGAACAGGGCACATTATTCCATTTCTTTAGATCTTTTATTGTTTCTTGCAGAAATATTCTACAGTTTTCTTTGTATAGGTCTTTTGTATCTCCAGTTACATTCACTTTCAAGTATCTCAATTTGTGGTTGGCTATTGTAATGGTATTGCTTTCTTGATTTCCTTCTCTGAGTTCTCTTTTTTACTGTAGAGGAATCCAGGTGATTTTTGGATATTTGATCTTATATCCTGCCACTCTACTAAACTGGCCTACTAGCTCTAAATTTTTTTTTTTTTTTAGTCTTTGGGGTTTTCTATGTACACTATCATATCATCTGCATATAGCAATACTTTAACCATATCTTTTAACCATATCTTTTATTTTCTTCTCCTGTCTTATTGCCCTAGCAAGCCCTTCCAATACAATATTGAATAGAAGTGGTGACAGTGGACATTCTTGTCTGGTCTGTGTTCACAAGGAAAATGTTTTAATCTTTCTCTACTGAGAATGATATTGACTCTTGGTTTTCCATATATATAGTTTTCACTATGTTGAGGAAATGTCCTTCTATTCCAACTTTGCTGAGTGTTGTGTCTTAATTAGGAAGGGGTGTTGAATTTTGGCAAATGACTTTCCTGCTTCAATTGCTAAGATCATATGGTTCTTGCTATTTACTTTGTTAATATAGTGAATTACGTTGATTGTTTTCCTTATGTTGAACCATCCTTGTATATCTGTTATGAACCTCACTTGGTCATTATGAATTATTTTTTTATGTGCTTTTGGATTCTATTGGATTTTTGCATCTATATTTATGAGAGATTTTGGTCTGTACTTTTCTTTGTTGGTAATGTCTGTCTGGTTTTGCTATTAGGGTTATGTTTGCATCGTAGAATGACTCTGTGAGTATTCCTTCTTTTTAAATTTTTTTTCTAAATACTTTAAGTGGAATTGTTGATAGAGCCTCTCAGAATGTTTGGTAGAATTCAGCTATGAAACCATCTGGTCCAGGACTTTTCTTATGGAGAAGTCTTTTTATGACATTTTCAATTTCTTCTTTTGTGATAGGTCTGTTCAGTGTTTTATATCTGTCTTTGTGTAGTGAGCCACAAAGCAGCCATATTGTGCAAAACACCATTTTGTTCCAGGTTCAAAAGTGTAGAACTGTTTATCATTATGGTTTGATGTTTGAAGGGAAACAGAGGCAGGTTTAACCATTCCTTGAACCCTAGGGTTAAGCAGGGATGTGGAGAATAGAATGTCCCTCCATAAAGACTCTGTTTATACTTCAATTCTGATGGCCTTTCCTGCTGCTGATAAGAATAGCAAACAGCCTTGCTAACACGTAGCTGGTAAATCTGAATGTACTGTCAACCTTGAGGTGGAGTTGTTTTTCTGTTCACTGCAAAATGAGGATAAAAGGACAGGAAAGAATAAACTTTTTCTTAATGAATTTTTCTGTATGCCTCTCCTAACCCTTTCTCTTGTGTAAAATATTTCTTTAATCTGTGCTCCTCATCACTCCAACCCTGTTCATCTTGACCGGCTGGTTTAGGTCATCCTTGTCAATCTGGGTTGAGCATGAGTTTCAAAGAATTTGTCCATTTCTTCTAGGTTTTCAAATTTATCAGAGTATAGCTTTTCACAGTATTCTGATATTATAGGTTTAATTTCTTCTAGTTGCGAAGTCACATCTATCATTTCTTAATAGAGTTATCTATGTCTTCTCTTTTTTTTCCTTTGTTTAGTTTTCTAGTGGCTTGTCAATGCTATTGACTCTCTAAAAAAAACCAGCTCCTGGTCTTATTGATAGTTTCAATTGTTTTTCTGTTTTCTATCTCACTGATTTCAGCTCTTGTCCTGAAAATTTCTTTCTTCTAGAGTCTGTAGGATTAGATTGTTGTTCTTTTTCTAGATGATGAAGGTGTTGAGTTAGATCATTGATTTTTTTTCTTTCTTCCTTTTTTATGTGTATACCTATTGCTATGATGACTGTCTTAGTAGTATCCCAGAGATTTTGGTTTGTTGTATTTTCATTTTAATTTGTTTCAAGGAACTTTTAAATTTCATTCTTTATTTCTTTTATTATCCAATTATGTTCTAGCAGACTTATTTAGCTTCCACATGGAAGATTTTGTAAGTTTTATGCTCCTGTGGTTAATTTCTAGTTTCTGGCATTGTAATCTGAGAAGATACTTTATACTTTGTCAATGTTTTTTAATTTGTTGAGGCTTGCTTTGTGTCCTAATAAGTGATCAATTCTGTAGAATGTGTCATGTACACTTGAGAAGAAAGTGAATTGAGTTTTATTTGAGTGCTGTTCCCTGAATAAATCCACAAGGTCAAGTTGTTTGATTGTGTAGTTCAGGTCTTCTGCATCTTTGTTGAGTTTAATTTGGGTTGACCTATCCTTTAGTGATACTGGTATGTTGAAATCTCTTATCATTATTGAGGTGTTCTCTATTTCTTTAATTCTGTTAAACGTTGTTTTATGTATTTTGCACGTCTATCATTTGCTGCAATTCAAGTCTTTGCAATCACTTGCTATACGTCAGAGAGTTGGACAATGACTATGGAGGATAGAAGAAGAATTGATGCCTTTGAGCTGTGGTGCTGGAGAAGAGTATTGAGGCATGGACTGCTAAGAAAACAAACAGATTCATCCTGGAGAGATTTAAACTGGACTGCTCCTTGGAGGCAAGGATTCTGAGGCTTCGTCTGACATACTTTGGACATGTTGTAAGGAGGTACCAGTCCTTGGAGAGGGACATCATGCTTGGGAGGGTGGAGGGACAGTGCTGGAAGAGAAGGCCATCTGTGAGGTGGATTGATTCAGTGACTGGGGTAATCGTTGTGGGTGTGTCAGATACAGTGAGATTGGCACAGGATAGAGAAGGGTTTATGGCTGTTGTACATAGGGTTGCTAAGAGTCACGAGTGACTGATAGCACATAAAAACAACAACATCATTTGCTGCATAAACATTAACAAAGGTTATGTCTTCTTGATCTATTGTGCCTTTAATCAGTATGTAATGCCCTTCATTATCTTTGATGGTGGTTTTCATTCTGAAATCTATTTCATCAGAGATTAATATTGCCACTCCTGCTTTTTGGTGTTGCCATTTGCTTGGTATATTTTTCCCCCAGCTATTGATTTTGAGTCAGTCTTTTTCTTCTTTTTTAGATGTGTCTCTTGTAGGCAACATATTGATAGGCTTTGTAATTTTATCCATTCTGCTACTCTCTTTCTCTAAATTGCTGCATTTGGTCCATTCACATTAAGTGTGATTATTATCAAACCAGGTTTTACTTTTGCCATTTTGCTGTGTTTCCTTTTTGTTGTTTCTGGTTACTATGGTCCATGAACTTTCCTTTGGTATCTTCATGTGAAGGACTTCACTTCCATTTTTTTTTTTGTAGTTTAGGTCTTGTTTTCACAAATTCCTTAAGTTCCTTTTTTTCCAAAAAGTATCTAATTTCTCCTTCATATTTGATGGAGAGATTTGCTGGACACAGGATCCTTGGCTGACCATTGTTTTCTTTCAACTCTCTGTATATGGCATCCCATTGTCTTCTAGCTCACATGGTTTCTGCTGAGAAATCAGAATTTAATCTAGTTGTCTGCCCTTTGTAGGTGACTCTTTTTTTCTCATGCTGCTTTTAGAATTCTATCCTTATCTTTTAATTTGAAGAATTTATATGTCTTGATGTTTTTCTTTTTGGGTCTAGACTATTTGGCATTCACGGTACTTCTGTGGATTTTCCCATTCTTCAAAGTATCTGGGAAGTTTTCTTGTAGTACTTCTTCTGCTATCGTCTTAGTGATTTCCTTGTCACTCTCCTGTTCTGGAATTTCAATCATACATATGTTATTCCGTTTGATATAATCCCACATGATTCTAACATTTTCTTTACATCTCATCTCTGATTTTTCTTTACATCTCATCTCTGATTTTTCTTCAAGTATGTTGTTATTGAGGCTCTTGTCTTCCAATTCATTAACTCTGTTCCATCTCTTCAGTAGTACATTTTTGTGCTACCAGTGTGTTGGACACTTCTGTCATTTCAGTCTTAAGATTCTGGATTACATTTTCATACTTTTCTGTTATTTCTAGTACTGTGTTGGCTGTACTTTGTCTTGTGCTGACTTTTTAAGTTCTTGTACCTCTTTAGCTATTCTAACAACAACATCAGATCTTTCTTCCATCTTTCGTATTTTCTTCTACAGCTACTCAAATTGCTCCTCATTAATATATTTCTTCTGGATTATTGTCTATGAGCTATTTGCCTTCTTAATTGTTTCTTTCATCTTTTGCATTTTCTTCCACACCTGTTCAAGTTGCTTTTCATGAATATATTTCTTCTGGACTCTTATTTCTTGGGTATTTGCTTTCTTAATCGCTTCTTCCATTATTGCATCTTCATTGTAGCTGTTCAAATAATTCCACATCAATATATTTCTTCTGGTTCTCTCTGTCTGGGGTATGCATTTGGTCTTCTTTTTTAGGAGATTGATTATTTTGTGTTTTTTTATGATAGCTGAGGCATACTGCTGATTTCTTGACATTTTGTGACTCTTTTATTAGTAGATGTTACTTTGTTGTAACTATACAGTTACCAAGAGTAGGGCAGTGTTTTGTGAAGGACTTGTATATTTGTATTTTCTTCTTGACCTTAGGCCCACAGAGCTGAGGGTCAAACAGCAGAGATACCCACAAAGTACCTGAATGGAAAACCAGGAAACCTTGGTTTTCCCCTTGAGAACTGGCTCTGCTGCCTCACTCAAGCTCCAGCTGTTCCGCTCCCTTCTGCTTGAGGTAAAGGGGTCCTGTGTGGTTCAAACAGCAGTGATCCAACTCCTTTTGATGCCAAACAGCAGTGATACCCACAAAGTACCTGAATTAGAAAACCAGGTAGTTTTGGTTTTCCATTTGAGAGCCTCACTCGAATTCCAGCTGTCCTTTTCACTCTCAGGTGTATCACTCTTGAGCACTCAACTGAGTCTTTAAACAAAGATTATGTCATCTAAATAACATATTTGTTGATGAGTCTTCTTCCAAAACTTTTACCATTCTTCTTCATATGGAATTATTTGTTTAGCATATAGATTGAATAGATATGGAGAAAGGATATATCCCTGACACATATCTTCTCTGATTTTAAATCATGCAATGTTCCCTTGCTCTATTTAGACAATAACTTTTAAATCTAGTTATAGACTTGGTGTGAGCACTAACAGGTGTTCTGGGATTGTCATTCTTCTCAATATTATCCATAGTTTGTTGTGATTCACATAGTCAGATGTCTTTATATAACACAGACAAGCATTCTTCGTATTCTTTGCTTTCAGCCAGGATCCAACTGACATCTGCAATGATATCCTTTGTGCTATGGTTAAACTAAATTTGAGCTCTTGGAAATTTCCTGTTAATGTACTGTTCCTGCATTTTTGGGTGATCTTCAGCAGTATTTCACCCATGATATTAATGAAGTTGTAGATAATTTCCACATTGTGTTGGATTGTCTTTCTTGGGAATTGGAGCAAATATGTATCTTTTCTAGTCAGTTGGCCAGGCAGCTAGCCTCCAAATTTCCTGGCATAGACTTGTGAGCACATGTCTAGGTTTGCACTGGATAACTGAAACATATCAATCAGTACCCAATCAATTCCTGGGGACTTATTTTTTTTGGCCAATATCTTCAAAGTAAATTGAAGTTCTTTATTACCATTCACTCTTGTTTATAGGATACTTCTGAAATTTTTCAGGGTTGACCAAAATTTTGTACAATTATTCTGCACATTTCTTCCAATTCCTTTTGATGCTTATCGGATCATTCAAGTTTTTGTCTATGGCATTTCTCAATATTGCAACTTTAGGTTTGAATTTGACTTTCCATTCTTACAGCTGGAGAAATGCTGAACAAGTTCTTTTTTATTCTCTGACTTCAGCTCTTTGCACATTTTTTAACATTACTTATATTAATTATGTTGTGCAGCTTTTACTACTCAGACTACTATCTGTTTGAAAATACTTTACAGCACTCCAAACAGAAACGCTGAGCTTCGTTGTAAAAGTGGAGTGAGAGGACAGGTAGGTTCTCTTCCTCTAATATCACAAGTGGGTGGGGGTAGAAAATAATTATCAGCGTTAAGGCTAATTTCCATGATGTGGAGGTCAGAAATATATTTACTCTCAACCCTTTTTACCAGTTGTAACATGAGTTTTCTCTTAAAATAGCCTCTTATTAGCTATATTTTGTTATGATCTCCATAGTCAAATCCCTTTATATGGTCAGTAAAGCACAAACAGACATTCTTCTGGTATTCTTTACTTTCAGCCAGATCCATCTCACATCAACTATGATATTCCTGGTGCCACAGCCTCTTTTAAATCCAGCTTGAACTTCTGGCAGTTCTCTGTCTGTGTACTGTTTCAGCCCTTCTTGAATGATCTTTAGCAGTGTTTTGCTTGCTTATGTTTGTAATTATATTGTTCAGTAATTTTCATTCTGTTGGATTACCTTTCTTGAGAGTGGGAACAAATATGGATCTTTTCCAGTCAGTTGGTCAGTCAGCCTTCAAAGTCCCTGGCATAGACTGGTGAGCACATCCAGGGCTGCTCATTTCTATTTTATTGTTATTGTCTATTGGGAATAGAAGTTCTCAATATTAAATATTTCCAATCTTTGTGGTTAGCTTAGGGTTATAAAACAAGAAAGGTCTCATAGTCTGTAGAAGCTACTGATATTTCTTGTAACCAACCTTCTGGGAATAGTGGAGGTGTCCTATGAAGAATTTTGGTTGTCAGAGAAACTTACTCCATATGCCTTGGGATTTTGATGACCCAGAGAAACAAAGTTGGGTCAAATGCTTGGTGAGGAATATGCCAAATAAATTTAAAGGAGTTTGGAATCCTCTTGATATCATAGGAAAATTGAGCAGAAGAGGATGACAATCTCTTTTGTTAGGTTATATCCTGGAAGGATATAACTGTAGAATTCTTTAGCATATTTCTCAATGAATGGGAAGACAACTTATCCACCCACATCGTTCTTTCATAATTATCTTACATAATTTGTATATACAGCTTCCTCTGAGAAGCATCCAACAGTTTTCTTCCTTTGTGTGCAAATAAAATGAATTCTTAGAAAAGTCATTAATGGTCAAAACAAAAGGAAAATAGGGCATTTCATTGTATTTCATTAAGCACTATATGTTGGTCTGTTATTACATCAATAAAGTGTAAAAGTTTAGATGATAAGATAGTTCCTCTTCTCTCAAGAAAAGTAGTAAGATTTTGAGTTATCAAAACTAATGCTGCTTGTTTAAAAGATACAGTGTGCATGTTGAGTCACATACGTCTATAAAAAATGATGGAAGATGCATGTTGTTATTGTTAAGTGTTGTCGAATTGAGCAAGACTCATAGTGACCCTATGAACAAAAGATCTGAGTCCTGTTCTTTCCTGCACCACCCTCACATTTCCTGACACAGAAGAGCCCATTGCAACAGTCACTGTGTCAATCCACCTGATTGAGGGTCTTCCTCTCCTTTGCCGACCCTCCATCCTTCCAACATCATGTCCTCCAAGAAATAGCACCTCCTAGCAATATGTCAAAAGTAAGTGAGGCAAAGCCTCATCATTCTTGCCTCCAAAAAGCGTTCCAAAACATATCTGTTTATTTTCTTGGCTGTCCATGGGGTGTTCAGTGTTCTTCTTCAACACCACAGCTCAGAGATGTCATTTCTTTTTCTGTTATTATTATTCATTGTCTAGGTCTCAGATGCATAGCTAGCAAATAGAAAGAGTATGGCTTGAATCAGATGCACATTCGTCCTCAAACTGACATCACTACACCTCAATGATTTGGAAATCCTTGACTGCAGATTATCCCAGTGTAATGTGTCTCCTTATTTCCTGACTGCTCATACTAAGGGTGTTAATTGTGAATCCATGATGTATACACATACACATGCACACACACACACACACACACACACACACACACACACACAGAATTGGTAACTGGGTTATGGCTGCGAGTGGGGGGATCCAAATATAATATTTTTAGGAGAAAAATCAAACAACATAAATCAGTGGATTTGACACAGAAATAGAGCCAAAACTGAAATAAAGATGGTGCATTTTTAGGTTTAGAGGAAGAATGGGAATTAAACTTCTAGAGCCCCAAATCAAAAGGCTGGACTTTTGCTAAAATAAATTATCTAAATCCCAATGACTGACATTTTGGTTAATAGCTCTACATTATTATGAACTAAATCACTGTGGCTCCTCCTTTCTTATTGTTGATAGAAATGTATGAAGTTAGTAGATATAAATGCTAAGGCTCTTCTTACTTTCAGGTAGTTCCCCTGATGTGGTCAAGTGTGTGCTTAACTAATGGTTCAAGGGTTAGACTTGAAGTTGGGCAACTCAAGGAAATTTTTCTTATCTGACCAGATCTCTATGTAAGAGTTACCTTGTTAGTATAAACCGTCAGTTGTATTACAGAGGCCTTTTTGATAACAATAACAACAACAATCCCTCAAAACACCAACAAATTCATTGCCTTCAAGTCAGAAGTTAACCCTTCACTGGATTTCTGAGGCTATCAATCGCATAAGGGGAGATTGCCCATCTTTCTCCCATTGAACCACGCTGGTGAGTTCAAGCAGCCAGAGAAAAACAATATTTGGATTAGCCATGCAACTCCCCAAGGACTAGGCTGTAAAATCTCCCTTACATAACAGTCACTGCAATCCCTGGAGGGAAAATCCCACGATTTTAAAGAGTGTTTTGAGGGTAGTGGTGGTTTAGTGGTAACATATTCGACTTCCACACTGAAGATCTAGTTCCCATAACCAGCTACTGCATTTCTAGTGTGCCTACTGAGAGGCTGGCAGGACCCAGTAGGCTGCACTTTGTGATAGAGAGCTTTGATTCACTGCTGAATGGAACTGAAGGAGTAGCAAATGCCAGGTGCTGTCTAAAGATTACAACCGTCTCTTGGATCACATGGCCAAAACTCATCATGTATCAGTTCTCTAAAAATTGTTTTTCCAACTAACCAGTCTGAACCAGCTTGTGTGTGCACCCTGCCTTGCAGAGATATTATTGAATGATTTTCCAGTGGAGGCAGCGATGAGCACCAACCTTAAAGCTGGACTCAAAATGTCTCAGAGGGCTGTGCTCACAACCCCTCTATAAGTCACAAGAATGATAGAGGCTATCTAGCTAACTACATCTAGCTGACCTTGCTGTCTTGTGATGTGGAACCAGAGAAATGAAGAAACAATGTGTATTTCCAGGTTAGACTCTGACATTCACTTAAACTCTAGCAAATAATAGATGCACAGGAAAAATAGAGTCCACATTCTGGTATACCAAACATGCTAAATTTTCCTCATCTATCCTCAGATTATAACCAATAAACTAGATGCCCTTTCCTACCTACAATCTTTTATAAGCTTTACATATTTTTTGGGGGAGGGGGAAACAGAGGGTATGCTGCACAAGTCTCTCTCTGTCAAGGCTTATAAACCACCTCTGTGCCATATGAGCAACCTCTTCTTACTAAAGTTTTATTCCTGTGGAATCCCTGAGCATCTCCTGGTCATTCTTGGACAGTAGGAGGCAGGAATCCTCTGTTAGGATGATTCCTAGTCAAGAGCCATTGTCCTGCTGACACTACCACTAGTCTGTTGGTGGCTTACACAGTGAATATACTTCAGCAGAGTTTGCAAACTGAAACATATGACTAAGAAGATTTGATGCCTTTGAGTTGTTGTGCTGGAGAAGAGTCTTGAACATATCATGGACCACCAAGAAAACAAACATATATCTCTTGGAGAAGGTAAAATCAAGTTTATCCTTGGAGGGTAGGATTTTGAAGCTCCGTCTCTCATACTTTGGACATATTGTCAGGAGGTATGGATTCTTGGAGAAGAATATCATGTGCATAAATGTGGAGCACAGGAGAGGAGGAACCCAGAGGAGATGGACTGATACAGTAACTAGGGCAATGGGGTAGGTGTGTCGGAATCAGCAAGACTGGCTCAGGACATGACAAGCTTCAGAGCTGTTGTATATAGGGTCACTATGAGTTGCAAGTGACTCGACAACACCTAATAACAACAGCAGCAATAACAACAAGAAAGACTTGTTGATCTATTTCTGAAAATCAATCAATAAAATTTTTTGGATCATAATAGTCTGATGTTGTAAGAGAAGCAATAACTAATGTTATGTTTCAGGAATGAAGAATTAACAACAAATCCTTTGGTGAAGTAAATAGCATACAGCAAGTAAGTCACTGTAAGAAGTTCTGGGATGAACTATATGTGGAATAAAAAGGATGGGGGTCACTTCATATATGGTTGCGCAATTTGATGGTTGAAGGGAGGGGTGAATAAATGAAAGGGGAAAAATATGATGTGAAAAGCAACGTATGCAAACTTTGTAAGTAAACCAGTATAAAATAAAAAATGTTTTTAAAAAATAAATATCATCTTTTCATTTAAAACTAGAATAGAATCTTCATTTCACTTCCTTATTTTAACCAAGGTACTCTAAGTAGAGTTCTACTGGCGTAATGTGTAATGTGTTGGGTCACAAACTGAAAGGTTAGACTTTTTACTCTATCAGTTAATCTGTGCAAAGAAGATAGGTAGATTATCTGGGAGGCTCGGCTGTATGAGGAGAAGTGTGACAACAGAATTGGTGGAAGATTCTTATCTGCGTTATGCAGATGACACAACCTTGCTTGCTGAAACTGAGGAGGACCTGAAGCACTTGCTGCAGAAGGTTGAGGACTGCAGCCTTCAGTATAAATTGAGGCTCAATATCAAGAAGACAAAGATTCTCACCACTGGGCCAATTGGTAGCATCAAGATAGATGGTAAAGAGATTAAGATTGTTCACAGTTTTGACTTGGCTCCATATTCAACAGTCTTGACACCAGCAGCCAGGAAATTAAAAAAGACATATTGAGACAGGAAAGTCTGCTGTTAGAAACCTCTCTAAAGTACTGAAGAGCAATGGTGTCACTCTGAGACTAGGATGTACCTGATATAGGCCATGGTCTTTGCAATCATTGCTGTGCAACAGAGTTGGACAATGATTAGGGAGGATAGAAGGAGAATTGATGCCTCTGAGCTGTGGTGTTGGAGAAGAGTATTGAATATACCATGGACTGCTAAGAAAACTAACAGGTTCACCTGGAGAGGGTTAAACTAGGCTGCTCCTTGGAAGCAAGGATTCTGAAGCTTTGCCTGACATACTTTGGACATGTTGCAATGAGGGACCAGTCTTTGGAGAGGGATGCCATGCTTAGGAGGGTGGGGGGACAGCTCAGAAGAGGAAGACCCTGGATGAGATGGATTGATTCAGTGACTGGGGTAGTGGGGGTAGTTGTATTGGAGACAGTGAGATTGTCACAGGATAAAGCAGTTTTTAGGGGTTTTGTACATAGATTTGCTATGAGTCGCAGGTAACTCAATGGCACACAACAACAACATATTGATCAAGAGTCAATGATATTTAAAGAAGACATTAAAGTTGCAATGAAGACATTGGCAAAAAATAAGGCACCAGAAATTGGTGGGTTACCAATTGATTATGTTTCAACTAACAGATGCAGCCCTGAATGTGCTCACCAGTCTATGCCAGGAAAACAGAAGAACAGCTGCCTACCTGACTGATTGAAACAGATCTATATTTGCTTCTATCCCTGAGATAGGTGATCCAACAGAATGTGGAAATTATTGAACAATATTACTATCACATGTAAGCAAAATACTGTTAAAGTTATCATTCAAAAAGAGCTGGAACAGTATATAGAGAACTGCCAGAAATTCAAGCTGGATTTAAAAGAGGCTGTGGCACCAGGGATATCATTGTTGATGTCAGATTGTCTGGCTGAAAGCAAAGAATACCAGAAGAATGAATGTCTGTTTGTGCTTTACTGACTACATAAATGGATTTGACTATGGGGATCATAACAAAATATAGCTAACATGGAGAATAACAGAAATCCCAGAAAACTTAATTGCGCTCATAAAAAACTTATATGAAATAGTCAAGAGGCTATTTTGTGAGCAAAGCAAGGAACACTACACAGTTTAAAAAGATGTGTGTCAGGGTTGTATCTTTTTTCCATATCTATTTAATCTGTATACTGAGCAAATTATTTAAGAAGTTGTACTCTGTGAAAAAGAATGTGGCATCAGGATTGGAGGAAGACTCATCATTATCCTTGTTATGTAGATGACACAACCTTTCTTGCTGAGAGTAAGGAGGATTTAAGCACTTGTTGCAGGTGATCAAATAGTACAGTCTTCAATAGGAATTGTAT
>NW_006399918.1:6502129-6515795 GCF_000299155.1 Elephantulus edwardii | reverse complement strand
CCTTGAGTCACAATATTGAAACTTGTGGTTGCTGTGAAGCTGAACACTGTGATACTGATGTGTCAAATGTGATAATGGTTATCCACGGTAGGCAGTGTTCAGTGGAGCTCCCCAACTGAAACAAGCTTGGAAGCAGGAGTGGAATCCACTTCTGTAAATAGCTTGCCTCCAGAAAACCTGTGAACCTGGAGAAAGGATGAAAGTCACACAAGTGTCGAGGACTTTCGTTCATAGGTTAGCTATGAGTCACCTACAATTCGATGGCACTTAACAACAACAACATGGGCAATGTGTTGAATAACCCAGGAAGCATGAAAAGAACATAAAGGCAATACAAAGAGTCCCTGTGCCAAAAATAACTGACTGACACCTTTCAGGAAATACTATACAAGCAGGAGCCAATGGTAATGAATGAGGAAGTTGAAGTTGCCCTGAAGGCACTGGAAAGAAATAAGACCTCAGGAGAAAAGACTGAAGTTGTCCAGATTGCATTTTTCTTGGCTCCACAACTAATGCTCATGAAAGCAACAACCAAGAAATCAAATTAGATATCACATTGGACAAATATGCTGCAAGGGACTTCTTTAAAGTACTAAAAAGTAAAGATGTCACTTTGATGACTTGCAGTATATCTGACCCAAGTCCTGGTATTTTCAACTGCCTTATATGCATGCAAAATTTTGACAATAAAGAAGACTGGGAAGGGGAGCTCTGGTGGCCTAGTGGCAAGGAGCTGCAACTACAATCCCAGAGGCGCACAGTTCGAATCCACCAGATGCTCTGCCGGGTAAGGAGGGGCAATCTCCTCCTGTACCAGTCAGATCTGATTTGACGGTACACGCACACAAAAATAATAAAATTTAAAAAAAAAAAGAAGACTGGGAAAGAACTTATGCTTTGAATTACAAAAATTACAAAAAAATTATAAGACCTAGGAATTCATAGGTTACCATCTATTTGACTTGTTTCAACTAACAGATGCAGCCCTAGATATGTTCACCAGTCTATGTTAGAAAATTTGGAAGACAGCTGTCTGGCCAAAGGATTGGAAGAGTTCCATATTTGTTCCCAGTCCCAAGAAAGGTGATCCAACAGAATGAGGAAACTATCGAACAGTAATGTTAATATTACATGCAAGTAAAATACTGCTGATGATTATTTTTAAAACTGCTAGAACAGTACATAGATGAGGAATTATCCAGCAGTTCAAGCAGGATTTAGAAGAGGCAATGGCATCAGGGATATCACTGCTGGTGTCAGATGGCTCCTGGCTGAGAGTAAAGAGTATAAGATGAATGCCTATAACGATGCAAAGACTTTGACTATGTGGATAACAATCATTATGGCTAACATTGACTCAAATGGGAATACCAAAGCACTTAATTGTGCTCATGTGAAATCTATACCTAGATCAAGAGGCTGCTGTGTGAAGAGAGAAAGAGGACACTACATGGTTTAAGATGAAGAGGGGTGTGTTAGAATTATATTCTCTCTCTATACTTACTCAAACTGTGTGCTGAGCAAATTATTCGAGAAACTGGACTCTGAAGAAAAATGTGGCATCAGGACTGGAGGAAGACTCATTAGTAACTTGCATTATACAGATGACACAGCTTTTCATGCTGAAAGTGAGAAAGACTTGCACTTGTTGCAGAAGATCAAAGAATACAGTCTTCAATGTGAATTGCATCTTGATGTCAAGAAAACAAAAATTCTTACCACTGGACCAGTAGGCAACATCGTGATAGATGAAGAAAAGATTGAAACTGTCAATGATTTCATCTTACTTGGATCCACAATCAACACCCTTGCTACCAGTAGTCAAGAAATCACACTGCACTGGGAAAGTCTGTAATCAGGGATCTCTCGAAACTCTTGAGGAGCAAAAATGTCAGTTTGAGGACTAAAGTATGTCTGATTCAGGATGTGGTCTTTCTGATTACTTGCTGTGTGTCACGGAGCTGGACAATGAATAAGGATGACAAGAATAATTGATATTTTTGAGCTGTGGTGTTGGAGAAGAGTAATGAACATCCCACTGTTGTTGTGTGCCATAGAGTCACTTGTGATTCATAGTGACCCTATGTACAACACTCTAAACTCTGCTCTATCCTGTGATAATCCTATTGTCTCTGACAAACTTACTTTCATTACCCCAATCACTGAATCAATCCATTTCATCAAGGGTCTTCCTCTCTTGCACTGTCCCTACACCCTCCCAAGCATGACGTCCCTCTCCAAGGCTGGTCCCACCTTGCAACATGTTGAAAGTATGTCAAATGAAGCTTCAGAATCCTTGCCTCCAAGGAGCAACCTGGTCTTACCCTCTCTAGGACAAACCTGTTTGTTCTTCTAAAAGTTCATGATTTATGCAATACTTTTCTCCAGCACCACAGTTAAAGGGCATCAATTCTGCTTCTATCGTCCCTAGTCATTGTCCACCATTCTGATGCATATGAAGTAATTGCAAAGACTATAGCCTTTATCAGGCACAACTTAGTCTCTAGACTAACATCATTGCTCTTCAGTAACTTTGGAGAGGTCTCTGACAGCAGACTTTCTAAACGCATTTCATCTTTTAATTTCCTGGCTGCTAGTACTAAGAGTGTTGATTGTGGAGCCAAGTAAACTAAAGCTGCTAACAATCTCAATCAATTAACTATCTATTATGATGCTGACAATTGGCCCAGTGGTGAGAATCTTTGTTTTTTGATGTTGAGCTTCAATCCATATTGAAGGCTCCAGACCTTGACCTTCTGTAGCAAGCACTTCAGGCCATCCTCAGTTTCAGCAAGCAGGGTTGTGTGTCATCTGCATAATGCTATTTATAATGAGTCTTTGTCCAATCTTAATGCCACATTTTTCCTCATAGAGCCCAGACTCCCAGATAATCTGTTCTGCATATAGATTGAAAAGGTATGGGTGTAGGACAGATCCTTGGCATACACGCTTCCCAATTTTGAATCATGCAGTGTTTCCTTGCTCTGTTCTGATGACTGGCTCCTGGTCTAAGTATGTTGTTGTTATTATGTGCCACTGAGTTGGAACTGACTCATAGCTCACCTTCTGGCAGGTTTTCATAGGCAGTTAATGGCATAGGAGGAGATTGCCCACCTTTCTCCCACAGAGTGAATGGTGGCCTTGAATCATGTGCCTTCAGGATTGCAGCAAAGCTTCTTGCCACTAGGCCACTAGGGCTCTGTGGTCAAAGTATAGGTTTAACATAAGCTCAATCAAGTGTTCTGGGAGTCCCATTCTTCTCAGAGTTAACCACAGTTTGTTGTGATTCACACAGTCAAATGCCCTTGCATTGTCAATAAAACACAGATAAGGCATTCCTCTGGTACTCCCAGCTTTAAGCCTAGATCCATCTAACATTAGCTATAATATCCCTAAACCCAGCCTCCACTTCAGGCAGAATCTCGCTTGCATGTGATATCAGTCATATTGTTCGAAAATTTCCTCACTTTGTTGGGTTGACTTTCTTGGGAATGGGAACAAATATAGATATCTTTCAGTCAGTTGGCCTGGTGGTTGTCCTCCAGATTTCTTGGCACAACTTGGTAAGCACATCCAGGGCAGCTTCTGTTTGTTGAAATATGTCAATTGGTAGGCCATCAATCCTATGGACTGCCAAAAGAACAAATATGTCTTGGAGAAAGAGCAGCCAGAGTGCTTCTTAGAAGCAAAGATGATAAAGCTTTGAGCATGTTTCTAGGAGAGCCCATTTTTTAGAGAGGGGCATCATGCTGGAAATGACAAAAGGTCAACCAAAGAGAGAAAGACTCACAACCAGGTGGACTGACAAGTTGAATGCAGCAGTGGGGTCTAATGTGTCAGGTAGTGTGAGGATGGCACAGGATAAGACAGGATTCAGATCTGTTGTTCATAGCATTTGCTATGGGTCATACTCGATTAGACTGCACCTATCAACCTAACAATAATGGTTAAAGAACTGTATCTTGAATGCTCTTGAACCTGAATTGTGATTCTAATAAGTGTTGTAATTGTGAGTATGGTCTATGAATTTTATGTGGCCATTGCAATGAATTATCAAAACCAGCAGAGAAGTAGAAAGTGACACAGAAGGGACAACTGCTGTCAACACTGGTAAAAAAGATAGAGAGGTGATGCATGACTGACCTTGGATAGTTGATAATGATGATTAATCTTTCCCTTTATGAAATTAGAGATCAGATATCTTCACCACACTTGTTTTTTTTCCACACCACTCTCCAGACAAGAGCCCAATCTCAACACCTGATATTAGAGGATTTCTTTCTTTAGGACATTCTCTGGGAAGGGCCCCTGAAGCTGCTTTATCCCCAGAATACAACTCTCCAAACATATGTCCCTTTGTTCTCTTGATCATAGTTGTTGTTCAATTATATTGAGTAGAACATGACTGATAGTAACTGTATGAACAACAGATCTGTCCTATACTGTGCTGTGCTCATCATCTCTGGTACACTTGAGTCCATTGTTGCAGTCACTGTGTCTATTCATCTCATGGTGGGGGTGTGTGTTGTCTGTCTTTCTTTGCTGACCCTCTAACTTTCCAAGCATAGTGTCCCATAACAAAGAATAGCCTCTCCTATATTCTCCTATATTCAAAATAAGAGAAGAAACTTCACCATCTTTGCCTCCAAGGAGCATTCTGGCTGCACTTTTCCCAAAAGATATTTGTTTGCGGGTTTTGGCAGTCCATGGGATAGTCAATATTCTTCCCCAACACTACAATTCAGAGGCATACGTTCTTGTTATAGTCTGCCCATTCATGTTCAGTTTTCAGATGCTTAGCGAACAATTGAAAGACCGTAGTCTGAATCAGGCACACTTGAGTCTTCAGACTGATAAACTTTCTCTTCAGTATTTTGGAGAGATCTCTGACAGCAGACTTGTCCAGTGCAATACTTCTTCTAATTTCTTAACTGCTGGTACCAATTGTGTTGATTGTTGATCCAAGTAAGATGATATCATTGAAAACTTCAATCCTTTCTCCTTCTATTATGATGTTACCTGTTAGCCCAGTGTGAGGATTTTTGTCTTTTTGATGTTGAGATGTAATCTATATTGAATATCGTAATTTTTGATTTCTGAAGCAAGTATTTCAAGTCCTCTTCACATTCAGCAAGCAAGATTGTGCCGGGTTTGGATAACACAGTTTGTTGATGAGACTTTTTTCAATCTTGATACCACATTTCTCTTTATAGATTCTGTTGTTGTTGTTGTTATGTGCTGTCGAGTCACCTGTGACTCATAGTAACCCTATGTACAATAGCCCTAAACCCTGCTCTGTCCTGTGCAAATCTTATTGTCACCGACACACTTACTCCCATGGCCCCAGTCACTGAATCAATCCATCTTATCAAGGGTCTTCCTCTCCTGTGCTGTCCCTCCACCCTCCCAAGCATGATGTCCCTCTCTAAGGATTGATCCCACCTTGAAACATATCAAAATTATGTCAGATGAAGCTTCAGAATCCTTGCCTCCAAGGAGAGGCCTGGCTTCACCCTCTCCAGGACAAACTTGTTTGTTCTCTTAGCATTCTGTCATATGTTCAATATTCTTCTCCAGCACCACAGCTGAAAGGCATCAATTCTACTTCTATTATCCCTAGTCATTGTCATAAATTTTAGAAAATGAATTTGCTTAGCATATAGATTGAATAGGTATAGGTAAAGGATTCCTGGCACACTCTCTTACTGATTTTAAAGCATGCAGAGTTCTCTTGCTCTGTTTGGACAACAGTTTCTTGGTTTAGGTATAGATTTCATATGAGCAGAATTAAGTGTTCATAAGCCAAAGTAGAAGAAATTGAGGATTTCTACCAACTTTTGCAATCTATCTGTGTTTTATTGACTATGCAAAGACATTTCACTGTATAAATCATAACAAAGTATGGCTAACATTGAGAAGAATGTGAATCCCATAATACTTAACTGTTGTCTGAATTGAGTGTAGTAGAATTGTGTTCTTATTTTATCTACGGCTAGACCAAGAAACTGTTGTCTAAATTGATTGTAGTAGAATTCTGTATAATTCTTCTCTGTCAGGTAGGAATAGAAGTCTAGGAAGGCTACACGGTCCAGATAATCTCTCAACTTTAGCGAGCCATGATCTGCAAGCTCTACAGCACTGCTGAATTGTGTCCATGCAGGCCCTGCCCTGCCCTCCCTTTCTCTGGTACATGACCAGAGTCTAAGAATGGGAACACTGTCTAGCAGACACAGAGATACACTCTTGCTGGATTTTACATTCCGGCCACTTTACTTTGTCTTCTCTTTTGGTTCTGGAGGAGGGAAAAGCAAAGCTGGTCACTTAGTTCAGCAAGTTGCTGAGCTGTCCAAGTCTTGATTCCAACAGCTTTCTGTTCAAAACACCCACAGCTGCCTCCAGCGGCAACTGAATTCTCAACCAGAACTCTTTGGTGCCTAGGTCCTGATAGTTTAAAATGGATGAAAGGGCAGAGAAAGAGATGATGGTCCTAAAGGGAACTGAAAGTATTTGCCAAGAAGGGAAGCAAACAAAAAAAAAAAAAAAAAGAAGAAGAAGACATGAGATCTGGGGTGTGGTTTGTAAGCAAGCACATTCTGGGGGATGTAAAATGCCAGTCTTCACCCTTCTGCAGGGGCCTGAGCAGCATCAAAAGCTGCTGGCTTTTCTAGAGGTGGGAGAGAAATGTAATGAAAGAGGGAAGAGGTGTGAAAACAAATCCGTGTAATATCTGGGTCAAAGATGGTCAGAAAGAAAAAGAATTAGTAGAGGGAAATAAAAGGAGAGGAAGGAATATAGAAGTACAAACAGGAATACATGGAATAAATTCTTACGAGAGAATGTTAATTTGCATGTTATAATATTTTTATGAAACTCAAGTTTCTTCTTTTGTTGGCCAATTGCTACCTCTGCCAGGAGATATTTTTACAAGTCTTTTTTTTTTTTTAATGTACTGCTAAAAGTTTTGGCATCAATTTACTAATACACCTCAGACATGTTCTATTTTTCCAGTGGTCCTAATCCTTGGGCTTCTTCCTATGTCTCTCCAGGCTATCACTGGTTTATCTAAAGTTATGTTTCTCAGTATTCTTCCCTGCTCTTCTCTCCACCTCTGCAGTATCTGTTGGAATAGAGCAGTCTGTGATAATTAATGTTGAGTGCTCCTGCAAGTCTCTCCGTAGTCCCCTAAAGCAGAGGGAGTTTGAAAGTATCTTGGGCATTTGGCTCTGGACGAAGGGGCAGAACTGAGGGCAGAGCAAATGACAAGGTGTTGCGGCTGGTTTTGTGAGTCACTGTGATATCTAAGCACCCGCCCACTTAAGGAAACTGTACAAATTCAGTTTGTGGGAACTGTCAACTCAGGCCTGGGCCTGGGGCTTTTTCCGCAACCTTGTCAGCGCACAAGAGATGAGAACAGACACAGCTGAGGAAATTGTGGCTGGATAGCCAGCGAGACCGCTTGCTCCTCATTCAATGTGCTCTGCTGTCAGCTGCAGAGTCTGAGCTGAAGAGTGGTCTGCGGCAGAGAGCCTGGCCCCTCTCTCCTACAAGTATGCTGGGGCGAGCTCTCACCCTTGCAGCAATTCTGTTCTTTAGGCAGCAAGGTAAGGAGGCCCATTCTGATGTGGAGGGAGGGTTAGCATGGAGAAGGGGCTGTGCTCCTCAGGGAAACAGAAGAAGCCAGAGCCTCTGGATTGTACTTTTGCCAGAGCAAAATGACAGGAAGAATGACAGCTCTGAGCTCTAAATCACACAGGACATATCTCCAGTGGGCAATGAGGTCCTTGGAGGCCCATCTAGCCTGTTTCCAGCTCTCCAGGCAGTAATCTCTTCTACTTCCATTTACCTTTCTGTGTAGTGGGGAAAAGGCCTGCTCCCTGCTGTACAGTAAGAGGACAAAGTCAATCTCTTACTGTAATTGTGGACATGCTTTCTGCAGAACATTAGCTGATTCTGGCACTCCTGGACAGTTAGATTGATTTGAGAGATGGGAAAGCTGGACTTTGAGGGGGAAGACAGGGTAGAAGTGGAAGACAGGGTAGGAGTGTAACCGGAACAACCTAGTCCTTCAGTTCCTCTAGAGGCCACAGGAACTTGGGCCTTATTTGGGAAATGTTGACTTGGGAGAGGGAGAAGTGAAGTCAATATTAGGAAGTTCCATCCAGTAAACCAAATCCACTACTTTTGAGTAAGTTTTGACTCATATCAAGCTTATAGAACTGTGTATAACTTCCCAGCTGGGTTTCTGAGGCTATAAATTGTTATGGAAGCAAACTACCTGCACTGATGATCTTCTGGGTAGTATTTCAATGGTTAGATACCAGACAAGCACTACAAGGGCTCGTAACACCTAAAATTGTCTGTTGGATAGAGAGCCTTCTTATGTCTACTCAGGCTGGAAACAGGAATCCCAGGAGGGCTGCTTCCTTACTTCTGAAGTGCAGGATGCTCTGGGATTTAGATTCTGTATTTTAGATTGATGACTATTGGAGAATATTGTGGGTGAAGATGGTGCAAGAGAAGGGAACACTCTGAATCCAAGGGTGAAAACTGATACACAAGTTAGTATTAGTTCATAGCCTGTTAGAAGCCCAACACAGAGCAAAAGTCCCATCCCTACATCCATGATATAAACAGGACTGTGTCTTATATTTGACTGTCATATTTCTTCCGTCATCTTTAATCTCTAATTATCCTTAAATCTTTCTTCTTTTTTTTTTCTTGTTCTTTCTGGGAATTTATAAAAATATAATCTATTGATTTTGCACCTACATAGCTATAATACAAATAAATACATACAAAAAATCAAAATGGTATTTAGAGTATCTCCATAATTTTATGTCATAACTTTCACTTTGAAATAATTTAACAAAATTTACCCCGCATTTTAATATTTTACAGGATGTTGTTGTTGTTGTTATGTGCCGTCGAGTCGTTTACGACTCATAGCGACCCTATGCACAACAGCCCTAAACCCTGCTCTATCCTGCGCCAACCACACTGCCTCTGACACACCCATCCCGATTACCCCAGTCACCGAATCAATCCATCTCATAGAGGGTCTTCCCCTCCTGAGCATTTAGAAAATCATGAAAACTATGATTTATGCCAACAATGTTGTGCTTTGTGTGTCAGTGAGAAGATATGATTTCACTTGTCTTTGAAGAATTTACTGTGCTTCCTTCTGTCTTTTTCAAGGTTTTTGAAAATGATTATTCCTCTTAGAAGCTGCAACTTACTCTTGTCTTTCTCCTGTATACTCTTGGCTTTGCTCTTCATTCTTTGTGTTAGTGTTCCTTAGCCTAAACCACACTGGTAGGTAAAGACAAAGCCTGATAGAAAAATAGGGATAGGAATACTGGCTTCTTTTCTATTGCTGTGGTGACATTGAAACACACACACACACACACACAAGGTTACAAAAGGTTTGACAAGTTCCTAAAACCAAACCACCTGCATAATCATTTGTCTTCCCCTCATTTCTAACTTCATTATTAGCTGCCTTTCCAACCTTCCTGTTGTCAGCCAGCCCCTGGTGAAGACTCGGTTGTAATCCTGGATTTCTGCTTTGATTAAAATTTCCTACAAAAAATTCAAAGTTGCTGGAGTCTATTAAATTAACTGTTTCACCTGTCTTTGTCAATTGATGTTTTCATCTAACTTTTTTCCTCTTCACTAAGTGTTTGAACTACTTTATTACTTCATTTGAAACCTAGGATTCCAGGATTATCTTTGGTAATTTTCTGATTATTTTTGTTTTCTGGTGTCTTGGTTGTAAAGGGCTGACCTGCCAGAAGTCCCTTTAGTGACTTTTCCTGACATATCAGGGAGCTCTGGGGGTCTAGCAGTAAGGAGTTGTGCTACTTAGTTGTGCAAAAGGCAGGTGGTTTGAATCCACCAGCTACACTGCAGGAGGAAGATGGACAGTCTCCTTCTGTGTGATTTACTGTATCTGAAAACTCACTGGAGGGTCAGCTATGAGTTCCTTCCAACTTGAAAGTATGGTACACAACAAAAACAAATCTAAATCTATTTTCTAAATTGACACAGTGGCTGTAACAATGGGCTCCAATATTTTGGTGAGTATGTCACAGGACAGGATACATTTCAGATCTATTATTCATATAAGTCCTAGATGACTTAATGACACCTAACATAACTATAACTATCCATGTCTCTCTCTTGCTCTCTGTGTGTGTGTATAATTTAAAAAGATAGATCTACTTCCAAAAAGATCGTAATTATTAAAATAATTATGGAGCACACAGTTGAAGGATAACTATAAACAATATAGTAGCTGTCTTGCTATAAAAGAGTTACCACAAGTGGATGGCTTTAACAAATTTATTCTCTTACAGTTTAAGAGTCTAGAGTCCAAGTTTAGGGTGCTGGCTTTAGGAGTAGGGACTCTTTCTGTGGCACTTCTAGAAGATCCTTGTTTCTTTCAACCTCTGTATGTCTAGCATTCTGTGGAGATCTCCATATGTCTTGGTTTTCTCTTGTGTCAAAAAGTTTTCCAACACAGGGACTTGGGTCCAAAGGATATTCTTGACTTTGCTATCTTGGTGATACTGAGATATCATTCTCCTTTTCTAATTTAAATTGAAATTTGAGTGAAAGTTTACATTTCTTCTCTGTCTGTGGCAATGGGCTCAAGTGTGCCAGGATGATAAGGATGGCTTCTGACATGCCAGAATTCAGATCTGCTGTTTATAGGGTCACTTTGGGTCATATTCAACTTGATGGCACTTAATAAAATAATAACTTTTCTGAGGGAAAAGTGGGGTTCGGGCTACATGCTAAAGAAACTTACCTTTTCTCAATTCAGGGCTAATCCCCCACTAATCTTCTTGTGACTAGTTATATCTCAGATGTATAATTAAATAACTATGTTGATTTTATGTGCTGTTGAGTCAAGTATAACTCAAAGCAACTTAGGAACAACTGATCTAAACCCTGTATTATCCCATGCCATCTTCACAATCTCTAACACACTTAACGTCCATTGCTACAGTCACTGAGTCAAGCTGCCTGATTGAGGATCTTTCTCTCCTTTGTCATCTCTCCACCCTCCCAAACATGATGTCCTTCTACAAGAAATAACCTCTCCTAGCAACATGTACTACCTCTAATCCCACCTCACTGACATCATAGAAGTCAGGTTTTATAACACATAGACTAATGGTATTATACTGAGGATTTTGTCTAGCCAAGTTAACACATATTTTGGGGGTAAACAATATAATCCATGACTATATCATTTAAAAAAAATTAGTCTAAATCAGGGACTAAATTGTTGAAGGGTCCTATGTGGGGGCTGATTCAGACAGGATGCAGATGACCTTTGAATAGAAGTTGGAGGACATGATGAAGAATCCTTCCATTGCTAGAATCCTGTGCAGATTCTTGAGGATTTTGTCTGGGCTGTGGAGAGATCTAATGAGATGAATATGCTCTTGTGATACCTGTTCTAACCCATCAAACTGCTAAGTTAATTTCTAACACTACTGCAATACCTGTAAGATTCTAGAATTTGTAACAGGAAATTTAAGATCCAGGAACACTACAGCATCATAACAGTGGTGGAGAAAATGACCTCTTGAAAGCTTGTATCAGTTCTCCAGCCTATCATTGAGACTTAAATCTATGTTTAATATCTTCTAGAATGATTTAAGTTCAAGCAGTTAGGTCATTTATTTAACATACATTAAGCATTTTTCTCTCTTTTTTTTACATTTTAGTGTGGTTTATGTGATGGATTGATTGTAGAGTGCGTTGGTGTCTCACACGGCAATTTGCACATAAATAGACTGTTTCCTGGCATTAGTATACTCCGGTTCCTGGCTCTCCCTCTCGCTTCTGTCTTGGCTCCTCTGTTTCGATTAATCTGGCTTCCTTGCCCCTTTCTGTCTTTGAACTTTTCATGTGGGCAGATGCTCTTATTTGGCCTCACGCTCAGTTTAAGCATCCCAGTCTTGTTGCTGTCCGCTTTTTTAAAATTGATTTTATTGTAAGTTTATAAAGAACTTGGATTTCCATTCATTCATTGTTGCACATTTTCCTCTCTCTCCCCTACCCCCAGTTCACCTTTTTCTTTGGAAAAAAAGTTCTTTCTTTATTATACAGTCCCTGCCCCCAGACTACTTTACTATGCAGCTTTTATTCTTAGCTGTGTTTGTTGTTTGGCTGTGGGGTGGCCTCCTGGTCTGAGTTTAGTTCTATGATTGAAGAATGTCTGAAGACTATAGTCTCAGACTGTAGTCTCTGAGTTACACTAGACTCTGTCAGATCGGCTGATCTTGTCCTTTTTTTTTTTTTTATGAACTTGAGGTATGTTCTGCACTTCTCACTCTGTCTGGGGCCTTCTGCTGTGATCTGAGTCAGGGAGATCAATGGTGGTGACCAGGTGATATCTGGTTCTGGTCATAGGTTTATGGGAACTGTGGTCTCTGAAGTTTTTTAGTCTTTTGAAGTGATTATTTTCTTGAGTCTTTTGTTTTCTTCATTCTTTTTTTTCCCTCCAGCAGGAGATCAGTGTAACTTTGTCTTCAGAAGTGGCCATCAAACTTTTAAGACAATGGAATTTTTTTTCCTCTTTAATAAATTGCTTTTAGGCATTCTATGAATGAGGTTTCAAAATGTGGGTAAGAAAAGATCAGGTTTTAAAGTAGAGTGTCTAGGTTACTTTGTATATAAAATGTTATTTTATTCAATAAATCTAGTTGGGTGTGGGTGGGAAATTCTGCCTTTCAAGATTGGCTTGGGTTTCAAAATGTGTTTTCAGCCATGCAACCTCAGAGGACATATTGGAGGCTGTGACCTCCCAGGGTCAGCAAGGCCTGAGCTCAGGGTGTTGTACAATGAAAAGGCAAAAGAGCAGCTGTGACATCTCAAAGATTAATCAATCATACGCATTGCTAGAATTTGGTACTTGGTTGCACGGCTGTAAGTGATGAAAGGTGGTTGAGGAAGACCCTGATGTTACATAAACCTGTGTGACAGGAAAGCGATAGTCTCTCAATTCCCTTGTCCAGAGTTTCTGTCTCATTTTGGGCACAGTCAAGTCCCTTTTCCAGAGTTTTGGGCACAGTGGTGCTAGTCCAATTCCAGTGTGAGGTGAGATGAACATTGCCTCACCCAGAGATGAATCTACTGACCTTCTTCCTCTTGGTATGTTGTAATGTTTACTTCTCAGGGAGGAAATATTTACAATTTTGGCTGAGATCCAGGCAAACTGAAGAACAGAGATATTTTTGCTTATCTTTTTCTGAATTCAATGTCTCTTAAACAGAGTTACAGTAATAACTTAGCTGGACAAAAGCTAGTGGCCGAGGCTCAGAGAACTTGGGGTAACAGTACCATTTTGAAGGGAACATGGTGCTATAGAAATCTCTTTAGATAGCCAGACCTTACAAATCTTTTTAAGATTTTTAAAAATCATGTTATGATTTATGTTGCAAAAAATTTACCATTATACTTACCACATGTACAGTCACTTTCACACTTTGTTTTCCATTTTCTTCCTTAATCTTAATACAAACAGTGCTGTTTAAGTGTTGACTTCTGATTTTCTACTCTTGGACAATGGAAGATATTTTCTGCAGGGACTTGGCAGATGGGAAGGGTTATCCTGGTTGAGGGTGGAGCTGGGAAGTAAGTGGGTCAAGGC
>NW_006399918.1:6459696-6499211 GCF_000299155.1 Elephantulus edwardii | reverse complement strand
GTCAGAGGCGGTGCGGTTGGCGCAGGATAGAGCAGCGTTTAGGGCTGTTGTGCATAGGGTCACTATGAGTTGGAAACGACTCGACGGCATATAACAACAACAACAACAACCATTAAAAACTTTGGTGTCTATTCTACAGTTATCATATAAGTGAAAGCATAAAGTATTTGGCTTTCTGTTTCTGTTTTTACTTAGTGTAATGTTTTCAAGGCTCTTCAATGCATCAAAATTTCATTTCTATTTATAGTTGAATAACAGTTCACTATATGCATATGCTTGGTATGCATCAGAGAGCTGCACATTGACTAAGGATGACAGAGGACGAATTAATGCCTTTGAGTTACAATGCTGAAGAAGAGTATTGAATATACCATGTATTGCTAAGGGAATAAATAAGTCCAGCCTGGAGAGGCTGAAAGCAAACTGCTCCTTGGAAGCAAGGATTTTAAAGCTCCTCTGGCATAATTTGGGCATATTTCAAGGAGGGACAAGTCCTTAGAGAAGGACATCATGCTTGGAAGGGTTTAGGGACAGCACAAGAGAGGAAGATCCTGGATGAGATGGATTGACTCAGTGACTAGGGTAATGGGGGTAGGTGTGTTAAGAGATGATAAAATTGGCATAGGGTAGAACAGAGTTCAGAGCTGTTGTTCATAGGGTTGCTAGGCGTCAGAGTTGACTGAATGACATAACAACAACACACATATATATATATATATACACATACATATATATACACATCTATCTATCTATCTATCTATCTATGTATAGATAGATAGATATAGATATACACTATTTTGTTTATTCATTTGCCTGTTACGTGCACTTGGGCTTTTTCTACCTTTTTACTATTGTGAATAGGGCAACAGTGTATTCTTGTATACAAGTATCTGAGTCTTTGTTTTCAGATACATATTTAGGAGCAGAATTTCTGGATCAAATGACAATTACATTTTTAAGTTTTTGAGAAACTGACAAAATATGTTCCAAAACCACTGCTCCATTTTATAATATTACTAGTAATGAATTTATCCTCTCAAATTATTTTACATTTTTTAACACTGCATAGTTCAAAATCAGAAAAGAAATATGTCAGACATGTGTCTGTCTCCATTTCTTTTCAATCTATATTTGAAACAGATCATTCAGGAGATTGGACTTTATGAGGAGGAATGTGGCACTAGGATTGGAGGAAAGCTCCTTAACAACTGCATTATGCAGATGACACAACCTTGCTTGACGAAACTTAGGAGAAACTGAAGTGTTTGCTGCAGGAGGTCAAAGACTGAAGTCTTCAATATGGATTGAAGCTCAACATTAAGAAAACAAAGATTCTCACTACTGGGCCAATTGGCAGCACCATAATAGATAGAGAAGAGATTGAGATTGTTAACAATTTTAGCTTGTTCGGTTCCACAATAAACACTTTCGTCACCAGCAGTCAGGAAATCAAAGACAAATTGTGTTAAGAAAATCTGCTGTCCGAGATCTCTAGAGTGCTGAAGAGCAACAATGTCAGTCAAGACACTAAGGCGTACCCGATCCAGACCATGATCTTAGCAATTACTTGCTATGCATCAGAATGTTGGACAATGACTAAGGATGACAAAAGAAAACTTTGATTGCTCTGAGTTGTGGTGCTGGAGAAGAGTATTGAAAATGCCATGGACTGCCAAAAGAACAAAGGTCTATTCTGGAGAGGGTAAAACTAGTTGCTTCTTGGAGGCATGGATTTTGAAAGTCCATTTCACATACTTGTGGGATATTGCCAGAAGAAACCAGTCATTGGAGAAAGACATCATGCTTGGAAGGATAGACGGACAGATCAGGAGAGGAAGACCCTAGACTAGATGGATTGACACAATAACTGGGGTAATGAGGACAGGTGTGTTGGGGACAGTGAGGTTGGCTCAGGATAGGACAAGGTTCAGAACTCTTGTGTGTAGGGTTGCTTTGAATTTCAGTCAACTTGAGAGTAACAACAATATAACATCCTAAAGAGAAGTAAGTTGTATCTCACTGTGATTTAGATTTGCACATATTTTATAATTAATGACATTGGACATCTTTTTTATGTACTAACTAGCTATTTGTCTATTTTATTTGGAGACATTTTTATTTAGTTTATTGTACTTTTTTTCAAATCAAGTTGCTTTCTTTTGATTGTTTAGTTATACGGGTTCTTTCTATATTTTGGATAGCAAACCTACATCAGATACAGGGAGATTTTTTTCTCCATTATGTAGGGGTTCTTCCCCTTCAATTTCATAATAAAGTCTTTTGATGCAAAAAAGTTTTTAATTCTGATGAAGTCTTTTTTGTCCATTTTTTCCTTTTGTCTATTGTACAATATCATATTTAAGAATCCATTATTGGAATTAGGTCCTGAATCAGTTACTCTATGGTTTGTCCTGAAAATTTTATGGCCATTGATCCACTTTGAGTTAATATTTATGTATGGCGTGAAGTATGGATCAAATTTCATTCCTTTGCCTATAAAGAATTAGTTGTCTCAGTATTGTTTATTGAGGAGATTATTCTTTCTCCATTTTGAGTATCTTTGTTGAAAACTAATTGAGATATTTCTCAACTCTCAATTTCATTTCTTTTGTCTATACTTTTAGTCTTATAACTGGTACAACACTGTTTTTATTAATACAGGAAATGTGAATGCTTCTATTTTGTTCTTCTTTTGAGACATTTTAAAAAAAATAAAGTGTAACACTTACATAAGAGTACACAAAATTTTGAATGCTAATCTCCAAAAGCCATCATTATTAGAACACACTCTTTTAAAATTTTTTTATTAAGAGTCATCTTAAATAACATATCCAGAAGAGTTACAGAAATATTAATTGTTATGTATACTATTATTTGTGATCATGGATCAATATGGGGAGAAATAAAGTTTTGATTATCCTCATATTGAAAGCATATAGATCACACTCTTGTATCCACCACATGTTCTTTCTATCCTATCTTTTCTATTTCCCCCAAAATATCCACTATCCTGATTTCTGATTTCATAGGTTAGTTCTTTCAGATATTGTGTATCGTGTCGTTGTTGTTAGGTGCTATCAAGTTGAGTATAACTCATAGTGACCCTATGAACAATAGATCTGAACTTCATTCTATCCTGTGCCATCCTCACACTTCCCGACACATAAAAGTCCATTGCAGCAGTCACTATGTCAATCCACCTGCTTGAGGGTCTTCCTTTCTTTTGCTGACCCTCTCCCCTTCCCAGCATTATGTCCATCTCCAAGGAATAGCCCCTCCTAGAAATGTGCCCGAAGTATGTGAAGTGAAACCTGTTATTCTTGCCTCCAAAGAGCAGCACTCCAGCTCAACCCTCTCTAAGACATATTTGTTTGTTCTCTTGGCTGTCCATGGGATGTTCTCTAACACCACAGCTCAAAGGTGTCAATACTTTTTCTGTCATACTTATGAATTGTTCAGGTCTCAGATGCATAGCAAGTTACTGAAAAGACTATT
Organism: Elephantulus edwardii; assembly: GCF_000299155.1. Taxonomy (NCBI): domain Eukaryota; kingdom Metazoa; phylum Chordata; class Mammalia; order Macroscelidea; family Macroscelididae; genus Elephantulus; species Elephantulus edwardii. The sequence goes on along the minus strand of NW_006399918.1, from coordinate 6,495,716 downwards.
GGCTGAATCAGACACACCTTAGACCTCACATTGACATCATTATTCCTCAATAATTTGGAAAGGTCCTTAACTGCAGATTTTCCCAGTGCAACATTTCTCCTTATTTCCTGACTGCTGGTACCAAGTGTGGTAATTGTGTATCGAAGCAAGATGAAGCTGTTGACAGTTTCAGTCACTTCTCCACCCATTATGATGCTGCCTATCAGTCTAGTGTTAAGAATCTTTGTTTTCTTGATATTGACATGCAATCCATGCTGAATGCTGCATTCCTTTATCTTTTGCCACAAGTGTTTCAAGTTCTCCTCACTTTCAGCAAGCAAAATTGTGTCATCTGCACAATAAAAGTTATTTATGAGTCTCCCTCCAATCCTGATACCATACTCCTCTTCACAAAGTCTAGCTTCTTGGATAATTTGGTCAGCATACAGATTGACTAGATTTGGAGAGAGAATACAACAACCCTGACACACTCCCTTCTTAATTATAAACCATGCAGTGTTCCCCTGCTCTGTTAGCACAACAGCCTCCTAGTTCAAGTATAGATTCCACATGAGTACATTTAACTTCACTGAGCCTCTCATACTTTTCAATATTAGCCACAACTTGTTATGATCCACACAGTCAAATTCCTTTGCATAGTAAATAAAGCACAAATAGACATTATTCTCGTATTTCTTACTTTCAGCCAGGATTTATATGATTCTATTCATATATGAGCATCTATTAATTGTTCATATATAAATGGAATAATATAATAGATACTCTTGTGTCTAATTTCTATTGCTCAATATCTTGTTAGATTTGTCTATGCTGTTAATTGTAGCTGCTTTTTTTAGTGGCAGTGTACTCTTTTATTTGAAGACAAGACCATAATTTACTTATTCTATTATTGATGCGCATTTAGGTTGTTTCCAATTTTTTACTATTATAATAATGCAACCATGAGGGTTTTTAATGTATTTTTTACTCACACATGTATGTTGGGCATAATTATAGGAGTAGAACTGCTGAATCGGGGAATGTGGGCATTCACCTTTAGTGTTGATTTCAAACTGTTCCCTAAAGCATTTAAGTGGAACAGTGCAATAAGTTGCTTCAAAACCACTGATTTTAATTATTTTTTTTTAATTCCATGGCTCTGCAACACAGGAAATAAAAACACAGGGGCATAAACTGAGGGGCTAAAATAAAGGAACCACATCTCTGTGGCTTCCTTCATATTTTACATGAAGCTTCCACAAGTAGAGTAAGTTTTGGAGGTTAAATGAGATCAATTCTTGACCTTAATTAATTAATTTACGAAGTGAAGACTCAGTCCATACATTCTGTGCTCTGGGAGTATGCACAATTTTGTTGTGGAAATAAAGGTGAAAGAAATATTGATTCTGCCCTGAAGAATATTTCACACTGTTAGTGGGAATTGTTGTTAGTTACTAGTTATTGATGAGTCAACTCTTATTTAAAGTGATTCTGTGTAAATCAGAATGAAAAGCTACCTATTCCTAACTTGTCTGCATATTGTCCAGCGTATGTGAGCTCATTGTAGCAGTTGTTGGGCAATTCCTCTCATTAAATATGTCCCTTACTCTTGTTGACCCTGTACTACACTAAAAACGGTGTCTTTCTCTAGTGATTGATAAGCTCTGTTCATCTGCCCCAAACCAAATTAGCTATAAGGTTCACATTGCCTAATTTTTGGAAATAGATCAGCAGGCTCTTTTTCCTAGTCTGTCTTAATTTGGAAACTGACCATCATTGGTGACCCTCTTGGCATTTGAAAGAACAGTGGCGCAACTGTCAACATCATAACAACATGTAAGTCATCATAGAATGACACATTGACAAATAGGTGGTGGGAGGGACAACTTGGCCAATTGGCAGCACCATATTATATGGAGAAGAGATTGAGGTTGTTAGCAATTACAGCTTGTGTGGTTCCACAATCAACACTTAACACCAGCAGTCAGGAAATCTAAAGACGAATTGCAGTGGGAAATTCTGCTGTCATAGACCTCTCCAGAATGCTGGAGAGCAACGATGTCAATCTAGACACAAAGATGCACCTAATCCGCACCATGGTCTTCTCAATTATGTTTTATGCTCCAGAGAGTTGGACAATGACTAAGGATGACAGAAGAAAAATAAATGCCCTTGAGTTGTGGTGCTGGAGAAGAGACTTGAACATACCATGGACTGCCAAGAAAACAAATAGGTCTGTCTTGGAGAGGGTGAAACCAAGTCTCTCCTTGGAAGCTAGGATTTTGAAGCTCTGCATCACTTACTTTGGGCACATGACCAGGAGAGATTGTTCCTTGGAGAAGGAAATCATGCTTGTAAGGGTGCATGGACTGCGCAGGAAAGGAAGACCCTGGATGATATGAATTGATACAGTAGCTGGGGCAATGGGGATAGATGTGTCAGAATTGGTGAGACTGGCTCAGGAAAGGGAAGGGTTCAGAGCTGCTGTACGTTGGGTCATTATTCATTGCAGGTACACAGCTCAATGGCACATAACAACAATAACATACTATGACAGGTTTGGGCGCAGGAGTGGCATCCATTTCCTAAACAACATGCCTCTGGAAACTCTATGAACTTTGATAAACGTTAATAGTTGTAGAGGGGCTTCAGGCCTTTTGTTCATAGGGTCACTAAGAGTCATGCTTGACTCAAAGGCAATCAATAACAGCAACAAGGGATAAACAGACATACAACTATAAAGGAAGGCAAAATATACAAAGCACTACTCAGAGTGCAAAGAGTAGTAAGAAAAGAGGTATTTCTTTATAAGAAGGGAAACTAAACACTTGATCTTGAAAGATAAGCAAAGAGTTGTGTAAGTAGGAAGGACACTAGAAGAAACAAATAGTTTGAATGGGAAACATGAAAATAAATGCACTGATCTTGGAGAAAGATGATGCTGTAAACACAGTGCAATGTAACTGACATGAGCAGGTGGAGAAAGGCCCTGAACGAGTGGGACTCAAGCTAGGTAATTTTTTCTGGAGATAAGGGGGTATATTTTCTAGTTTGGGGTTGAGACTAGGTTGTGGCTGATTAGATTTGGTCTCATATTTTAAAAGGCTTCTGGGACCTTGGTCCTGTGACCCTCGTGCGTGATTTTTGTGGATCGCCTGACTAAAATAGGTTTGGAAGCAAGAGTGTCATCCACTTACACAAAATGCTTGCTGCTGGAACTCTATGATCTGGGAGAAAAATGAAAGTTTTGCATTTAAGACTTTGATTCATAGGATCACTGTGGGTCGTCTACAACTCTATGGCACTTAACAACAACAACAACAACAACAATTACCTGAGTAGAAGAGTCAATATGGTTGATAAGTGTGCCTCTAAATTGAATTCTGGTGGCATAGTGGTAAGGCGTTGCATTGCCAACCCAAAGGCAATTGGCTTCTCCATGAAACAAAGATGGGCAATCTCTACCATGTTACTTACTTACAATCTTTGAAAACCTGTTGGGGGTCAGCTATGAGTAATTTCTAACCTAATGGTACATAACAACACATCTGAGAAGAGAACATAAAAGTGGAAAGGTGGGCTCTGCTGTGTACTTTATTTACCTTACACTTTTTTATATCAGCTAGCCCTGGTCAAGCTTTCTTACTTGTGGGGCCTATAAGGGCTTTCTTCTCTGATCCCCAAAGGGTCTGAAGGAAATCCCAATATCCTTTGGTTGGTTGGTGGAAGGTATATTTGCTTTAAGAATCTCCCCTGTCCTGGCTCCAGGCTTCTGTGCCTCTTGCCAAAGGTCCAGCAGGTCCTTCTGAAAAGAAGCTGAGCTTATGGTGGACACTACACAGATTATATCTTGGAGTTTTTGTGGTGGAACGCAGAGTTGGACTGGCTGCATCAATAGGCCAAGCTGTCTAGTTGACCATCACTTAATATTACAGAAGCGATGTCCTCTGCTCGTTTCTCAGTGGAGTTACTGTGTCACACCACACTCTCTTAACCACAGGAAGGGGGCCCACAAGTTGCCGAGCAGTAGCAACAACTATGGCTTGGGGGCCTTTCATGACCACTGCAGTAGGCTGTGGTTTCCCTTTTCTGAAGTTTCAATACTCATTGTCATACTATCCCTCACCTTTACTGAGTTTATGAGGACTTGAGTTCAAACTGTCTTTTCATATTGACATTTATTGTCCATTTGGTGCTTACTCTTCCTGGTATAAGATCTAAGATTTTTTTTTATATCACTCATAGCATTTAACGACATAATTATTGTCATATCTGTCTAGTGTCCTCACCCTGAAATCTTCTTCTGGTCCCCCCGATCCTGCTGCTTGTTTTTTCTTCTTCTTGTATGATTTGGCTTTCATTTCTTATTTAAAATATTGCCCTTGTTCTATAGACTTTGATTTTGCAACTAGTACTTCTGGCTCCCATTGGGGAACTTAGAATTGCTATGTTTTCTTGTTCTTGGTATTGCCTATGAAATACTTAGTACCCATTTAGAGTTCCAGCCCTTTGATGTCTTAAGTAAAGAAGATACTTGTATATCAGTCACTTGGCACAAGATCTGGCTAATGAAATGTCTATTCATTGGTATGACTTGCTCTACTGGGCCTTATCTTCACAGGACTGGCACTGATATTACCAGTTAACTGATTAGTCATGTTCATCCCAGTTCTTTATCTTTTGTTGTTGCATGCCTTTGAGTTGATGGTAACTTATAGTGAACCTATATGATAGAGTAAAATTGTTCCGGAGGGTTTCCTACACTGTTATCTTTATGAAAGTACATCATCAGGTTTTTTTCTCCCACAGAGCTGCTTGTGGATTTTAACTACCAACTTTTGACTAGCAGCTCAATTCTTACCTATTGCACCAACAGGGATCCTCTTCACACTTTCTTCTTGCTGTGCACTGTTGAGTCAGAATCAACCCATAGCTGACTGCATTCACAATCTGTTCTGCTAAGATTGGCAGCAGAATAGTTACTAAAAGGTGAAAGCCAACAATGTTTCCAGTATCTAATCTAATGTACCACTCCATGATTTCAGACATCAACCCTTCCTCCTTCGTTCAGTTCCTCTACTCTTCTATGTCCCAGACTTTGTGGTTTGCAGGAAGGTCTCACAGAAACTCAAACCTGTCTGGGAAATGACTCACACAGGTACAGGTGATGCAGGTTGGTGTTGCAGGGACTGGTGAGCAATAAACCAGGATCCTGGCTGTCAATTGTGACACAAGTGGATGTTGTGTCCCAGGAAAGTGAGCATCCTAACAGGGTGAGCATTGAGTTTCCATGACCTTATATAGGTCTCTTGTATAGTAGGGCTTGTATCTAACCCTAAACCTAACTCCTTAATACAATAAATACTTCATCACAAAATAAAAAGTTAATCTATTGCTAGAAAAACCATTTTGAACAATTAACCTTTAACACCCCTGGATTTTCTAGCCAGTAACCTTAAAATTTGGAAAAATTAATGTTTCTGTTACAATCATTCTAATAAGAACTACATTCATGAAACTGTGTAAACCAGCTACTTTATGCCTCATGACTTAATCTTCCTATTTTAGAGAACCAATTTTTAATTTGCCTATCTCAATGAAACCAGTACTGTGAGAAAATAAGCATATTCCTTTTTCTGAAGAATCTTCTGTTCCCAACTGGGGCATTGAGCATCTGCATCTATAAACAAATCCAGTCCAGAGCAAGCCATCAAGTTGCAACAAACAATACTAGCTCACAGCAGGAAACACCCTCTCTTCCTCTGGTTGAGTTCTGGTCAACTCTTTTCTAGCCATCTGTGGCTAAGTTCAAATGGGCGTCAGCCACAAAATCAGGAGTTTACACTTTTTCCTGCATTCCAGACTGGCTTGGCCCCTCACTCAGTCTAATACCCACATAAGGCCATGTAAATATGCTAGGGGTCCTCATAAACCATTGCTTCCAAAGTGACCCTTCCTTGCTTATCAATACATTTTTGCATTCTAGGTCAACAGTGCCAGTGGAACACATCCAAACTCAGCCTGTCTCTTTATTGCTGCGTGCCTATTACTTTCACTTTAGTGCACCCAGCTGATCACATACTCCCTAGATGTTTTTAACTTCAAGTCCTGGAAAGGGGCTCTGATGGCATCAACTTTTCCTTGTCTCAATGCATTTAAAGCAAAAAACGTGCTCTAATTTTTAAAAGTCAAAGTCATCTTTTTTCCCCAGCTTATCTTTCTTCCAAATCTCTTCAGTCAAAAGTGAAGGTGAGTCTGCAAATCCACTCAAATGCAAATACTCTCACACTAATTTTGTTGTTGTTAGATGTCATAGAGTTAAGTAAGACTTATAGTGACCCTATAAACAACAGATCTGAACCCTTTCCTGTTCTCTGCCATCTTCACATTTACTGACACACTAGAGCTCATTGTGGCAATCACTGTACTAATCCACCTGGTCATGGGTCTTTTTGTCTTTCGCTGACCCTCCACCCTTCTGAGCATCATGTCCTTCTCCAAGGAATAAACCCTCCTGGCAACATACCCAAAATACGTGAGGTGAAGCTTCATCACACTTGCCTCCAAAGAACACTCCGGTTACACCCTCTCTAAGACATATTTGTTTGTTCTTTTGGCTCTCCATAGGACATTTAGTGCTCATCTCCAACACCACAGCTCAAAGGCATCAATTCTTCTTCTGCTATCCTAACTCATTTCCACTCTCAGAAACATAGCAAGTGATTGGAAAGACCATGGCCTGAATCAGATGAACCTTGGTCCACAAACTGACATCATTACTCCTCTATAATTTGGAGAGGTCCTTAACTAACTACAGACTTTCCCAGTGCAATGCATCTCCTTATTTCCTGACTGCTGGTACCAAGAATATTAATTGCGGATCCAAATAAGATGAAGTTGTTGACAGTTCAGTCTCTTCTCCATCCATCATGATGTTATCAGTCTAGTGGTTAGGAATCTTTTTAATCTTTACATTGAGATGCAATCGATATTGAAGGCTGCATTCTTTGATCTCGAGGTTTCCCATGAGCACAATGAAGTGCTCTGGGACATCCATTCTTCTCAACAACAGCCATAATTTGTTATGTTCAACACAGTCAAATGCCTTTGCAGTCAAATGCCTTTGCATAGTCAAGAAAGCACAAATAAACACTCTTCTGGTATTTTCTACTTTCAGCCAGGATCTGTCTGACATCACTCATGTTATCCCTGGTGCTATAGCCTCTTCTAAATCCTGCTTGAATTTCTGGCAATTACTTACCTATGTCCTATTCTAGCTGGTGTTTTGTTTTGTTTTTTTAAAATTTTTTTTTTGAGGTTTTAATGAAAGTTTATAGATAACTTGGATTTCCATTCATTCATTGTTGCACATTTTCCTCCCTGCTCTCCTTCCTCCCCTGACCCCCAGTTCACTTTTCTCTTGGGGAAAAAAATCTTTCATTGTTATACAGTATCCCTCTCTCTCCCCAGTCCACTTCACTATGCAGCTCTTATTCTGGACTCTTGTCATGAAAATAATACCTAATCATATACTCCTTTTATACAGTTCTCTCCCTCATCTGTTTCAATGTTGTGTACATTATTTATCCCCTCTTTTCTTAATTTCCCCTAGGCCCCCACGTCAATCCTGCTTTATAACAGTGGCACTATGCAGTATTTGTCTTTTTATGACTGACATATTTCACTCAGCATAATGTTCTCTAGGGTCACCATCCATAATGTATAATATTTCATGAGTTCTTTGTTTTTCACTGTTGCACAATATTCCATTATGCAAATATATCATAGCTTCTCTATCCATTCATTTGTTGATTGGCATTTGGGTTGTTTCCAACTCTTTACTATTGTGAACAAAGCAGCAGCAAATATGGATATGCATATATCTGCTTGGGTGGCAGTTCTGGATTCTGTATATTCCCAGTAGTGAAATTGCTGGGTCAAAAGGTATCTCTATTTGCAACTTGTTGAGAAAGTGCCATACTGCCTTCCATAGTAGTTGCACCATTTTACAGTCCCACCAACAGTGAAGAAGGGTCCCAGTTTCTCCACAACCTTGCCAGCATTTGTTGTTTGCTGTTGAATTTTGCTGTTCTTACTGGGGTGAGATGATATCTCACAGTTGTTTTGATTTGCATCTCTCTTAGAGCTAGGGATTTTCAACATTTCTTCATATGTTTGTTCATCTGAATGTCTTCTTTGGTGAAGTATCAGTTCACATGTTGTACCCATTTGTCAATTGGGTTTTTTACCTTTATCTTCTTGTGGTGCTTGAGTAGTCTATAAATTCTAGATATAAGTTCCTTACATGACATGTCATTACCAAATTTTTTTTCCCAATCTGTGGCTTCCCTTTTGACCTTGGAGAAGTTTTCGGATGTGCATAGGGATTTGATTCTCAGAAGGTCCCATTCTTCTATTTTATCTTTTCCTGATTGTAAGTATTCTAGCTGTTTCTGAATAATCTTCAGTAATATTTTGCTCTTCAGGCTTTGGTCTTCCCAATCACTTGTTATGCATCAGAGATTTGGACAATGGCCAAGGAGGATAGAAGGAGAATTGATGCCTTTGAGCTGTGGTGCTGGAGAAGAGTATTGAGAATACCATGGACTGCTAGGAAAACAAACAGATTTGTCCTGGAGAGGGTTAAGCCTTGGAGGCAAGGATTCTGAGGCTCCGTCTAACATACTTTGGACATGTTGTGAGGAAAGACCAGTCCTTGGAGAGGGACATCATGCTTGGGAGGGTGGAGGGACAGCACAGGAGAGGAAGGCCCTCTATGAGGTGGATTGATTCAGTGACTGGGATAATTGGGATGGGAGTTTCAGAGACGGTGCGATTGGCACAGGACAGAGTGGAGTTTAGGGCTGTTGTACATAGGGTCGCTATGAGTCGCAGGCAACTCGACGGCACATAACAACAACAACAACAACAACAACAACAACAATATTTTGCTTACATGTAATAGTACTGACATTGTTCAACAGCTTCCACATTCTGTTGGATCACCTTTCTTGGGTGAAAGATTCACACTACTGAATGGGGTTTGATGTTCTTACACACTAAGTCCTAAGCCCCCTACCAAGTTTTATTGCTTCCAACAAACTTTTCTCTAGGGCAAATCTTTCCTTTCTAGCATATTCAATCAAAAACTAGCTGAAGACAGAGTTATTTTCTTCCTCTAAATTGAAATATATCATTGTAAAACTTAGTATTCATTTTTACAATATGTTTTAGTACATCAAATAGAGTTAAATCAACAAAAGCCTTAATAAATCTTACAATATATCTTAAAATTGCACATCCTTCATATTCATTTTTATCACATATCTTGATATTACAACATTGATGAAGAATCAATATACATTAAATGTCCAAATAAGCGCATACCTTTTAATGCATTTAATCTTAAGCCTTTAAGTGTATTTTAGTTCACTTTTCTGGTCTCTGACATTTTGCTGGAGAAAGTTATTTCTTTGCTTTGAATCTTTTTCTCTAAGTAATAACACAATGTTAAGTTCACCCCTTTGCTTGACCCATTTATTCATTTCTTTACCCTCAGCAATTATTTCCTCTTCCTCCCACTTATTTATTTTAACCCAAACTTTTCCACCCTGAGAAGGAACATCAGGGTCAGCTACTCTGCTAGTCTAAACAACAGATAACAAGATCAGGCTGGCCAATGCTTCCCTTTTAGTCCATTCACATTCATCTTGGGTAGGGTTACATAGGTACAACACCAATAAGCTACCTCCTCTGCTAGGCAGGACACTAGTGTTCACAATTAACCTTAATGTTGAAAAATAGGATGAAAATACAAGCTATCTCATTAGATCCTTGGGAATTTTTGTGTACAAGTTTAAGGGTATTATTGCAGTTGTTTGCTCAGGAATCACTTCCTCTTCTGAATCCTGTAGCTGCATCCCTGGACCTGGGACTGTAGCATCTATAAAGAAGAAATCAATTTCAGGTACTTCATACAATCATTCTCATACATTGAGCTTTATAAAATTAAGAATGCTCAACATTTAAAAAAAAATCCAAAGAACATGAGCAGAAAACATGATTGTCTGAAGGCAGGATATATATATAACAAACCCATAAAAAGATACCCAGCAGGAAAAATGCAATTGAAAACCACCATGAGATACCACTACATACCTAAAAGTGTAACTAAAATAAAGAAGAATGTTAACACCAAAATGCTAGTGAGGACATAATGAAGATCATTCATATATTGCTGGAGAAATATAATGCAGCCACTCTGAAAAAATTTCTGGTAGTTTCCTAAAAATCTAAGCATATGCTTAACATACAATAAATAACATATTCCGGGGCACATATTTATTTCATAGAGCAATAAAAACGTGTTCTTGTAAAAAAAAATAAAATTAAGCACCATTGATCTATAACTACCATTACCCTATCTTTGCAGATCACTATTGGATTTTCCATAATTCTTGCACCCCCAACCTCCACGCTCCAAAATTCATGATCCTGTGGTTTCCTCTTTTCCCACCCTTAGACTCCCTGACCTTCCCTCCTTTCTCCATTGAACTTTTATACACATCTAACTAGTTATAATTCTATTTTTAAAATAATGGTTTATGCAGTATTTGTCCTTATGTGACTGCACAGTTCATTTTGCATAAAGCTTTCCAGCCTCTCCTATTCTATATAATATCTTTTAAAATCATTGCTCCTGAGTGCATAGTATTCCATCCTGTGAATGTAGCACAATTTCTTAATCCATTTGTTTGTTGATTAACATTTGAGCTGTTTGCATTTTCTTGCTTCTAAATAACACTGCTTTGAACATTGGTATACAAATCTCCTTTTGTATCTCAGTTCTGCTTTTCTTGGGACATATTCCTAGCAGTGGAATAGCTGGGTTGTATGGGATTTTTATATTGAGCTTTTTGAGGAAATGCTAAATTACTTTCTTGAGTGGTAGTACCATTTTGCAATCTCACCAGAAGCAGATTACCATTTCGATCTCACCACAGCTTCTCCAACATGTATTGCTTGCTGTCCTGTCAAACTTTGCCACTGTTATTGGAGTGAAATAGTATTTCATTGTGGTTTTGATTTGAATCTCTCTTATTGCCAGTGATTTTGACTATTTCTTCATGTGTCTATTGGCCATTCTAATTTATTCATCTGTGAAAAATCTTTCCATGTATTTTGCCCATTTTTTAATTTGGTTAACAAATATTTTTTTCTTGTGGAGGCCCATTAGTATCCTATAAACTTTCATTATGAGACCCTTATCTGAACTACCATTGCCAAATAATTTTTCCAGTCTGTAAGTTTTCTTTTCATCCTATTTGAAAAAGTTTTTTATGCACCCAGATACTTAATCTTTAAAAGGTCTCATTCATCTATGTGATCCTCTCATATATGTTTTTGTTAGTATTTGCCAAGCTATTTATGCCCTAGGCTAGGCCTTCTAAGTTTGGTTCCAATTTGTCTCTTATAATTTTTTCTTTTTTTATTTTATTTTATTACTTTTAACGAAAATTTACAGAGATTTTGGATTTCCATTCATCATTGTTGCATTTTTCTCCCTGACCACACCCCTCCCCAGTTTGATCTTCTTTTTGAAAAGTAAAAGAAAAATTCTTTCATTGGTATACAACCCCCCTCACCCTGCCCTGCCCCATGTACACTCCACTATGCAACCTTCATTCTGGACTCTTGTCATACCCAATCATATATCTTTTTTAAAAATTTTATTGGGAAAAACATATTGGGGGTACAAGGAGGTGAGGGTTGGGGGCAGAAGGGTGAAGATGGGCAAGGATGAAAATTGCAGGGGTGCAGTTGCAGAGCTGCACAATTTGGTTGGTGGGGGGAGCAGGTGAAGGAAATGAAAAGGATCCATGGGGGACCAGATGCTACAGGGGAATGGTAAACATATTCCAATGGTGATTAAACCAACTGACTTATTGATTTGGGAACTGGATACGGACTCTCTGGCTTCTTCATGCTGAACAGGGGCATAGATGTGAAGCAGGAAAGGGAGGACACTTTATCACCTTACTAGTGGTCTTGGGTTAAAGCTGTTTGCCTTCTTGTTCTGTTAGAAGATATTTTCCTGACATTTTCTCCTCTCTGGACTGCAAAGTGTTTTCACAGGTGGGTCCAGTGGGGATGACTGGTTGAACCCAGAGGCTCCACCCTCCTTTGCTTCCTTAGCTGTCAGTTTTATTTCCTTTTTGTCACTGGCACTGGGTTCAGGATCAGGTCTGGAGTAAAACTCAGTGTTAAGGTTACCTATAGGAAAGAGAACAGACTTGTGAGTTACAAATAGAAGGGCTTTGGGAGTGTTACTTTCAGGTTTACTGGGGGAGAGGGTGGTGGAACGTAGCCTAGATAAAATTCTCTGAATACTCTAGGCATTTTTTTCTATCCAGGGGTCAGATGGGGACTGAGGAGCTCACCCTGAGGGCCGTGATGGCTCGCCCCGAGCAGGGGGCTGAAGATGGTGTGTCCCGAGCAGGGCAGCCCCCCCACCAAGGGGTTGGCTGGTACACCTCCCCTCCAATTGTCCCCACCCCAGTCTGGACCCCTCGCCTGACCGAAGACTATGTAGCCAGGGACAGTGTCCCCAATTCCAGCACTACCACTTTTACTCCCCCATAAATGGTCATACTGTAATTTGAAGTAGGTGTCACTGCCCTCACCCTTTATAAATGGCAAAGGGAACCTGAGAGTTGTGAACAGACTCCTCCCAGGTCTAATTAGCTTTTGGCAGAAGCATTCAACAGATAAAAATATGTGGTGCATTTAGGATGCCGGTCCTCTTGGACATGCTGCCACTGTTAAGTGTCATCAAGTAGACAATTCACGGTGACTTTCAACAATCCATTGTATCAGTGATCTTCTTCTCTGGCCTGTCCAAGGAAACCCAAACCTGCAGGCCTCCGGGGGCGCATCTCCCACAGGTGGCCGCCTGCTTCTCCTGCCGCCTCCATCTTGGCTCCAAGAATTCTCCCCAGAACAAGTCCACTTTGTGGCAGTGTGGCAGCTCCGCTACACCAGTCTTGGGGAGGTCCGGTGCCTACCATCCCACCTTGGGTGAGGGAATCCCTGGGTTCTGGCAGCAGGAGCCTCATGGAGCTGCTGTGGTGGCAGTGCGGTGCGGGCTCGGCAGCAGGGGGCTGGGAGCTGCGGGACTCACCCATTCCTTCTTGGGAATCCTTGAATTCCTGTTGTTCAGCCTTGATCTTCACTGAAGACCAGTCATCAACTGTTTTAACTGTTCAGTTATCAATAAACAGAGGTCTGTAGAAGGCCATAGTGACCTTCCTCCAAGTGGTCCACTGCTCCTGCAGCTCACCACGTTGTCTCCACCTCCACCGCCATCTTGGATCTGTCTCATAATTTTTAAGATTTTGGGATTTATCTCTGGGTCTCTTATCTGCTTTAAATTGATTTTTGTTTATGGCATGAGATGTGAATCCTGCTTCAGCTTTCTGCAGGTAGACGTCCAGTTTCGCCAATACCATTGTTGAACAGGTTGTCATTTCCCCATTTCATTGATTTTTGTTTTGTTGTCCAGTACCAGTTGACTGTAGGGAGATGGGTTAATTTCTGGGTCCTCAATTCTGTTCCATTGGTCTATGTGTCTATCATTGAAACAGTACCATGCTGTTTGGGTCATAAGTGCTGTGTGGTAGGTGTTTGCTATGCTTCCCACTTCATTTTTGTTTTACAGAAATGCTTTGCTTATTCAGGATCTCTTTCCTTTCCAAATAAACATGCCAATTGCTTTTTCTATCTCCTTGAAAAATAAATTTTTGTTTGCTAGGTTTGTCGTTTTCATTATATTGAGTCTTTCTATTAATGAACAGGGAACATCTTCCCATTTATTTAGATCTCTTATTATTTATCCCAGTAGTGTTTTGTACTGGAAGCAGGAGCAGCATCCACTTCCGAAATGGCTTGCCTCCGGAAACTCTATGTGCGAAGAGTGCTCAGGCCTTTCGTTCATAGGGTCGCTATGAGTTGTCTATGACTTGATGACATCTAACAACAAACAATAACAGTGTTTTGTAGTTTTCCTTATAAAGGTCTTTTGTGTCTCTTGTTAGGTTTATTTGCAAGTATCTAATTTTGTGGTTAAGTATTATAAATGGTGTTGTTTTCTTGGTTTCCTTTTCTGAGTTTTCTTTGTTATTGTAGAGGAATCCCACTGATTTTTGGATATTGATCTTGTATCTTGACACTACTAAATTGGTCCACTATTTATAACAGGTTGTTTTTTTGTTAAGTCCTTGGGTTTGGGTTTGGGTTGTGTGTGTGTGTGTGTGTGTGTGTGTGTGTGTGTGTGTGTGTGTGTACACTATCATATCATCTGCATAAACCAACAGTTTAATATCTCTCTGTCAATATGAATGCCTTATATTTACTTCTCTTGTTGTATTGCCTTAGAAAGTACTTCAATACAATATTCAGTAGAAATGGTGACAGTGAGCATCCTTGTCACGAAAATGCTTTTAGTATTTCTCCACTGAGAATTATATTTACTCTTGGTTTTGCACATGTACTTTTTACTATATTGAGGAAATTCCCTTTTATTCCTACTTTGCTGAGTGTCTAAATCAGGAAGAGGTGCTGGATTTTGTCAAATGCCTTTTCAGTGCCACTTGAGAGGATCGTGTGGTTCTTGTTCTCTACTTTGCTAATGTAATGAATTACGTTGCTTATTTTTCTTATGTTGAACTATCCTTGCATACCTGCTTGAATCTCATTTGGTCATCAGAATTATTTTTGAATGTACTGTTTGATTGTATTGGCCAGGATTTTGTGATTTTAGTTTGCTTGCATCTATATTCAAGAGAGATATTGGTCTTAGGTTTAATTTACATGGTTTTTATATTAGGGTTATGCTTGCTTTATAGAATAACTCTTGTAGTGTTCGTTTTCTAATTTTTTTAAAGAGTGTAAGTAGAATTGGTGGTAGATGTTCTCTGAATGTTTGGTAGAATTCAACATGAAACCAACTAGGCCAGGTGTGTGTGTGTGTGTGTGTGTGTGTGTGTGTGTGTGTGTGTGTCAAAGGGAGGTTTTGTGTGAGTCTGTTCAAGTGTTCCACGCCATCCATGTCAGTCTGGGTAGGGCATGAGTTTTAAGGAATTTGTCTATTTCATCCAAGTTTTCAAATTTATCAGAGTATAGCTTTTCATAATATTCAGATTGTTGTTGTTGTTATGTGCCATCGAGTCACCTGCAACTCAATAGCTACCCTATGTACAATAATAGCTCTAAATCCTGCCCTGTCCCTTCCCAAACTTATTGTCTTTGACATGCTTATCCCCATTACCCTAGTGACTGAATCAATCCATCTCATCAAGGGTCTTCCTCTCCTGTGCTGTCCTACCACCCTCCCAATCATGACATCCCTCTCCAAGGACTGATCTTGCCTTGCAACATGTTCAAAATATGTCAGACAGAGCTTCAGAATCCTTGCTTCCAAGGACAAAGCCTGGCTTCAAAGATTTCATTTTCTTTGGTTCTGTTTTGATGTCACTTCTATCATTAATTAATTATCAGTTTTCTTCTTTTTCCGTTTGTTAAGTTTGTCAATGGTTTGTCGATTTTGTTGACGTTTTATCAGAACAAGCTCCCGATCTTAATGTTTCAGTTGTTTTTCTGTTTTCTATCTCATTTGTTTCAGCTCTTGCCCTTACAATTTTCTTCCTCTTAGAGGCTGTGGGGTTAGATTGTTATTTTTCTATTTGATGGAGGCATTAAATTAGGTCATTATTTTTTCTTCTGTCTTCCTTTTTTATTTATTTGCTTATTGCTATGAACTATCTCCTGAAGACTGCTTTAGCACTATTGGAGGTTCTGTTGTATTTTCATTTTTTAAGAAACTTTTAAATTCCAGTCTTTATTTCTTTTATGAAGATGTTATTTAGCTTCCACATGGGCAGCTCTTGTTTTTAATTTCTAGTTTTATTGAATTATGGTCTAAAAACATACTTCATATTATTTCAATGTTTTTGAATTTGTTGAGGCTTGCTTTGTATCCAATATATGATCAATTCTGGAGAAAGCACCATGTGTACTTGAGAAGAAAGCAAATTCACTTTTTGCTGAGTGCAGTACCCTGAATACATCCACAAGTTTGAGTTGCCCGGTTGTTCAGTTTATATCTTCTTCATCTTTGCTAAGTTCCTTTTAAATGGACCTATCCTCTAATGAGATGTTATGTTAAATTATATGATAGTATGTTAAAGTCCCCTACCACTATTGTGATATTGTCTATTTCTTTCTTTAATTCTGTTTCATGTATTATGCATGTCTATCAACCTGTATGCAGAAGAGATCATCCAAGAGGCTGGGCTCTATGAGGAGAAATGTGGCATCAGGATTGGTGGAAGATCCATAAACAATCAGTGTTATGCAGATGACACAACCCTGCTTTTTGAAAATGAAGAGGCCTTGAAGCGCTTGCTGCTGAGGGTCAAGGACTGCAGCCTTCAATATGGATTGAGGCTCAATGTCAAGAAGACAAAGGTTCTCACCACTGGACCAATTGACAGCATCAGAATGGATGGTGAAGAGATTGAGATTGTTCACAGCTTTAGTTTGCTTGACTCCACAATCAACACTCTTGGCACCAGCAGCCAGGAAATTAAAAGATGTATTGCCATGGGAAAGTCTGCTGTTAAGGACCCCTTTAAAGTACTCAAGAGCAATGGTGTGTTTCTGGAGACAAAGGTGCGTCTAGTACAGGCTGTGGTCTTTGCAATCACTTGTTATGCATCAGAGAGCTGGACAATGACCAAAAGGATAGAAGGAGAATTGATGCTTTTGAGCTTTGGTGTTGGAGAAGAGTGCTGAAGGTGCCATGGACTGCTAAGAGAACAAACAGATTCATCCTGGAGAGGGTTAAACCAGGCTATTCCTTGGAGGCAAGGATTCCGAGGCTTTAAAGGTCTGACATACTTTGGTCATGTTGTAAGGACAGACCGGTCCTTGGAGAAGGACATCATGCTTGGGAGGATGGAGGATAGGCGCAGGAGGGGAAGGCCCTCTGGGAGATGGATTGATTTGGTAACTGGGGCAATCGGGATGAGTGTGTTGGAGACAATGAGATTGGCACAGGACAGAGCAGAGTTTAGAGCTGTTGTACATAGGGTTGCTATGAGTAGCAAGCGATTTGACAGCACATAACAACAACAACAACAATAATTTGGTGCATAAATGTTGACCAAGGTTATGTCTTCTTGATCTTTTGTGCCTTGAATTATTGTATAGTGTCCATCCTTATCTTTTATTGTGATTTTTCATCCTGAAATCTATCTTATCAGAGATCACTGCTCCTGTTTTTTTGTGAGTGCCATTTGCTTGGTATATTTTTTCCAGCCTTTGACTTTTAGCCTATCTTTTTCCTACTTTTTATGTATATCTTTTAGGCAATATGTTGATTTGTGGTTTTTTTTAATCCATTCTGCTTCTGTTTTTCTCTTGACTACTACATTTTAACCATTTACATTAAATGTGATTATTGACAAGCTAGGTTTTATTGCTGCTATTTTGTTGTGTTTCCTTTTCCTTCCCCCCCCCCCTTGTTACTATGGTCTATCTAAGTTATCCCGGTAAAGAGATCATTAAAAAATGGCTAGAACAGTACATGGTTAGGGAACTTCCAGAAGATTAAACAGGATTTAAAAGATGCAGTAGCACAAGAGATATCATTGTTGGTGTCAAGTGAAAAGTATGTATGCATACTCAAGAGCCAACATTGTTCTCAATGGAGAGAGATTAAAGGCATTCCACTTGAGAACAAGAACTTGGCAAGGATGCCCACTATCACCTCTCCTATTCAATATTGTCTTGGAAGTCTTAGCAATAGCAATAAGGCAAGAGAAGGAAATAAGAGGTATCCAAATTGGCAAAGAGGAGGTAAAATTTTCTCTCTATGCAGGTGATATGACAGTATACTTAGAAAACCCTAAAGACTTAGCAAGAAAACTATTGGGCATAGTTGACCAATTCAGCAAAGTAGCAGGATACAAGATCAACATACAAAAAGCAATTGGATTTTTCTATAGTGACAAAGAGAACACAGAACTGGAGCTAAGAAAAACAATACCCCTCACAATAGCTAATCACAAGATTAAATACTTAGGAGTAAATTTAACCAGAAGCACAAAGGATCTATTAAAAGAAAGTTACAAAACATTACTACAATAAACAAAAAGAAACCCGGAGAAGTGGAAGAATATCTCTTGCTCATGGATAGGAAGACTCAATACTGTGAAAATGACATTACTACCAAAGGCAATTTACATGTTCAATGCAATCCCAATACAAATACCATTCTTGAAGGAGATGAAAAAGGCAATCTCCAATTTCATTTGGAATGTAAAGAGGTCCTGAATAAGCAAAGCACCCCTTAAAAATAGAAACAAGGTAGGAGGCATCTCACTCCCTGATTTCAAATCCTACTACATGCCATGGTGGACAAGCCAGTGTGGTACTGGTATAATTACAGACACATATTGTTCTTGTTATGTGCCATCTAGTCACTTGCGACTCATAGTGACACTATGTATAACAGCCTTAAACTCTGCTCTGTCCTGTGCCAATCTCACTGTCTTTGACACACCCACCCTGATTACCCCAATCACTGAATCAATCCACCTCACAAAGGGTCTTCCTCTCCTCCGCTGTCCCTTCACCCTCTCAAGCATGACATCCCTCTCCAAGGACAGGTCCCTCCTTGCAACATGTCCAAAGTATGTTAGACAGAGCTTCAGAATCCTTGCCTCTAAGAAACTGCCCAGTTTAACCCTTTCCAGGATGAATCTGTTTGTTTTCTAGCAGTCCATGGTACCCTCAATACTCTTCTCCAGCACCACAGCTCAAAGGTATCAATTCTCCTTCTATTTTCCTTAGTCATTGTCCAGTTTCTCTGATGCATAGCAAGTGATTGCAAAGACCATGGCCTGTATCAGGAGCACCTTAGTCTCCAGAGTGACACCATTGCTCTTCAGTATCCTAGAGAGGTCCCTAACAGCAGACTTTGCCTTCTCAATATGTTTTTTTATTTCCTGGTTGCTGGTGCCAAGCGTGTTGACTGTGGAGTCAAGCAAACTAAAGCTGTTTACAATCTCAATCTCTTCACCCAACATCCCAGTGTTGCTAATTGGCCTAGTGGTGAGAATCTTTGTCTTCTTGATATTGAGCCTCAATCGATACTGAAGGCTGCAGTCCTTAACCTTCTGCAGCAAGCGATTCAGGTCCTCCTTGGTTTCAGCAAGAGAGGTTGTGTCATCTGCATAACACAGATTGTTGATGGATCTTCCACCAATCCTGATGCCACACTTCTTCTCCTAGAGCCCAGCCTCCTGAATAATCTGTTCTGCATATACGTTGAAACGGTTTGAAGATAAGACACCCTTGCCAATTTTGAACCATGCAGCACAGAGGGGCCTTAGAAATCCCCACTCCACAGGTAAAGGAGACCAGAGCTCAAGGCGGAGCAGGAACCATTGGGGCCTGAGGGCTGCAGGCCCTTGGACCAGGAAAACAATCTATACATCAGTTCAAGAGGACACATCACCCTAGTTTGGGAAACATTACCACTAAATTTAAGAGACACTGGCCACAGCATAAGAAATCGTCAGCAACAGAAGTGTTTCAAATCACAGAAGCCCAGAAAGCTTCAGATATAAGCTATTAGATCAAGGGTTGAACAACTGGAGATAGGTGTTGAAGGGAGTGGGTAGGAGTGGATGGGGATGCTGGTGGATGGTGGAGCAGGGAAATAAGTGGGTCAAGACATTTGTGCCAAGTGCAGGGACAACACTAAAATTAATGGTTAATTCCACAATTAGGGAAATATCTTTCTTTCCCCCCCTATAAAACTCCTGTCTATCAGATACTTCTCTAAATCTGAAAATTCAGATTAAGACAGACTAGGAAGAAGGCTTGGCCACACACATCAGAAATAGCAAGCTTCTGAAAACCCTGTGTAGAACCTCTGACAGACACATAGATCAATGGAAAAGAATTGAGAATCCAGAAATCAATCCATCTACCTGTGGTCAACTGATTTTTGACAAGGAGATTAAATCAGTTAAGTGGGGAAACAACAGCCTTTTTAACAAATGGTGCTGGTAAAATTGGAAAACTATCTGCAGAAAACACAAGCAAGAGCCACACCTCACTCTATACACAAAAACCAACTCAAAGTAGATCATGGACCTAGGACTAAACCAAGGACTATAAACGTCATTAAAGAAAAGCTTGGAAGAACTCCAGAAGTCCTAATCCACAGCATAAACAATATTCCAAACATCCTGAAAAATCTACAACCAGGAGAGGATAAAATAGATGAATGAGACCTTCTAAGAATCAAATCTCTATTCACATCCAAAAACTTCTCCAACAGGGTAAAGAGGGAAGCCACAGATTGGGGGGAAAATATTTAGTAATGACATGTCAGGAAAGGGACTCATATATAAAATTTATAAAACACTCGAGCACCACGAGATAAAGGTAAATATCCAATTGAAAAATGGGCTCAGGATGTGAACAGACACTTAACCAAATAAGACAGTCAGAGGCCAACAAGCCCATGAAGAAATGTTCAAAATCCCTAGCTCTAAGAGAGATGCAAATCAATACAACTACAAGATATCATCTGACCTCAGTAAAAATTTAACAGAACAGAAAACCTCAAATTCTGGCGAGCTTGTGGAGAAACTGGAACCCTTACTCACTGTTGATGAAAGTGTAAAATGATGCAACCACTATGGAAGACTGTATGGTGCTTTCTCAAAAAATTACGAATAGAAATACCATTTGACCCAGCAATTCCACTACTGGGAATATACCCTAAAGGAATCATAACTGCCACCCAAGCAGATATCTGCCCACCCATGTTTTTTGCAGGCTTTGTTCACAATATCAAAGAGTTGGAAACAACCCAAGTGCATTCAGCAAATGAATGGATAGAGAAACTCTGGTATATTCACACAATGGAATACTATGCTGCATTGAAAAACAAGGAACTCATGAAATATTACACAAAATGGGTTACCCTTGAGGACATTATGCTGAGTGAAATATCTCAGTCACAAAAGGACAAATATTGCCTAGCACCACTGTTATGAAATGACATTGACATTGGGGTTGAGGGAAGATTGAGAAAGAGGGAATAAATAAAGAATACTGCATTGAAACAGATGAGGGAGAGAATTGTTTAAGAGGGATATATGATTAGGCACTATTGTCATGTTAGGAGTCCAGAATAAAGGCTGCATAGTGGAGTGGACTTGGTGAAGAGATTGTGTAACAATGAAAGTATTTTTCTTTTACTTTTCAAAGAGAAGAGCAAATTGGGGGTGGGGGGAGGTGGTCAGGGAGAAAAGTGCAACAATGAATGAATGGAATTCTGAAGTCTCTATAAACTTTCATTAAAATTAATTTTAAAAAGTTGAGTCAATGTAATTTGGTCTCTTTATACTCTCTATTTTCCGTAGATGAAGGAGTTGGTATGGTGCTTCTAGGAAATGAAGACTCATAAATAATATCCATATTTTTTTTAAATCCAGTCATTCATGAATACAAAATTGTCTTTGTTCTACTATCCTCATAGAGTCACTGAAATGGCTATTTCCCTTCCTGATATTTCTTCTAGTTTCCCTCTGGCTGGATCCATTATCTGTTTTACTTTTCCATTTAGATGCCAACTTTTTAGACAGAAATCTCTTTTCAGGCCATGGAACAACAACAACAACAACAAATTCCCTGTACTCCACCAGTCACTGTAATATTATCTTTGAGAATTTATTTATGGAATTTCTGTCTCTCAGAAAGAATTTTGTTTAATTTTTCACTTATTTATGGTAAACTTCATGAGAGCGGGAAGTTTGAGTGTCTTGCTCAACTTTGCATCTCAATGCCTAAAGCAGTGCTTCTCAACTAGGGCCAGTTTTGTCATTTTCTTCCCCTACATCCTCATCTCCCAGCAACCATTTAGCAATGTCAGAAGGTTCCTTGATTTTCACAACCAGTGGTGAGGTGTTATTTGCCTCTACTGGGTAGAGGGCAAGAATACTGCTGAATGTCCGTTCAATGTACAATATACACTCTACTCACAACAAAAAGTTATCTGGCTTCAATTGTCAGTAGTTTTGAGCTTGAGAAACCCTATCCTAGATGAATGTCTAACACATAGAGTGTTCAATAAACACTTGCTGAGTTAAGGAGTTGGGGTAGAAAAGTAAAAATTTCTCTTCCTTTTTCTGATATAAAACTGTAGGGCTAATCAAATATACTCAATCCTCTTATCAGTTGTTCTGATGCTAATTGCACATTCAATACGTCTTCATTTTATAAACCACCTGGAGTGAGGTCAGATCTCACAAGTTAAAAGTGACAATTTTCTAGAGTGTGCCAAATCTTCCAAAATTCCAGAATAGCTACAAGATTGCAGGTCCCTATGATACCCAGTAGAAATGGTGATGTGGAGGCAGACTCAGACTTCCTAGTCCACCTTAAAAATTGAGGAGGAGAATCAGCTTCAGCATTAACTCAAAACAATTATCTTCTTTTTCTAATATTTTACCAGTTTGGATGCTAGCTATCTCTTTCATGTCATTCTGTGCTTCTCTGGCATGGCCTCATAGAGGTTGCACAATACTCAGGAGTATGAGGATTATATGGTTGGTAGCCAACAAATCTGAGCCTTGTCCTAGCCTGTGCTATCATCACTATGATATGCTCTAGCTCACTGTTACAGTCACTATGTCTTTCAATTTTGTTGACTCCAATTCTCTTTTCTCTGACTCTCCACCTTTCCCAACATGAAAAACTCTATGAGAATTATAAGAAGTTACAATTCAGGATCCAGAATGAAGCAAGATACAGTTCTTCAGTTAGGACAGCTTGTTCATATTCATGCCCTCAGACAGTCCTCTCTTGGTTTGTGGCCCCTCTCCCAGCTTTTGCACTGCTTAGGCGACTGATATAAATCTCTTTAGCTCTGACTTCTCCAGTAAGCCTGGGATAGAAAGCTTTCAGCTCTCTAACTTTGTGAGTTGGTAAGGGTAGCTCCACTGACAAGTGATTGGAGACATCTTGCTCTGCCAGCAAGCCTCCTGCCTGAAGGTGCTCAGAACTCTCGCTCTATGGACCAGGGAAGCCCATTGTGCTGTTGCAATTTTGCTGCTTCTGCTGCCACCATTTCACTGCCACTGGAAATAAGCATCTTTTGTGTTATAATTCTCTCTTTGTATACTGGATCTAGGAGGCTTTCAGTGAAAGAATCTGGTTCAAAGAACCAGAGATTGTGTTCCCATCTCTTCTTCACAGTGATTGTGAAGTCCACACTTCCTTTTCTACCTCTGATACTCATTTTAAACAAAGCAGATTTCAAAGCCGACCAATCCCTTTGTTAAGTCTTCATGAATCTTATTTGCATGGCAGAACTACCAAAAGTCCAGGCTGGGTTTAGAAGGGGTCTTGGTACTAGAGATATTGTAGCTGATGTTAGATGGACCTTGGCTGAAAGCAGGGAATACCAGAGGAATGTCTATCTGTGTTTCATTGACTATGCAAAGGCATTTGACTGTGTAGATCATAACAAACTGTGGCTGACTCTGAGAAGAATGGGAATCCCAGAACACTTGATTGTTCTAATGTGAAACTTCTACTTGGACCAGGAGACAGTCATCAGAACAGAGCAAGGGAACACTGCATGGTTCAAAATTGGAAAGGGCGTATACGTCAGGGATGCATCCTATCTCCATACCTTTTCAACCTATATGCAGAACAGATTATCCGGGAGGCTGGGTTCTATGAGGAGAAATGTGGGGTCAAGATTGGTGGACGATTTATCAACAATCTGCGTTATGCAGATGACACAACCCTGCTTGCTGAAACTGAAGAGAACCTGAAGCACCTGCTACAGAGGGTCAAGAACTGCAGCCTACAATATGGATTGAGGCTCAATGTCAAGAAGACAAAGATTCTCACCACTGGACCAATTGGCAGCATCAGGATGGATGGTGAAGAGATTGAGATTGTACACAGCTTTAGTTTGCTTGGCTCCATAGTCAACAGTCTTGGCACCAGCAGCCAGGAAATTAAAAGGCCCATTGCCATGGGAAAGTCTGCTGTTAGGGACCTCTCCAAAGTACTGAAGAGCAATGGTGTCTCTCTGGAGACTAAGGTGTGTCTGATACAGGCCAGGGTCTTCGCAATCACTTGTTATGTATCAGAGAGTTGGACAATGACCAAGGAAGATAGAAGGAGAATTGATGCCTTTGAGCTGTGGTGCTGGAGAAGAGTATTGAGAATACCATGGACTGCTAGGAAAACAAACAGATTTGTCCTGGAAAGGGTTAAACCGGGTGGCTCCTTGGAGGCAAGGATTCTGAGGCTCCGTCTAACATATTTTGGGTATGTTGTGAGGAGAGACTGGTCCTTAGAGAGGGTCATCATGCTTGGGAGGGTGGAAGGACAGTGCAGGAGAGGAAGGCCCTCTGTGAGGTGGATTGATTCAGTGACTGGGATAATTGGGATGGGAGTGTCAGAGACAGTGCGATTGGCAGAGGACAGAGCGGAGTTTAGGGCTGTTGTACATGGGGTCGCTATGAGTCGCAAGCGACTCGGTGGCACATAACAACAACAACCTATAGGAGGATTTCTTTATATTTTTAGCAAGGTCTCCAAACCTTTTTTGGTGAATCACAGCATCTTATTTGCCTAGTCACATTTAATAATTTGTAGAGAATGGCAGGAATTAGAAGAGAATGGCTAGAAAGCACATATACAAGAACTTTATTATACCACAGACAAATTAACTTTTTAAAAGAATATCTCAATGCTTCCTTTTTCTGATAATCATGATGGGATTTGAGCTGTGTAGAGCTACAACCTACAGCTGTGCTTTAGCCTACTCTAGACAAAGCAAGTGCAGCCAGTGGAGAAAAGAAACAGTATTTTGGAAGGAAAACCTATGTTTTATGGCCCAGTAAATACAAGGTGGGGGGGGGGAATCTATCTGGTGAAGATATTTCAGGGAAAGTTTGGAGGAGAAACTAGGAGCTGGAGAGCAATATAAAAGTAGCTTCTGTAAAAATATATGATACTAAGAAATAAGCAATGAAGAGACATGGATTTTTTGATGTCTATCTGCATTATGATGTAGTCATTCCCATTTGCTGTTAACCTAAAGAAAGGTTGTTCAGTAGGACTTCCAGTACAACACTGAGTAGGAATAGCAAGAGCAAACATCCTTACCTTATTCCTGATTTCAAGGTGTAAGTTCTTAGTCTTTCTCTATTAAGTATAATGCTGTCTATTGCTGTTTTTAAGTATAAATTTAATCATAATGAAGAACTTTGCTTTTATTTCAATATTGTTGAGGGTTTCTATCATGAAAGAATGTTGGTGTAAAGTAGCCAAGGGTGGACAGAACCCAGTTCAGGCCAAGAAAGACTGTCTATTGAGGAGAAACTGCCGGGCTGACTCTAGAGACCAGTAACTATTTAAGTTAGAGTGGAGTTTTATGTTGTCTTAGGAAATTGGGGAGTTCGGATGTATACAGCTACTTGACACAAGATAAGGGAGCAGACCAGGGGTCGTACATAGTTATTCCTGGGGAAAGGTGGTGAAATAGTTTTGCATCTCTGACAGAGATTAACAGAGTTGCAGCTGCTGCTTTGTGCATCTCTGTGGCTGTTCTGGGGAAAGGGAGGGAGAGCAGCTCTGTTACCCTAACAGCTGGATTTCATGACATTCCCTTTTCCCTTCCTGGGGTATTTCTAATGGTTTTCTAGATAGCAATTTTCATGGACACTTTCCAGTGGCTACAAAATTGGCAAATATTAATGAATAGTGAGCACAATTCAGTGTGTCCAGTGTTGTGAAAGGATTATATATGACATGCTGACAAGAGAGAGAACAACTTACCCAATAAAAATATGAGAAAACATAGGCAAGAATCATAAATTCATAGTGGAAGATTAATCTCCTGAATCTGGTCATCCACTTTCTCTGACAGTCCACTAGGGATTGCTCAGTGACATGGGAAGGAGTCTCTCCAGACATGGAATCTGATGTTTAATGGCATCATGGGTCAGACTTCATTCGCTAAAGTGATGGAGTTTCAAACTCATTTTTTTTTCCACTGTGTGCCATTGATCATCTACTAAGATCTTTCTTTTTTTTTTTGTCATCCTTGCGCAGGGGCCATGCTAATCTTCTCTGTATCGTTCCAATTTTAGTATATGTGCTGCCGAAGTGAGCACTACTAAGATCTTTCTAATTCCATTTCCTCACTTGAAAAATGAAGATAAGGCTTTTGGGGGTCATTGTTAAAATGAATATTTAAAACATATAAGGTATTTAGAAATCAACTGTCACATAGTAAGTACATGAAAGAATTTAGCTACTCAGACTGACCTGTGAGCTCCTTCAGACTCAGAAAAGAGAACTTGGGAAGAAGCAGAAGCAGATGAGGTTAAAGTTCTCTTAGTCTCCTGGGCTTCTCATGCTCACACTCATATTCTACACTTTCTTCTTCTCTTTAAGGGAAGTTATTTCTAATCACCCACATTGCTCAGAACTGCCACTTTCAGCCTGAGTTTCTTTCCCCTCGCCCCTAGAATGCCTATGTCCTGATGAACATGTGAATGGCCTGTTTGGAACACCTCTTTTGTTAAAGCCATGCAACATTCCAAAAGAGATACGCTCTGCTAGATGGAAGGTAAAGTTTGATTCAAAATCAGACATTCAAGTGATAGTGACTCAGAAGAAAGCCAATGTAACTTACGAAGATTGGTTGGGATCACATTTCAACAATACACTCAATTTTACGTCCAAAGACTTGACTCTTTCCATCAAGAAAATTCAGCACCAGGACAGTGGCACCTACACATTGGAGCTCACAGGTGACGATGGGATAGATTACCAAATCAAATTTCAGGTTTCTGTGTTTGGTGAGTACCCAGGTCAGTTTGTCCTGTTCCCCTGGTTCTTACAGAGCTTTTATTTCTTACATCTTACTAACTGGAATGTTTACTTCCAGATCATGTTGGAAAGGTCCACTGGCAGGAAGAAAGGAAGACCCTGGATAGCGGGATGTGCCAAGTGACTCTATCCTGCTTGGCATTCAATAATAAAAGTGTGAGCTACACTTGGTACAATGAGAGCAAACTGATCCAGACGTGGAGGAACCACACACACTTGGTGGAACAAATAGATGGTGGTAACTGGAGCACGTACACCTGCAACATCAGCAACCCTGTCAGCTGGAGAAACCACACCTTCAACCTCACACAGGGATGTGGGAGTGATCATCAGAGTAAGCAGGCTCCTTTGGGCTACCACTAGGGCTCCAGGTGTTGAGCTCCACAACCAGGCTTGTGTTAAAGGGAGAGCTATTAGCAGATTCTAGGCTGCATTGCCCAGTTCCTTGCATTACTCAATGGTCTTGGCCTTAAGCACACAATCCCAGTAAAGCAAGGACTGCTCTAGTCTGGGTAGGATTTTATCCCCATAGAGAACCTTCTCCTGGGAGAGGTAGGTTTTCCTTTTATATTAGGGAGTGCATAGTTTTTGCTGAGTCACAGTCTTGCAATGGTTCATGACTATTGTTTATTACTCTGAGACATTGATGGAAGTCTCCTCCCTTATTTTATGTGATAGTTTCCCCCAAGCCATATGGTGTGCTTGCTCTAAACCATCCACCACAAACCTCAGGATAGTTAGTTCTTCTTAGTTTATACTTATATTCATTCAGGGAATTGTCCTGAATTAAGTTTGTACCACCTTTTATTTCGATTGTATGTCTTTGTTTAAATATATAAACAAATATTGGATAAACTATCAGCATGACCATTACAGGAAAAACACCACAATATGTGATCTTCATCATTTAAGGATGTTATACTCAGTTTGGGGAAATAAAACTAAGTACTTGCAGGCAAGAAGAAAGAAATTAAAGTTTAGGCAACATGTATGGTTATAAGGGCACTGGCTTTTGGAGTCCTGAATGGACTTCATCATTCACTAGTTCTCTGAGCCTCATTTTTTCCTTTGGGTAAAATGGTAATGACAATAATAAGTACCTCACAGGTAAGACTGAATAATATCTGTCAAGAACCCAGTCAACACCCACCTGAGACATTTAATTCCTTTCTCTTCTGTCTTGTTGGTTGGATCATATATCAGATCACATTCATGGCAACATCTTAACATGCAGAAGTTCAAATAAGGAAGAACAATGAAGGCAAGAGAAGGAGGAAGGTGAAATGAAAGGGATGCTTGGCTCATACTAACCACACAGCAAATATTTGAGCTTAAAACAAATGAATGGATTGATGTAAATTTTACCATGATAGACACTTTGCATACATTGTTTTCCTGTTCTGTGGCATCAGAACTGACTCATATCTAACTCTGCATAGGGATTTCAGAGGTTGTAAATTGCAGGGGAGGAGATTGCTCATCTTTCTTCCACAGAGAAGCTGGCAGATTTGAACCACATCACTGTTGAGTTGACAGTGCAACATTTTACCAGTAGGTTATAAGAGTTCCCTTAATATAGATTAATTCATGCATATAATACCCATAGGTAAATACATTTCTCTTTCATAGGGTAAGGAAACGGAGGCTTAGAGAATTAATTTGCTCAAAGGCACACTTCAGCACTTTAGTGCTGAACAGCAATGATGTCAGTCTGGAGACCAAGGTGTGCCTGATACATGCCATGGTCTTTGCAATCACTTGTTATGCATCAGAGAACCGGACAATGACTAGGGATGATAGAAGGAGAATTGATGCCTTTGAGTTGTGGTGCTGGAGAAGAGTGTTGAATATACCATGGACTGCTAGGGAAACAAACAGATTTGTCCTGGAGAGGGTGAAGCCAGGCTGCTCATTGGAGGCAAGGAGTCTGAAGCTTCATCTGACATACTTTGGACATGTTGCAAGGAGGGACCAGTCCTTGGAGAGAGACATCATGCTTGGGAGGGTGGAGGAACAGCGCAGGAGAGGAAGATCCTTAATGGGATTGATTCAGTGACTGGGGTAATGGGGGTAGGTGTGTTGGAGACAGTGAGATTGGCACAGGATAGGGTGAAGTTTAGGGCTGTTGTACATAGGGTCACTATGAGTGGCAGGCGACTCGACGGCACATAACAACAACAACAACGGAACACAGTTTACGTAATAAAATCTGAATTTAATCCAAGTGTGCCAGTTATTAACATTAAAACTCTAGGACTTACTGCAAGAAAGTTTCCCAACTGAGTAGAGAGAGGTAAGCTTAATGATGAATCCACAGGGCATGTAGAGAACAGATGCACCAGAAAGGAGCATGGGTTTTGCGATGGTCTGTGCATCAGACAGAAGCGACGGGGCAGAAGGAGGGATGAACTCTCAGTCCTCTGGCTTTCTGTGTTCCTCAGATTTCCAGTTTCAGATCCTTGTGGTGATCATCGTGGTTCCACTAGTCATACTCTTCCTTGCCATCCTCACTGGCTTCTTTGTGTGGTGGAGGAAAAGGAAGCAGCCACGTAAGTTGAAGTTTCCAAAGAGGTGTTGGTGCCTGAAGTGTTGGTATAATGACTGGAAGTGCAATAATTACCTTTCCTTAGACATTGTGGGATATGTGTGTGTGCTCACAGTTTCAGGGTGAGAAGCAGCAGTGGCTTGACTCCTTTTCTCCAATTCATGTACTTTTTAGTGGTCACCTGAGCGCTTTTGGTCTAATCTCCAATGTGCATGTTTATCTGCAGGTGGCTGGTGTAGGGTTGGCCCTGCCCCAACACCTTTTGTGCGATGGTTGATTACTACCCTTATATTCTTTGGATATATATGGAGATGTATCCTGGGAAGAAACACTAGCCTCCCTCCTTCTTGGAATTTTTCTCAATGGTTTGGTCAGCTGGGATGGAGGTGGAACCTGTTAGAAGTAGAAACCTGGGCAAGATGATCCTTGTGGATTTTTTGCAACTCTGTTCTTTGCTTCCTGTTTCCCATAGGTAACAGATCAGAGGAATGTCTGACAACTTATGAACTTAT
Organism: Elephantulus edwardii; assembly: GCF_000299155.1. Lineage (NCBI taxonomy): Eukaryota > Metazoa > Chordata > Mammalia > Macroscelidea > Macroscelididae > Elephantulus > Elephantulus edwardii. The sequence goes on along the minus strand of NW_006399918.1, from coordinate 6,465,680 downwards.
CAACCATCCACAAATCAACAGAAATCAAGTAGGGAACCCTAGGGACTGGAGTTTCTCTCAACTTCTTTGGAAGATATTTTTGGGTGGATGACTGTTCATAGCAGGAAGACAAATAGAACCAGACTATTGTCTTCCCAAAGTAGTCTGCAATCTTCTCCCAACAATTTATTGTCCATAAATATCCTAGCTTTTTATAGAGGAAAAATTAAAACAAAGGGGAAAGGGGAAAACAAGAAGATGTGGCCTTGTGAGGCAGAAAGTAGCTTTTGAGAAGAAATAGAGTACAATAGAAACAAAAAAGTAGGGCAGAATAATGCTGCTGCTGGAGTCCTTTGTCTTTTACACTTCACCAGCCCCGTTGAGCCTCAGGGTGCATCCAGCCATCTTGAATTTAATTGAATGTGTTGATATTTTCTTGTATCCAAAAAGTTGTGTCAGCTCTTTTTGATCTTTGCCTACACTGGGGAAAACCTTGCCTGTTTGGCCAAGCAAACCACAGCAGTTTTGTAGTTGTTTCTTGCCCTTTTATTTAAAAAAAAAAAAAGAAGAAGAAGAAGATGCCTGAGTCTAACTAAGGTGAGGAAAGGAGTAACTGGCTTAGCACAAGGTCAGTCCATCCAGCATGGGCCCCTCTGAGAACCTTTCCCTTCGCTCTCTGCCTGCCACAGAAGGATATAGAAATGTAATAATGGCATGCCAGTATCTGACCTACTATAAAGTCACAAATGGGAAGAAATATCAAGATCAATAGCCCAAGGTCATTTATTACAAGGTCAGGCATACTTCCTTTCCAATCTCTTTACATGTTCTGATACCACGCCCCCTTCCTACAGTACTTCTCTATTGGGTTTGATAATTAGTTACAATGGTCACACCAAACTCACAGACAATACTTAGAACTGTGGGGGTTTTATGGAAGTACTAGGTTATAATCTAAGACCAAGAATTACTCAGGATACGGTTTTTCAACCACAAGAGCTTCCTGGCCGTGCCCACTGGCAGGTCTCTCCGTGGTCTTTGGCTTGTCTTCAGCCCAGGTCTTTTGGGGCTCGTGGAGTGTTTTGACTTCTGTTCTGCTTGAATGAATGTTACAAAGAGTTACAAAACTCTTCAGTATTTATACTCACACTTAGTATTTATGTGGTAAACTTGGTTGAGAACTCGGAAAATGAAAGGAAAGGCTTTAAAGTTACTGAAGCCAGTGACAGGAGTGCCACTGGGTAACAAGGCTTGAAGCAATGTCATCACACCAGGGACATACACCTCCTTAATATTTTGCTCCACTGTTAGTCTGCTCTTGTTACTTTCTCTCCCTCCACTTTCTGGGGCTAAACATTGAGGAAGAGCTTTTAAGCCCTGCTACCTTGCTCCCAGGATCCTATCTTTGTGCTGTCTCTTTTGAGTTTTACCCAAACCTGGACAGACTTCATATTATTACACACGCCCTCTTCAGCATCTTGTGCAGGATCGAGAGCAGGAACAGGAACGAGGACAAGAGCAGAATCCCTCTGGAGAAAGCAGCACCATTTACTCCAAGATTCAGGCTCAGGTACTTCTCTGATTTCTCCAGTCCTTCACTTTTTTATCTTCAAAGCTTCTGAATGCCTCCCAGATACTTAATTTCTTTGAGTGGCAAAATAAGATCTTAGTACTTCTGTGGGATAGAAAACACCTTGGATTAAGATGTTTGAAAAGAACAATGTGTGGTTTAAAAGAGTCTTTACAGAATTGGAATTTATAAAGTAGACCTTCTTTTTTCATCCATGCCTGGAAGAGGGTCTGGGTCCAGATAGTCAAGAGGAGAAGAAATCTTAACAGAGGCTCTGACTGAGTTTTATCTCCTTGCTCTTTATAATATTTGAGATCCTTTTACCTTAACCTAGCTTCCTAGTACACCTGATTTTGGGGGGCATGTCTGTAGAGGTCCCCTTTATCTTATTTGATTGCACATTTATTAAGTACTGATTAAATACCAGACATTTGAATAGTGCCTTATGTCCATCTTCTCAATGAATCTTCCATAACAGCTTTGTGAAGCAAGTCCACAATAAGATTCATTTCACAGATAAAAAAAAAAAAGCAAACCAGAAACTTAGAATGTTTAACCAACTTGTTCAAAACCCTATAGCTGGATAGTGACGAAGCTGTGGCAAATGGTTTCTGAGTTTCCACTCCACGTCCTCCCACCACACCTGTAACGTTCTAGGGTTGTGTAAATTTAACTGTATATTAACTGGCGAAATAAAATAATCAATTGCTCTCTAGTCAATTCTGACAAATAAAATTCCACATGTGCTAAGAGTAGAACTACATTCCATTGGTTTTCAGTGGCTAAATTATTAGTAATAGATTATCAGATCTTTCTTCTGATGGACTTGAGGCTTCAAGATTTTTTTTTCAGTTAGTGTCCTAGTGCAATTAACCATTTGTACCATATCCACTCCTAGTATTGCATTTGTTTCCCTTGAGTCTCTCCCCAAGAGAAATACAGCCTCTGGTTACCGTTAATGAAAAAGTTTGATTAAAATAACTTTTTTTTTCTCTTCTCTCTTTTAAAGAACAAAGACCCGAAGCACCAGTTTCCTCAGGTTGGTGGCAGAGCTTCAGGGGCAAAAAAATATCCTTGGGAATGATGGTAGGCCTCAGAGAAAGTTCAAGTAAAAAGAAGGATAGAAGGAAGGTAAGGCGAAGAGAAAATGATGAAGGGGAGAAGAGAAAGGTCAAGGAGAGAAGAGAAACAAGACCTCAACCACTCCCAGGACCTCTCTGGACTGAGTGGGGTTTGACTCCTCTTGTTCCATTAAAAGACATATCTGTTTCGTTTCACTTATTTTGGCATTCTGTAGGATAGTCAGTGCTCTTCTCCAGCACCACAACTCAAAGGCAGTAATGTTTTCTTCTGTCATCATTATTCATCGCACAATTCTCAGATGCATAGCAAGTGATCCTGAATCTTAGTTTTTAAACTTAGGAACTTTAGTTTTAAACTTAGGCACCTTCGTTTTTGAACTGGCGTCATCACTCTTTAGTACTTTGGAGAGATACCCAACAACAGATTTTCCCAGCACAATTCACCTTTTGATTTGACTAGTAGTTTCAAGAGACTGTTGATCCAAATAAGATAAAATCATTGACAACTCCAGTTTTCCTCCATCTAGCATAATGTTGCCTATTGATCCAGTGGTGAAGATTTTTGTCTTCCTGATTTTGAGATGTAATCCATATTAAAGACTGTAGGGGGTTTTTTTTCTAAATAAAATTGTATTTTAATTGTGATTTTAATGGAGAGACAGAGAGAGAGAGAGAGAGAGAGAGAGAGAGAGGTTATTAAGCCCCAAGGACAGTGGGTGAAAGTGAAAAAAATATCAAAGCAAGATCACAAAAGTGATGAATTTATTCTTTAGTGTCATCCCTATTTAACTCCAACAAGAAAGATTTTAATAAAATATAGAGAAGAGATCTTCTTATTACGTATAATTTTGAGCTCTGGCAGCCAAATGGTAAAAAGCTGCACTGCAATCCCCAAAGGCAAAGATTTCTATCCACCAGCTGCTCTGTGGAGAAGGATGGACAATCTCCTCCTGTGCGATTTATTGTCTCTGAAAACTCTCTGAAGGGTCAGCTATGGGTCAATTCCAACTTGACAGTATGCAACAACAAACAATCCCAGCCACACCGCAGGAACATCTTTAAAGAAGGATGTTACTTCCCCTAGAGGACACCTGATCAGGACCAAAGGAAAGGCAATCTGCCAAAGGGAGGCATTGAGATGCGGGGAGGGGGGGGGATCTTATAAAGTCTGCTTGATCCTATTTCTTCTGGACATACAGTACTTGACATTGAACTTCATTTACACTGTGAGACAAATTATAACGCCGACCTTCTAGAACAGCACATGAACAGAGAATGGCCCTAAGTGCAGGCTGGATTTAGAAGAGTCCACAGCACTAAGGATACTATTGCTAATGTCAGATGAGTCTCGGCTGAAAGCAGAGAGTATCACAGGAATGTCTATCTGTGTTTCATTGACTATGCAAATGCATTTGACTGTATGGATCACACCAAACTGTGGCTGACTTTGAGAGGAACGGGAGGAGGACCTGAAGCCCTTGCTGCAGAAGGTCAAGGATTGTAGCCTTCAATATGGATTGAAGCTCAATATCAAGAGCACAAAGATTCTCACTACTGGGCCAACTGGCAGCATCAGGATGGATGGTGAAGAGATTGAGATTGTTGACAGCTTCAGTTTGCTTGGCTCTACAATCAATACTCTTGGTACCAGCAGCCAGGAAAATAAAAGACAAATTTCATTGGGAAAGTCGGCTGTCAGAGACCTCTCCAAGGTATTGAGGAACAACAATGTCAGTCTGGAGAGTAAGGTGTGCCTGATACAGGCCATGGTCTTTGCCATTACTTGCTATGCATCAGAGAGCTGGACAATGTTTAGGGATGCTAGAATGGGAGTTGATGCCTTTGAGCTTTGGTGCTGGAGAAGAGTATTGAATATACCATGGACTGCTAGGAGAACAAACAAGTTCGTCCTGGAGAGGGTGAAGCCAGCCTGCTCCCTAGATACAAGGATTCTGAAGCTTCATCTGACATACTTTGGACATGTTGGAAGGAGGGACTATAGTCCTTGGGGAGGGACATCATGCTTGGGAGAGTGGAGGGACGGCACAGGAGAGAAAGACCCTTGTTAAGATGGATTGATTCTGTCACTAAGGTAATGGGGATAGGAATGTCGGAGACAGTGAGATTGGCAAGGGATAGAGCAGGGTTGTTCTACGTAGGGTCACTATGAGTCACAAGTGACCCGATGGCACATAACAACAAATCTTCGAGGAGTGTTATCCACCACTCATCTGTTCATTTACTGTACTGCTTGCATATTGCTATGATGCTGGGAACTGTGTACTGATACTTTAAATACCAGCAGGATCACTTAAGGTAGGCAAGTTTCAGTGAAACTTGTAGATGAAACATATTAACTGGAAGATAAATCCTAGTAATCTACTTCTGAAAATTAATCAGTGAAAACCATATAGATTGTAGAGGAATATTGTCCTATATAGTGCTGGAAAATGAGTCTTTTAAACACATGGTTGCTGCAACAACAGATGAATATATCAACAATCGTAAAAATAGTACGGGACCAAGTAATGTTTTATTCTCTTGTTCATGGAATTGTCATGGGTTAGCAGTGACTCAACAGGAACTAACAACAATAAACACCAAGTATTGTAAAGGTTAGAGAATAATACATGTGGAGATTAGGTATTCAACAAATTATTGTTGTTGCTGTTAGGTGCCATCAAGTCGAGTACAAGTCATAGTGACACCCTATAAACAGCCAACCTGAACCCAGTCCTATCCTGTGACATTCTCACCTTCTCTGAAACACTCTAGCTCATTGCTGAAGTCACTGTGTCAATCCATCTCTTTGGAGGTCTTCCTCTCCTTTGCTGACCTCTCATCGTTCCAAGCATAATGTCTTTCTCCTCACCTTGCTACATGTCCAAAATATGAAAGATGAAACTTCATCATGTTTCCTCCAATTACTCTCAGGTCATCTGACCTCTTGGCTATTCCATGGCTCACTTATACAAGCACTTGAATCTTTTGTCTGGGTGAGATTGAGGCAGAGATGGTGATTTAGTCTGGTTTCTCTAGAGAAACAAAACCTCTGAAATTAAAAGACATATTGCGATGGGAAAGTCTGCTGTTAGGGACCTCTCTAAAGTACTGAAGAGCAATAGTGTCTCTCTGGAGACTAAGGTGCATCTGATACAGACCATGGTCTTTCTACCAGTCGTTATGCATCAGAGAGTTGGACAATGACTAGGGAGGCTAGAAGGAGAATTGATGCCTTTCAGCTTTGGTGTAGAAGAAGAGTATTGAGGGTACCATGGACTGCTAAGAAAACAAACAGATTCATCCTAGAGATGGTTAAACTGGGCTGCTCCTTGGAGGCAAGGTTTCTGAGC
>NW_006399918.1:6450414-6458925 GCF_000299155.1 Elephantulus edwardii | reverse complement strand
AAATGTTGAGGGTTGACACATGAGAGGGGTGGAAAAGGGAGATTGGATGGGTCAGAAGAGGGAAAGAGAGGGTACAGTGAGGATTCAACAAGACTTTGTAAGTGCATCATACAATTGTAGTTTTTATTATAAAGCAAAAACATATGTGAGTAGAAACCAATTAGAAAGACAAGAAAATGACTTTATCACAATTGCTAAACCAGAAATTCACAGGAAACCAAGTTGATATACAACCTTAACTATTACAGAAGGAAAAGATGATTTGTCTAAGATTGTATTGAAGTTACACTTCTCAAATAATTTTATTTCTCTTCTTATTAGGGTTATGCCTCCACATCCCATGAAACTTCACATACAATCTATTCAGTAATACAACCTTTCCTGAAGGTGAGTATTTTCCTCTGGGGATGCCGCTGACACAGGTATATATATATATTTATATGTATATGTGCATGTGTGTATAGGCATGTTCGTGTACATGTATAGGCATGTATGTGTACATGTCCCAAGGAGATGTCCTTCACTGTATGTGTCAGAACTTACATTTGGTGACAGTTAAATGTTAATAGATCATTGACAAATGCTTTTCTATTTCTGTCTGGAGGGGGAAAATAGAAATCAAAGAGCTCTGAAAATCATATAAGAATGTATTAAAGGAGTTTTGAAGAGTTTCTTTGGAGGCTAAGGAAAATCAGAGAGAGAGGAGGTGCTTTAGCTATAGAGCAACTATAAGACATTAGCAGGTTAGCTCCAGATTGGGATTACACAATATTGATTTTCAGGAAACCAGAAAAAGATTCTGGCCAAGCACTTGATGGTATTATTCAGACTAAGGCAGTTTATGATCACCTTGAATCCTTCTCCAAGTTGAGTTCTTGGCTTTGTCTTATTATACCTGGAATCACAGAGTTGGGTAAACTGGGTTTTCATGATCATTCTTTTCCTCTTTGCCTTTTGACACTGTCAAAAGATGCATGAGTGAAAAGATGAAGAGAAAAATGGTTTCATAAATCTAGAGCCACAATATGAAGTCTGAATGTGGTGATACAAGGAGTTGGGTATATATAAAACTGTAAAAATGTGTATATGCAGGTTAAAAATCTTGCGTGTATTAAATGGGAGGAGGAACACAAAATCAATTTCTAAATTTTCCATTCACCTCTTTGCAGTAAGTTCATAAACCAATTTAGAGATCACAATAAGTATACTTAAACTGAGTGTTTCAATATATATCATATAGCTGTTAATTGACATCTATTCGTGTTTTGGCATTATGGTATGAAACCTTTGCATAATACTTATTAGCAAATAAAAACCTAATACATTTAAACTGGAAATCTCAAACCTGTTGCTGTTGAGTAAATTCTAACTTATGGTGAGCTCATAAGTTAGAGTAGAAATAACTGCTCCATAGAATTTCCCCTCTCTGACTTTTTGGAAGCAGAAATGTCAGACCTTTCTTTCATGGAACCACTGATGGATTCAAACCACCAGTCTGTAGGCTAGTAGTTGAGTACAAGCAGTGCCTCCCAGATACCTCCTGCTGTCTATACAAAAACCAAACCAAACTCACTACTGTTGAGTTGATCCTGACTAATGGCAGTTTACAAGGCAAAGAAAGACTGTAGAATCATTTTGGAAGCACACTGTCACATTTTCTCATAGGGGTTGACCAGTGCATTTGAACCATCAACATTCTGGTTATGGTCAAGTACAATAACCACTGAATAACTAGGGCTCCTTATATAATCTGTAGTGCCTCTGAATTATATATTCAAAGGAGGTATTAGGGTTATGATTTGTGTTTGTGTCAAAGTGTTTGAATTGTGTATATATTTGTGAGTGGGTGAGCACTTCTGCATGTATACATGCTCTGTCTGTGGATTTTAAGGGTGAAGAATTTAGTTTCCAACTTTAGTTTATAAATTTCCTAAGTTTTCAACTTTAGATCAGGAATTTAATTTAAAAAATATGTATTGGGTCTTCCCTGGAGACCATAAACATTATTGTTAACTTCTGTGGTAAGAGATTCTTCTATTCAGTTCTGCACAGTAGTTCTCCAGGGACTTTATGGGCTATGTGTCTCCTTTGGACATCTCACATGTTTTGTTCTAAAGTTTCAACACTCTCTATCTTATGACTTTCCAGCCTGGGCCCAAGAAGAATCAAAGTCCATCCTTCAGTAAAACCATCTATGAAGAGGTAAGATTCTAGAATTCCTTCTGAATGGATTGAGTCTTGATAGTCCTGACGTCCAGCTTTATTTTATGTAAAGGTTATCTTCAGACTCTCAATGTTGAACAAAAGGGTCTTCTACTTCAAAATTGCATTTTAGAGATAAAGAAACTGAGGCCCAAATTGGATGAGTGTTTAATCCAAGGTCATATATGTGTTAGATTTTTTACTCTTATTGAGAAGGTTGAATAAGGGTTGTCCTCAGTTTCATCCCATGCTATGGGTTGTGACTTGCACACCTTTTTATTCCAAAAGGGCAAATAGGGACATCAGGAAAATAAGTAAAAATTCTTTTTTAAAGTTTGTAAGTTCCTTGTGAACCATTCCAGGACATGGATGACCTCAAGCTACTACTGGTGTGGACGCTATTCGGAGGCAATCACTGAGTATAGTGGCTGATGGATTCTCATCAGACCATTTAGAGAGTGAGAATGAAAGACCTTAAGTTTACTGTACACTTATTATGCACAGGCAGCCTTCCAGAAGCTTTGAATGAATTCTCTTCCTTAGTCCTCAATGAGTCACAAGTGACGGCACAAAAACAAAAACAACAGTCCTCACACAGTTCTATGAGATAGATAACATTTTCTTTTCCGTTTATCTTTGAAGAAGTAATGAAGACACAGACAAGACTCTACAATAGTTTCAAGACTACACCTGAGCTGTTGCCTGTGGACCAACATTGGTATTGCCACCAGCCACAAGGGAGCAGTGAGTGGCTTAGTACAAATGGCACAGCTCCTTGAAAAAAATTCTAGATCAGTAATGCCTGCTGTGATTCCTGGTGCTTCAAATGTAGCCCAAAATGAAATTCCATTTAATAGTCCAGGGTTAATGAAGACCCCATGTGGGCCAAAGCAGACCTATGGAGTCATAAAGATGAATGATATCATTAAAAGAATTGTGGAACTGAGGCCACAAGAACTATATTCAAGATCCTCTTTTACCTTGAGTAATTTGTTTCATTTTTTTTAAAGCTTTACTTTCTTAATCTGCAAAATAGAGAAAATAATGAATACTTCATAAAGTTATGAAGATCTCCTAATGGAAGGATATGAAGTTTCTCTTCTTTCTATAGGTTGGGAAGCGACAACCCAGAGCTCAGAACCCTACTCGACTGAGTCAAAAGGAGCTGGAGAACTTTCAAGTTTATTTCTAATTCCTGCACTTGACCCTCATCTGTCTTCCATACCAGCTATTTATGTGGAAATTGGTATATCAAATGGTGCCACATGAGTCAATACAGACCAATTTTTAATCTGGAGAGGATATGGATGTTTGTTTATGGTCTCTGTTTTGTTTTTGTAAAAGATATTTAACATTCATTGTAAGAGAAAGATTGTTAAATAGTATCTCTCGATTTACAAATAGATGCAAGAGGCGGTAGGATGCTTGACTAGTTCACAAAAGGCCTACAGTACAAGTATTGACAATCTATAAAGTGAAATAAATGTATTATTATTATTATTATGTGCTAAACGCATTATTATTGTTAGCATCCATAGTCCCTTTTTCTGAATTTCCAATCTATTGCTTGTCATCTTACTTCTTGAGATGACAATATCTCTACACCTTTTCCCTGTACAGGCCTATTTTCCAAACTAAGAAAGAATGATAGTGATGACTTAGTAAATTCTACTAAACGACTGGAAGGATTATGTAAATGAGGTATTTGGAACTCTAGTAAGAGAATGGATCAGTTTTGAGCTCACTACTACCAAGAAAGAAGAACTAAGAATGAAGTTTATTCTTTGGACCAGGAAAACCTTCTCCTTTTGTGCTAAGAACCTTCTCTATCCAGGAAATATATCAGGAAAGGTTTGTAATTCTGGAGACTGCAAGTTGGTGAGAAGTTTCATTCAGGAAACAGAAGCAGCAGAACCAAGAGATCAGCAGATGGTGATATGAGTTTCCTGGCCCACAAAGCAAGAAAGCTGAGCACCTTTGGGCCAAAGCTTATTAACTGAGTGAAGTGCATCTTGGTACTTATCAACATGGACTTGGCACAGGGAAGGGGAGAGTTCAGGTCTGCTGTTCATAGGGTCACTTGATGGCATCTGACAACAACAGCAATAGAGCTTTGTAACACTTGTTCAAGCAGGGCAGAGGCCAGTTGTAGCCTGACCTGTAGGTCTGAGTGAGAAGTGGCTGTTCTGACTGTAAAATTGTATCTTGAATATTCCTTAACCCGAGTTGTAACTTGTTACTTCTAAATAAATGTAATAAATTGTGAGTACAGTCTGTGAGTTACTGTCGTTGTTGTTGTTGTTATGTGCTGTTGAGCCCTATACACTGCTCTGTCCTGTGCCAATCGCACTGTCTCTGACACTCCCATCCCCATTATCCCAGTCACGGAATCAATCCACCTCATAGAGGGCCTTCCTCTCCTGCGCTGTCCCTCCACCCTCCCAAGCATGATATCCTTCTCCAAGGACTGGTCTCTCCTTACCACACGTCCAGACTAGGTTAGATGGAGCCTCAGAATCCTTGCCTCCAAGGAGCCACCCAGGATGAATCTGTTTATTTTCCTAGCAGTCCTGTTAAGTTACAAATTATCAAACCCAGCAGAGAAGTAGAGAAGGCCATTGGAATGCTGGTGTCAGAAGTGGTAAATATTGTAAGGTCAAAGTGTGTTTATCCTCCACCTCATGGGATTCAGTCTTGGGTTGTTGATCTTGATTGTCCTACTCCTTTGGTAAAATTAGAAGTTAGTGCCTTCGCCGTGCTACTGTTACAAGTTCTTTTTGTGAGATTGGACTAGATGATGATAAGCAAACTACTGGATTCCCAAGGGTGGCAAGGACCTGGATTTTAACCAAACATAGAAAAAACTTTACTCTCATGTATTATACTTTTAATTCTGGCTAGTTGGTCACATGGACAATTGGGTGGGAATGAGAGTAGATGATACAAAGAAAATCCATTTTTGAGAGGGGAAAACTGCCCATAGTCTAACTGATAACAGAGTAATAAGGCCAGTTTTATCTACAGTATAATGTTTGATTTACAAAAACACAGTATTAGAAATTAATTTAGGAATCTTCACTTTTTTCAGAAGCTTACTCTACTAAAGTTGCCAGTCCATGAAGCACAGAAAGAAGAACTTAAACAGTTGAGCTTTCCAGATGAGGCCATTGTAGACTAGACACTGTGTGGGGCCTCCTGAACCTTTATACCGGTTTCTTCAATGAGAGTATGGGGAGCATGGCTGAGGTCAGACAGAGATAAGAGTGAATAAGAGGAAGCCCTAATCATAGATTGCATTAGGCAAGGCTTTGTGAACTCAATTCTTCAGTTGCCTCAACATGAACTCTCTATAGCAGCCAAATGGAACTGTGTATCTCCAATAAGAAGATGTTGGTTTAATTCTGATTTCCTGGTGAGCTGTTTGTGTCCCAGTCTTGCTCACATTAGAAAACTAGGGTCCAAGATACCAGGGGCCATTTATCTCATGAAGATTGACCAAAGCATTTATTTTCCATGCCTTACATAATACCTTTTGTTTGGGGACTGTGTTCCAGCCAGAATGACCTCTTTTGGACAGAAGTGTATATAAACCACACGAGTGGGAAAAAATTGGGAAATATATCTAAGCATCATCTGAGTAGGAGTTTGAGTCAAGTATTAAGAGTTGTGTTGGAATTAAAGAGATTTGATGATTGGAGCATGTAGATAATTAGATCACAACAGTCCAGATTAACACAAGTGACTTTCATGTGCCCCTGGGTAGTGTAGCTCTTGAAGTAGTCAGAATTCTTTAACTAGCAGAAACATAGTATCTTATTGTCCCTAGGCCATTTTAAATATCCAACCTGGAACAGACTAATGTACAACATTATAGTATCATGTATCTAATTGTTGAATTTCTGTGCTTGATATCTTATAAAGAGAATTATCTATGCAATGAGCCAGTAAGTGAACAAGCAATACTTAAGGTCCTACTACATATAAAGTCCTACCTGATCTGCTGGGAGGACTAACTTTATGTCACTAAGGTTATATTGGCTGAAAACCTCATATGTTACAGACCGAGGGTAAAGTATTTTTATGTGTATTAATAACAAGACAGAACACCAAGAATGTAGGAGAAAACAGAGGTAAAGCAGGAGGTGAACAGTTCTCAAACAACTGAATCACCGATTTCCAGCTTCCCTGCATCTTTGTTGAAAACTGCCAGGGAGAAAATCACAAAGAGAATTCAATGCAAATGAAGCTAAGTTCTTTCTGTTGAAAACCTTCTGCTTGACTCAGGAGGAAGAGGCTAGCTGAGTGCAATATTTCAGTCACAAAAGGACAAATATTACATAGGGCCACTGTTGTAAAATGGGACTGACATCAGGGTTAAGGGAAGACAGAAAAGGAGGGGAAGAATGATGTGTATTGCATTGAAACAGATGAGTGAGAGAACTGTTTAAAAGGGATATATGAATGGGTATTCTTGTCATTACAGGAGTCCAGAGTGAATGCTGCATAGTGGAGTGGACTTGGAGGGAGGCATTACATAACAATGAAAGGGGAGAGGGGCAGGGAGAAAAGTGCAACAATGAATGACTGGAAACCCTAAGTCTCTGCAACTTTCATTAAAATTAATGAAAAAAGAAATGAATCCTGTAAACATTGAAGTATTGCCTTGGTGCCTCAGAGCGAGTTCCAGCTTGTACCATGACTTCTCCACATCCTGAAATAGCATTTGGTTTATTACAAATATTTAGTATGAAATTTGGCTTCCCATACTCATATGCAGGACTCTATGACAGCAGAAGCCTGGAAAACAGTGTGTGTAAATATGGAAAATAGGTGTGAAAACCATGTGACGAGTAAAATGAAGAGGCAACTAACTTCACCAGGGTAAGAAATTCTCTTTGACAGCCCAAAGCTGATTCCAAGGAGGCCAGATATGTCTCCATCTTCCACAACTTTCTCTATCATCAATTCCATCCCTTTTATGATACTCACTACCTTCCTGTTGCTGTATCCAGTCAAGTCAGAGCCATCCCGTAGCTGATCCTCTAGCAAGTTTTCGGAGGCACCCATCTTTCTCCCTCAGAGTAGCTGATAGAATTGAATTGCATACCTTTGCATTGGCAGCACAATTTCTTCCCACTAATCTACTAGAGCTCTCTATCTCTATTGATTTTGTTATGTGCTGTCGAGTTACTTGCGACTCATAGCGACCCTATGTACAACAGCCCTAAAGCCTGCTCTCTCCTGTGCCAATCTCACTGTCTCTGTATATAATTTAAATACACTTATGTTTTAATTTCCATAAATAATACTATTTATAACTTTAACTTCAAAATATGTTTGACGTACACATACATGCAATAGAGCACACATTTAATATAATACTAATATAGGTAAAAAGCCTACTGAAGAGCAATAATATCAGTCTGGAGACCGGTGCATCTCATCTAGGCTGTAGTTTTCACAACTATTTGTTATGCATCTGAGAGCTGGACAATAACTAAGGATGATAAAAGAAGGATTGATGCCTTTGAGATGTGGTTCTGGAGAAGAGTGTTGAATGTAGTGTAGACTACCAGAAAAACAAGTCTGACCTGGAAAGGGTGAAGCCAGGCTGTTTCCTGGAGGCAAGCATTTTGCAGCTCCATCTTGCATCGTTTGGGCACCTAACCAGGAAGGACCGGCCCCATCATGCTTGGAAGGGTGGAGGGACAGCGCAGGATAGGAAGATTCAGAATGAGATGGATTGACTCAGTAACTGCACGAATAGCATTAGTTTTGTAGGAGATGATGAGATTGGCTTAGGATAATGTAGGGTCTGTGAGTTGTAGGTGACTTGATGGCATATAACAACAGGTAAAAATCAGAGCCATTATTCATGAAGAAAGCAAAAGTTCATAATAAAAACAGGAAAGAAAAGAACAGAATGGATGTGAGAAGAGACTCTGAAAATTGCATTAGAATGTAAAGATATTAAAACAAAGGAAATCTACAACCAGAAGAGGACAGAAAAGACAGAAGAGGAGGGGAGGAATAATGTATATTTCACTGAAACAGATGAGGGAGAGATCTGTTTAAAAGGGATATATGAATAGGTATTCTTGTCATTACAGAAGTCCAGAGTGAAAGCTTCATAGTGGAATGAACTTGGGGGGAGGGATTGCATAACAATGAGAGAGTTTTTCTTTTTCTTTTCAAGTAGAGGAGTGATTTGGGGGGAGGGGTTGGGCAGGGAGAAAAGTGCTACAATGAATGACTGCAAACCCTAAGTCTCTATAAACTGTCATTGTTGTTGTTGTTGTTGTTGTTGTT
>NW_006399918.1:6438068-6448634 GCF_000299155.1 Elephantulus edwardii | reverse complement strand
GGAGTGATGGGAATGAGTGTGTTTGAGACGGTGGGGTTGGCACAGGATAGAATAGCATTTAGGTCTCTTGTACATGGGGTCGCTATGAGTTGCAAGTGACTTGATGGCACATAACAACAACAACCAACCACAATCAATACCCATGGCAACAGCAATCAAGAAATCAAAAGACATTTTTCATTTGGAAAATCCATTGTCAAAGACCTCTTCAAAGTGCTGAAAAGCAAAAATGTCAGCTTAAAGATTAAGGTGCATCTGACTCAAATAATAGCCTTTTCTTTTAAAAAAAATCATAGCCTTTTCAATTACTTCTTAAGTCATGTAAAAGTTGGAAAATTAATAACTAAAACAAAAGAATCAGTGTATTCAAGTTGTGTTGATGGAGAATAATATAGAATATCCCTTAGACTGCCAAAAGAGGAGGTAGAGGAAGTGCAACCAGAATGTTCCAGTTCATGATGTTTATAGGGAGAATCATGGATTATATCCCCTGCCAATATCCTAATCATCAGTGTTGAGCCCAAGACTTTTTCAGGGACCTTTGGTCTCTTATAGACAGAAAAGATATTTGGAGAACTAGTTATCCTTCTAAAGTCAGCATTCATTCATCCAATCACTCATTTATTCAATAAAGATATATTTAGTATAAATTTTGGACACGGAGGATGTAGAAGACTGAGATGACATTCCTGCTTTCCTCCTTGTAGGTCCGTTCATTCCTCAGACACTATTGCTCATAAATATAAACTCTGCCAATTGAGAAAATGGACCATCTAAGTTTCTGTCGTAATGGGAATTAGCCTATGGCTTTGGTATTGGTATCATTAAGGCTGGTATAAGGATGTCATCAACATGCTGTACCTCACTGACCACTAGACCCACAGGATTCTCCTGCACCATACTATATAAAATTCATAGTAATATTTGTTTTTAATTTAAATTGTAGAATAATATGTGGTGTTGTTAGAGGTTGTTGATTTGAGCACAACCCATTGTGACTCTATAGACAACAGATATGAACCCTGTCTTATTCTGGGCCATACACTTCCTGACACATTATTGCACCAGTCAACTGTGTCAATCCACCTAGTCTACGTCTCTTTGCCAACGCTTCACCCCTCCAACCATCATGTGTCTCTCCAAGGAATAGTCTCCTAAGTAATATGCCTGAAGTATGTGAGGGGAATTGTTATCATCCTTGCCTCCAAAGAGCACTCTGGCTGCACCCTCTCCAAGAAATATTTGTTCTTTTGGAAGTGCATGTGATGGGCAGGACTCTTCTCCTTATTCATCATCTAGCTCTCAGATGCATAGATAGTGATCAGGAAGATTAGTGCCTGAATCAGATGCACCTTAGTCCTCAAACTGACATCATTACTCCTCAATAATTTGGAGAGGTCCTTAACTGAAGACTTTCCTAGTGCAAGGCATCTCCTGATTTCCTGGCTGCTGGTATCCAAGTAAGATGAAGTTGTTGACAGTTTCAATCTTTCTCCATGCAACATTGATGTTGCCTATGGGTTCATTGATAAGAACCTTTGTTTTCTTGACATTAAGGTGCAATCCATTTTGAAAGCTGTATTCTCTGATCTTCTGCAACAAGGGCTTCAAGTTGTTCTCTCTTTCAGCAAGCAAGCTTGTGCCATCTGTGTAATGCAGTTTATTGATTAGTCTCCCTCTGATCCTGATGTCACATTCCTCTTTGGAGAGTCCAGCTTCTTGAATAATTTGCTTAGTTACAGATTGAATAGGTATGGAGAGAGAACACAACCCTGACACACCCTCTTCTTAATTTTAAACCATGTCCATCCTTGGTTGAGCCAAGGATGAAACCAGGCTGCTCCTTGGAGGCAAGGATTCTGAAGCTCCATCTGATATACTTTGGGCATGTCCTTGGAGAGGGACATCCTACTTGGAAGGGTGGAGGAACAGTGTAAGAGGGGAAGACCCTCAATGAGATGGATTAACTCAATGATTAGAATAATGGAGGTAGGAGTGTCAGAGATGATAGGAAGGTTGGCTCAGGATAGAGAAGGGTTCAGAGCTGTTGTACACAGGGTCTCTATGAGTTGCAGGCAACTTGACAGCACGTAGCAACAATGGTGTTCCCTTGCTCTGGCACAATATCCTCATAGTCTACATATAGGTTTCAGATGAATACAATTAAGTGCTCTGGGATTCCCATTTTCAATGTTAGCCATAACTTGTTTTGATTTCATGCAGGAAGCTGCCTTTTCATAGTCAATAAAGAACAAATAGACATTTTTCTGGTATTATTTACTTTAAGTCTAAATCTATCTGACATCAGCAATGATATCCCTGGTGCCACAATAGGATGTGATAATATTGTTTAAATTTCTTAAATGTATTTTTCTTACATTTTACCATACTAATAACAAAATAGGGAGCTCTGCTGGTATAACCTATAGAGCTCCTTCCTATTAAGGTCCTTTGTGGCGATTCCAACCCACCAGTGGCTGTACAGGAGAAGGATGGACAATCTACTTTCTTGCAATTAACAGCCTCTGAAAACTGCTGGAGGGTCAGCTATGAGTTGATTCTGACTCAATGGCAATGAGTATTTTAAGTTAAATAACTAAATAACTTTATAAGATTTTAGGCACTGAGTTATAGCATTATTAGTAACTAAGAGGAATATTTTTTCTTTTTTCTCCTTTATTTTATTCTTAAAAAATTGTAACACAGCAATGAGAATAAACAAATTAAAATACTAGAAAAATGAATATTTTTCTGTTATGTAACATCAAGTTACTTGCCACTCAATAGCAACCCCTATGTACAGCAGCTCTGAAGCCTGCCCTGTCTCAAGCCAATCTCATTGATTCCAACACACCTACTCCCATTGCCCCAGTTACTGTATCAATCCATCTCATTTGGAGTCTTCCTCTCCTGTGCTGTCCCTCCATCCTTCTGAGCATCATGTCTTACTCTAAGTATTGGTCCCTCCTGGCCACATGCCCAAAGTATGTGAGCAGAGCTTCAAAATCTTAGCCTCCTAGGAGAAACTAGCCTTGACCGTCTCCAAGACAGACCTATTTGTTTTCCTGGCAGTCCATGGTATGTTCAAGACTCTTCTCCAGCATCACAACTCAAAGGCATCGATTCTTCTTATGTCATCCTTAATCATTGTCCAGCTTTCTGATACAGTGCAAGTAATTGAGAAGGCCATGGCCTGAATCAGACTCATGTTACCCTCTTGACTGACATCGTTGCTTCTCAATGAATAAATCCCATTTTCATCGTGTTACTTCCAACTCATAATGATCCTAAAGGACAAAGTAGAAAGCATGATAGGATTTCTAAGGTTATAATCTTTACGAACTTGATTGCAATAGTCTTCTCATGTTTGTTTTGAGCCATTGACCTCTTGTTTGTGAGTTCATAACAAAAAGGTCAGTAGGTACAGCCTCTTGGTTTGAGCTGAGCATGTAACTACCACTAGGTCTCCAGAAGTGTGACAAAGTGAGTGAATTAAAAATTGTCAAAGGCAGAATCTAGGTGATAGGTATATGGATATTTGCTGTAAAATTCTCTCAACTTTTCTGTATGTTTCAAAATTATTGTAATACAACATTGCGAGTGAAAGGAGCAACTCTTATCTCTTACTTCCACTTTCCCCACTTTGTCCATGTTTGCTAAGACTGATTTTGGCTTGGCCACTCTTCCTTCAAGATCCCAGTGAGACATTATTACTTAAATTTCCAATGAACCAGCCAAGTAGACAAGGCACTAGTTTCCTTGTAGAAAGTACGTGGGTGTCAGCTAGGAACCCCAGTTTGAACTTCCAGTTTCTAAGACAATTCTGAGTCACTGGAAGGCTCTCTAGATCAAGAATTCAATTCTAAGGAATTCTAGACTGAGAATTCTAGACCAAGCTAGATGAATTTAGCACCCAGATAACCCCAGGAATTTTGGGTGGTAAAGTAGTAGGAATTGTTACCAAGAGAAAAGCCTGGAGAGATGAAGCAAAGCTGAAGCATGATTTGAAGGCTCAGTGGTTAGAGACCATGCAGACTGAGAAGACTCCCCGCTGGGTGCAGGTGTGGAGTTTTATACCTAGTCCACACCAGCTGGTTATTGGAGTCTTATCAAAAAGTACCTACAGAAGACCTGCTCAGCCTGTAGGCAGACTCAGAAGATAGAAAAAGACTTATGTGAGATTGCCTAAAGAAGAACTTTTGCCATTCAGAAGAAACTACTTACTATTGTTACCTATGTATCAAGCACTTTATAGAAATCATTTACTTTAGTTTGAAAATTATTCAATGCTTAGCCCCTTATATAGAGAGTTTAAGTCTCTTTCTGAAATAACCAGGTTGGCAGAGCTCGGGTTTTATGTAAATGGTACCCCTGCAGTCATAAGGCCTGGGAGTCCTGACCACTCCTATATAGATGATGTTGGGACTTGGCTTAGTGTATGTAGCTGTCCTTTAGCCTCATGACCCCTCACATTAGTGATGAACAAACTCACACGCTATCCCTGCAAGTGTTCTCACTAAAGTGACAGCAGCCTCAGGTGTTAATCCTTACTTTGAAAAGTATCATTTAAATAATTACAAAAGATTCCATGATAGTGATTATGGGATTTGTTTTACCCACTTTTGAATAGTTTCCAAATAATGCAAGTAGTAATAAATATTATAACAATGACAATATCACATACTATGTGTTAAGTTATATATGTCATCTCTAATCTAGAAGAGAATTTAGTATGATACATATTACTAATTCCATTATTATATAAACATGAGAAGTAAGAAGCTCACGTAGCTAGTAAATGATGGAATAAGGACTTAATTTCAAATGTTCCTGATACTAAAATAATTGACTTTTTTCTTTCTACTGAATATATATGTTGTTGTTGTTGAGTGCCGTCGAGTTGAAGGCGACTCATAGCGACCCTTTGAAGGAGAGTCCTCAACACTTGTGAGACGTTCATCCTCTCTCCAGGTTTATAGGGTTTCTGGAGGCAAGTTATTAAGGAAGCGGATGCTGATCCTGCTTCCAAGCATAAAATATATATAAATATATATCAACAACACACACACACACACACACACACACACACACACACAAATTTTAAGTCAAAAGAGAAAAGAGATGCCAATCCGTGGAACTAAATAGATGGGGCGTCTTTGCTTTGAACTGTTCCAAACTCACAGTTCTTCTTTCAAATTCACCTAATAGAACTGGGGTGCGTCCCAGGGGTTGAGTGTGAATAAGTAGCTCTTCAACTTTCTGAGTTTTTATGATGTGCAAAGATGAAACTGAAAGGGAAAAGAAGACAGCGTGTAGTTTCCTGCTGCTTACCACCAAAGTGGTGTTTCCCTATTCTCCAACCACATGTCTACGCAATTTTCTAACACTTCCCCCTCCCCCTCCTCCTACCAACTACTGTTAGGCTCCTAGATCTATTCATCCTTAAGGATCCCAGGAAAGCAGATTCTAAAGGGTCAGTAGTTTCTGTAGTCCCAAGTGACTGAGAACCTCGAGGTGCCACAGATCTTCCCAGAGCAGGAATCTTGATCAGCTTGGCCTGATGGACAGTAGTGGGTCAGGTGATGCTGCAGAGAGATGATTCCCAGGAATTAGTAAAGATTGGACTCTGAGGAGGTAAGGAATAGAAGAAAATAGGATATATAGATAGAGACCTCCTGGCCCAGAACCATCATATTTTCTACAAGGCCTAGTGATGTCTGAGTAGTCCAGGGTACAAAACAGGATGCAGAAAGGAGCTCCAGCAATCCTATCAATCCTAGGAAACTGCTGGCTAACTTTGTAACAGGAGCATTTCTGTGGATTTTGCTGTGGATTTGATTCATATTGAATAGGAAAACCTCATCATTCAACTCTATTTCTTCTTCTTTAAAAAAAAAAAATAAAAACACAACTAAAACCAAAAAAGTATAAGACCAGGGGGAAATAGTCCAATCTTAGAATTGTTTGAGATGAGACCTAAAACAACACCTACTCATGGTGGCTTTGCACATACACGTAAATAAAGAAATGTACACAAACAGTTAATGTGGAATCTCCAGAGAAAGGACAACCGTTTCCTGGATTTTGTTAGCAAGAACTCCTCAGCCAGGGATTGTGACCAGTCTCAGAGAAACATTAGCAGTTAACTATGGTGGGCATAGACTTACCCATGAATAGGAAGGGGAGAGGGTCCAAAGGCATATTCTCCATTTATGCGCTACTGACTTTTCTGTGACTGAACAGAGACAGGCCCAGAGCTTGGGCATCTGTACATTGTTTGAGTCTGCCATAATAACCTCTTCTCAGCTCTAAAGCTGAAGAAGGAAGCACTTACTATGACTTCCACAAGTGTGTGTGTGTGTGTGTGTGTGTGTGTGTGTGTGTGCACTTGTGCACCAGACAAGTTGGGGAATAGTCTGCACCATGAGCTCTTCCTTCTTACTCAGGTTGTAGTAGAGACCACAAAGCTATTCAGAGCTTTCATGGAATGTAACATATTATAATTGGGCATCACTTATTTAAGTTTAGCATCAGGTCACATGAGTTGTATATATATTTGTCACTGCCCTTTACTTTCTTCACTTCCCCTTCTCAGAGGTGGAGATTTGAGACATCCTGTCTTCTTGTAAAATAGAAAATTTCAGTGGTGACAGAGCCAATCTCTTCACACAAGGCTCTCCTTTCTTCTCTTGCTTATGGTGGATTTGTTTATTCTTCTTAATCCTGGCCACCCACACATTTTATTTAGAGTTCAGCCTGCTCCATCTCTCAGTCTATATGATGTTGAAGGAATTTCCCTCTCAGAGTCTCAGACTCTGTGGTGCAGAATTACTTATATGGCCTTTCTGGTCATTGTTGTTGTGTTCCATAGAGTTGGAACCTACCCATAGCTGAACCTCCAGTGGGTTTTTAAAGGCAGTTCATTGCAAGGGAGGAGATTGTCCATAATGTAAAATGTTATAAATATTAGCCTTTGTATCTGTGATTATAATTTTTAAGTGAGCTGTTTGTTATATAAATGTGACAGGATTAGAGTGAGATATATCTTAAGTCACCATCTTACTAAAGGATGTGACTCAAGTCATCAACCTTACAATCATTATGTAAGTCATTGTCTTTCTCTGACTTAGTGAAGTCATGTCTCTCCTTGAGTTACATTTATTATCTTATAAGAGATCAAAAGAGAGAGAAGTGACCAGAGAAGAGAAGACCTGATTACAACTAAGAAAAATAGAACTGTTGTGTATTCTCTGGACTCAGGATGCCTCTCCTGGGCCTCTCCATGACCCAGGAGACAGAGAGAAAGACAGAGCTGTAGCATCGGGGATGATGAGAAACAAAAGTCAAGAAATGAAGACAGAAGAACCAGTAGACCATTAGGAGAAGGTGAGGTGAGCTTCCTTGCACAAAATAAGAGCGCTGACTGCCTTCAGGCAAGAAGGTTATTGGCAGGGTGGAGTGTCTTAGGACACTTAATGGTGAAGCTAAAGAGCTTTGTAACACTGTCTTGAATAGGGGCAGTGCGTGGACCAAAGGTTGAGGGAAAGAGATGCTTGTGCCCACAGATGAGAAATTGTTCTAAGTCTTTTCTGATCCTGAACTTGTTTCTTCCTTTACAAACACCATAATCAGGACTGTGATCTGTGAATGCTGTGTGGACTGCAAGAAATTATCAAGTCCAACAGAGAAGAAGAGTATTCATGAGAGGAATGATTTGTGTCAGATGACAGAAAAAGTTCTAGAGAGGAGGTCTGATCTTTATCTCCTAGGAATCCGTTTTGGGCTAATGCTGTTGGTAATTTTCTCTCTTCCCAGTGAAGTTAGAGAAGGTCAGATGTCTCTGTCATGACATTGATATATTCTTATTGGCTCTGATTTAAGCCAACCAGAACATTGCATTCCTTTGACCACAGTGGTCATTTCCTATTTCTTAGGTGGGCAACCAGCCTGAATTGTTTAGAGAATGAAACTCATTATTCTTAGAAATCTGGAACAAGTAGTTCTCTTATTTTTTTGTTGTGTTTCCGTTAAAAGGGAGTAGTCTTGGCAGGTATTGGCATTTATCTAATCTGTAACTTATACTGAGTTCTGTAGTTGTTGTTATGTGCCGTCGAGTCACTTGCAACTCATAGCACCCCTGTATACGACAACTCTGAAGCCTGCCCTATCCTGAATCAGTCTCACCGACACTGACACATCTAATTCCATTAACCTAGTTACTATATCAATCCATCTCATCCAGGGTTTTCCTCTCCTGTGCTGTCCCTCCACCCTTCTGAGCATGGTGTCTTTCTACAAGGACTGGTCCCTCCTGGCCACAAGCCCAAAGTGTGTGAAATGGAGCTTCAAAATCCTAGCCTCCAAGGAGAAACTTGGTTTCACTCTCTCTAAGACAGACCTATTTGTTTTTTTAGCAGTTCTCTGATACAAGGCAAATAATAATGAAGACCATGGCCTGAATCAGGCACACTTAGTCTTCAGATTGACACCGTTGTTTCTCAGTACTCTGGAGAGGTCCCTGACAACAAGGTTGTAGTTAGTAAGGATTTTCATTTAGATAGCCTGAGGAAAAGGCAGGGGTTTGGAGAAGTGGAGAAGTGAGAATAAGAGTAGGTTCTGACTGTGGAGAATATTTCAGATGATGGCTGTCAGCTGATGTTGCATAGTCTTGAAGGTGAGTGCTTCCTGACATTTTGTGCCCTAAGTGTCTTTCATGCCTCACTCTAGTGCTGGTCTTGTCTCTTGAACATTATTGTCTAGAAGAAGTTTAAAGCATATGGCCAGGAGAGGGTGCCATAGCCCATATCGTTGCTAGATGTTATTGAGTATGCTCTAACTCAGAGTGATCTTATGTACAACAGAATGACACACTGGCTAGTCCTGTCCTATACTTGAAGACATTGTTACAGCCACTCATTTTGAGTTACTGAAGGTTTCATCTTCTGGCACTATACTAGACAATATTTTACTGCTATCATAAACTATTCATTGGCTATGATTTTCTAGAGGTAAAGTCTGCTGAAACCTATTTACCATGGGAGATACTGCTGCTGTTGGAAATACTGATGGCACATAAGTTGTCCCACTATGATACACAGACAGATATTGTTAGGTACTGTTGAGGTGACTACGACTCATTGTGAACCTATGCATGACAGATCTGAACCTTGCCCTATCCTTGCCATCCTCGTGGTCTCTGTCCTACTCAAGCCCATTTGACAGTCAATCCATTTTGTCGTGGGTCCTCCTCTCTTCCTCTGAAAAATCAGTGATAGATCTTATAACCCTAGCTAAAGGTAACTAAGAGACAAAAAAGGTATTTGCTGAGTAGAGGTATGAGATGATCAAGGCCTTTTTCAGAAAATCTTGAGTGGAAAATGAATAGAAGATAGCAAACTGGAAATGTGAGGCCAAGAAAGGAAGCTATTTGAGCTTCCTTGTAAAGAGTGAAGTAAGATAATGACTGTAAGCCTTATCTCTCTAGGTAAGAGCAAAGGAGAAAGGAGGGGGAGAATTCAAAGACATGCTTTTAATAATAAAAGCATGGAAAAAAGGATCTTTGATAGTAGTGTACAACAGTTGAGCAGCTAATCAAATGGACAGTGGTTCACATTCTCCCACTTCAGGGAAGAAAGAAGGACAGTCTCCCCCCATTAAGATTTACAGCCTTGGAAACCCAATAGACATCCATGACTTGGAACTGGGCTTAAGAGCAGTGGGGTAGGAGTTTCTTATGAATGAGGCTTTTCACTTAGAGGTTCACATATGTTTTCTTCTTTAATCCTCAAATTAATTCTGGTTAGTTGGGACTCCTATTATTGTCATTTTAGAAATCTATGAATGACACATAGTAAAACACTTGGCTAGAAATTTATAGGTTAGTGGTTTGGATCCACCTAGTGGCATCTCCAAAAAGAATTGGTTGACACTGAAAAATTTCAGGAAGTACCATATGAACAAGAGGCAAAGCTAATGAAAGAGGAAGTTCAAGGTCTTCATAAAAATATAAGGCCCCAGTAATTGATGAGATACCAATTTACATGTTTCAACAAAGAGTACAGCCCTGGATGTACTCACTTGTCTATACCACGAAATTTAGAGGTCAGTTGCTTGGCTGACTGACTGGAAGGGATCTATGTATGTTCCATGACCAGAAAAAGTTAAGACAACAGAATGGGGAAATTATAGAATAATGTCATTAGTATCACATGTAAGTAAAGTATTGCTGAAAATCATCCAAAATATGGATGGAACGATACATTGATAAAGAACTGTCATTAGTTCAAGTTGGGCTTAGAAGAGGTTTTGTCACCAGGGATATCATGGCTGATGACAGATGGATCCTGGCTGAAAGCAGAGAATACCAGAAGAAGAATGTCGATCTGTGCTTCATTGACTATGCAAAAGTATTTGACTGTGTAGATCATAACAAACAATTGCTAACATTGAGAAGAATGGAAATCCCAGGACACTTAAATATGCTCATATGAAACCTAGACCAAGAAGCTTCATGGTTTAAAATCAAGAAAGATGTGTGTCAGGGTTATGTCCTTTTACCATCCTTAT
>NW_006399918.1:6436813-6437968 GCF_000299155.1 Elephantulus edwardii | reverse complement strand
TTTCAAAGGGAAACTGAAGAAGACAAAGCAAAACATTGTAATGAAATGTACAAAGACCTGGAGTTAGAAAATCATATGGGAAGACCTTGCTTAGCTTTTCTCAAACTGAAACAACTGATGAAGAACAAATACAAACCTCAAGTTGCACTACTGAAGGATTCAATGGACAAAATATTGAATTATGAAGGAAGCATCAAAAGAAGATGGAAGGAATACACAGAGCCCTTGTACAAAAGGCATTGATTGATATAGAATCATTTCAGGAAGTAGCATATAATACAGGATCATTTCGGGAAGCAGTATATACTAGAAGAAGAAAAAATCCACAAACCAACCATAATGAAGGAGGAAGTCCAAGCTGCACTGAAGACACTGGAAAAAAATAAGGCTTCAGAAACTGATGGAATTACAATTGGGGTGTTTCAACAAAGAGATGCAGTCCTGTATGTGCTCATCATTCTATTATCAGCATTGTTGGTGCTAAGGTTACTTGATGACATGAGGAAATTTTGAGACCTTTATCAAAATAAAAATATGTGGAAGTGAAGAAGACAAGAAGCATTGACTGGAAAATTTCAAAGACTTCAGTCTTTATGTTTACATCTCAACATAAAGAAAACAGAAATCCTCACCACCTCACCAGCAGGCAACATCATGATAGAAAGGAAAGACTGAAAACACTTAAGGATTTAATTTTAGTGGAGGACCTGAAGCGCTTGCTTTCAGAAGGTCAAGGACTGCAGTCTTCAAAATGGACTGAAGCTCAACATCAAGAAGACAAATATTCTCACCATTGGGTCAATTGGCAGCATCAGTATGGATGGTGAAGAGATTGAGAGAGTTAACAGTTTTAGTTTGCTTGGTTCCACCATCAACACTCTTGGTAACAGCAGCCAGGAAATCAGGAGACGAATTGCATTGGGAAAGGCAGCTGTGAGGGATCTCTCAAGAGTGCTGAAGAGCAATGATGTCAGACTGGAGACTGAGGTGCACCTGATCCAGGCTATACTCTTTGCAGTTACGTGCTATGAATCTTAGAGTTGGAGAGTGACTAGGGATTATAGAAAGAGAATTGATGCCTTTGAGCTGTGGTGCTGGAGAAGAGTGTTGAATATACCATGGACTGCTAGGAGAAAAACCAGGCTTGTCCTGGAC
>NW_006399918.1:6429859-6432464 GCF_000299155.1 Elephantulus edwardii | reverse complement strand
TGCTTGCTGCAGAAGACTAAACACTACAATCTTCATTACGGGTTGCATCTCAGCATCAGGAAAACAAAGATCTTTACCACTGGGCAAATAGGCAACATCGTGATAGAAAGAGAAAAGATTGAAACTGCCAACAATTTCATCTTACTAGGACCCACCATCAATATTCTTGGTACCAGCAGTCAGGAGATCAGGAGACATATTGTATTGTGCAAATTCACTGTCAGGGACCTCTCCAAATTACTGAGAAGCAATGATGTTAGTTTGAAGAGTAAGGTATGCTAGTTTGAGTCATAGTTTTTTCAATCATTTATTGTGCATCTAATTTACTTGGACCAGGAAGCAGTCCTCAGAACAGAGCAGGGAAACACTGCATGGTTCAAAATCAGGAAGTATGCACATCAGGGATGTGTCCTGTCTCTGTACCTTTTCAATCTATATGCAGAACAGATCATTCAGGAGGCTAGGCTTTATGAGGGGGGAATGTGGCATCAGGATTGGAGGAAGATTAATCAGTAATCTACATTATGCAGATGACACAACCTTGCTTGCTGAAACTGAGGCAGACCTGAAGTGTTTGCTACAGAAGGTCAAGGACTGTAGTCTTCAATATGCATTGAAGATCAACATCAAGAAAACAAAAATTCTCACCACTGAGCCAACTGGCAGGACCATGCTAGGCGGAGAAGAGATTGAGGTTGTTAACAATTACAGCTTGCTCGTTTCCACAATCAGCACTCTTAGCACCAGCAGTCAGAAAATCAAAAGACAAATTGCATTAGGTAAATATACTGTCAGGAACCTCAGCAGAGTATTGAAAAGCAAAGATGTCAATCTAGAGACCAAGATGTGCCTGATACAGGCTATGGTCTTTGCAGTTACTTGCTATGCATCAGAGAACTGGAC
Source organism: Elephantulus edwardii (assembly GCF_000299155.1). Taxonomy (NCBI): domain Eukaryota; kingdom Metazoa; phylum Chordata; class Mammalia; order Macroscelidea; family Macroscelididae; genus Elephantulus; species Elephantulus edwardii. The sequence continues at coordinate 6,431,561 of NW_006399918.1, read as the reverse complement.
AATGACTAAGGATGACAGAAGAATCAATGCCTTTGAACGGTGGTGCTGAAGAAGAGTCTTGAATCTACCATGGCCTGCCAAGAAAGCAAATAGGTCTGTCTTAGAGAGAGTGAAACCAAGTTTCTCCTTGGAGGCTAGGATTTTGAAGCTCTATCTCAGATACTTTGGGCATGTGGTCAAGAGGGACCAATCCTTAGAGAAGAACATCATGCTCAGAGGAGTGGAACAACAGCACAGGAGAGGAAGACTGGATGAAATGGATTGATACAGTAACTAGGGCAATGGGGGTAGGTGTGTCAGAGTCAGTGAGACTGGCTCATGACAGAACAGGCTTCAGAGATGTTGTTCATAGGGTCACTATGAGTTGCAGTTGACTCAATAGCAGATAACAATAACATGCATCTGATAGTTGGACAGTGAACAAGCATGACAGAAAAAGAATTGGCACTTTTTGTTGTAGTATTGGAGAAGAGTAATGAATATCTCCTGGACTGCCAAGAGAACAAGCAAATATGTCTTGGAAAAGTGTGGCCAGTGTGCTTCTTGGAAGCAAAGATAGATGGTGAGGCTTTGTCTTACATACTTACAGCATTTTGCTAGGAGAGGCTATTCCTTTGAAAGAGACATCATGCTTGGGAAGGCGGAGGGTCAACGAAAGAGAGGAAGATCCTCAATGAGATAGACTGACATAATGACTGTGGCAATAGGCTCAAGTATGCCAAAATATGTCCATGAGAATACTAAAGGATAGGTCAGAGTTCAAGTCTGTTGTTCCAAGGGTAACTACTAGCTGTAGTCAACTTGATGGCACATAACAACAACATATTTCACTTCACCTGACATTTTCAAGATTCGTTGAGTTATGACATGCACCAACACTATACTTCTTTTTGTATCTGAGTAGTATTCAATTGTATGTATGTGCCACATCTTGTATGTATCCATTCATCTATTACTGAGGAGGACCTGAAGTATTTGGTGCAGAATGTCAAGGACTGTAGTCTTCAAGAAACGGATTGAAGCTGAACATCAAGAAAACAAAGATTCTTAGCACTGGGCCAGTATGCAGAATCATGATAGTTGGAGAAGAGATTGAGATTGTTAACAATTTTAGCTTTGTTCTATAATCAACACTTTTGAGAGAGCACTGTTGGTCTAGTTGTAAGTTCTGCTGCAATCCCAAAGGCATTCAGCTCTGCCAAAGGCCAGCTGCTCTGCAGGAGAAAAATAAGCAATCTCTTCCTAAGTGATTAACCGCCTCTGAATACCCAATGGAGGGTAAGCTACGAGTTGGTTCTGGCTCAATGGCACACAACAGCAAGAGCAACAACAAAGAAGTCCTTGCTCATGCAGTATGTTATCACAGACGTGATTATAACACTCTTGGCACCAGCAGTCAGGAAATCAAAAGACAAATTGTTTGGGGAAAATCTGTTGTTACAGACCGCTCTAGAATACTAAAGAACAATAATGTCAGTCTAAGAGGGTAAGGTGTGCCTGATCCAGTCCATTATCTTCAAAATTACTTGCTATGCATCAGAAAGCTGGACAGTGGCCAAGGATGACAGAAGACAAACCTATACCTTTGAGTTGTGGTGCTGGAGAAGAGTATTTAACATACCATGCACTGCCAAGAAAACAAACAGGTCTGTCCTACAGAGGGTGAAACTAAGCTGCTCCTTGGAGGCAAAGATTTTTTTTT
>NW_006399918.1:6427255-6428414 GCF_000299155.1 Elephantulus edwardii | reverse complement strand
TTTTGGCAGAAGCATTCAACAGATCAAAATATGTGGTGCATTTAGGATGTCGGTCCTCTTGGACATGCTGCCACTGTTAAGTGTCATCAAGTAGACAACTCACAGTGACTTTCAACAATCCATTGTATAGGTGATCATCTCTGGTTTTCCAAGGAAACCCAAACCTGTAGGTAGTGGGGCTCATGTCCCCCCCACAGGTGGTGGAGCGTGCACCCTATTTTCCATGTGGGTGGCCGGTGGGCACGCACTACCCCCCAGTGTGAGCGACTGGCGGGCGCTCACCATCTTCCATGTGTCATCTCCCACGCAGGTGGCCAGTGGGCGCATATCATCTCGTGTGCGGGCAGCCGGCGGGCGCCATCCCCCAGCGTGGATGGCCAGCTGCCGCCCATCATCTCATGCGTGGATGATTGGTGGGTGCTCACCATCTACCGCACGTCATCTCCCACATGGGTGGCCGGTGGGCGCGTGTCATCTCGTGTGCGGGCAGCTGGTGGGCACCATCCCCCAGTGTGGGCGGCTGGTGGGTGCCCATCATCTTGCCATCTTCTGCACGGGTGGCTGGTGGGCGCGAGCCATCTCCCGAGTGTCATCTCCCACACGGGCGGCTGGCAGGCGTGCATCATCTCGTGCAAGGGCAGCCGATGGGCGTGCGCCATCCGGGTGGCTGCTGGCTGAGCGCCATCTTCCACGTGGGTGGCCGGCGCGCCCAAGCCATCTACCGCGCATCATCTCCCACATGGGTGGCTGGTGGTCATGCTTCATCTTGCATGCTGGAGGCCAGTGGCCGCCCGCTTCCCCTGATGCCGCCATCTTGGCTCCAAGAATTCTCCCCAGAACCAGTCCACTTTGCCACAGTGTGTTGGCTCCGCTGTACCAGTCCTGGGGAGGCCCAGTGCCGACTCGCCATCCTGGGTGAGGGATTCCATAGGTTCCGGCTGTGGGAGCTTCATGGAGCTGCGGCTGTGGTGCAGCACAGTGCGGGCTCTGCGGGAGGGGGTTGGGAGCTATGGCACTCACCCATTCTTCCTTGTGAATCCTTGAATTCCTGTTGTTGAGCCTCAATCCTCACTGAAGACCAGTCATCAACTGTTTAACTGTTCAATTATCAATAAACAGAAGTCTGTAGGAGGCCATAGTGCTCCTGTTCCAGGTGGTC
>NW_006399918.1:6417724-6425922 GCF_000299155.1 Elephantulus edwardii | reverse complement strand
TTTAGTTATTTTGAGCTCTATAGGGTTTCAGTGGCTGCTATTCAAACTCGCAACCTTTCAGTGAGAAACTAATTCAGGTTATCTGCATTACCTAAATCAAGTGAGAAACCATAAGGGGTCTGTGGGAAGAATGTAAGAACTTTTTGTAGTGATTGTCTATGGTCTAAGGCACAATCCTTGATGAAAGAACATGGGACTAATGACATTAGAAGGGCATAAGCTGATCAGCATAATTACCCTGAAGTTCAGCCTTGCAGTATATGGGGGCTTCTGAAGAGTTTTGAAGCATGAATATGCCATGGTCAACTGTGCTTTTAAACAGTTCACTTTGGTGCCTCTCATTGTTGTTCTTTTTATATGTCCTCACATATTGTCCTCACATATTGTGACTCAGAAATGGCATGTGGTTAAAGTGGTGACATTCTAAAAAGAGGAAATGTCTGTGAACAAACACTGTGGATGGGATGTGTCTACATTCTTCTAACAGTTATCAGCTATCAATGAAGCAAGTCAGTGTGCTGGTGGATGTTATGGGCCTGTCTCCACTGTGGTTCTTGCTTCTTCTTGGTCTTTTCATGGGTAAGTCCACCCCTTCCACAACTGCCTAGACATCTACATTTGTTTTGTACAGTGACTTATTCTGGGAATGAGTAAATGCCACCGAATTTCAGATGGTGAGAATGGTATGAAATAGGACAGTGTTCAGAGCAGTTGCTCATAGATCACTATGAGTTGTACTCGATTCAGTGGCACCCAACAACAACAGCATTAACGGTAAGGGATGTATATGTGTGTGTGTATATGTGTGTGTTATATCTGGGATGTGGTACATGTCCTGGGCTCCACTTAAATTGGGCCCACCAGTGATCAATTTATATTGCCATAAAGAAATCCATTGCCAGTTGTAAGAGATCACTCATGAATTTAAAATTAATTGCCATAGACATTGTTTTCTGTAGATAAAACACTGGTGTGCACCAAACCAAACCTCAGATTGTACAAGCCCAGACTGTATAACCTTTAAACAAATGAACCCCAGGGATGCTTAGGGGTGAAGACATGAGATGCAGTATTGGCCACAGCCAGTTCCAGGACTTTCCACATTAGTGTTCTGACATCTTCAACAAGTTCTCTGTAAGTTCTTGTGGTTTTTAAGGTTCCACAAAGATGGAAAGGAGATCTGGTGGCCTAGTTCATAGGGAGTTGAACTCTTAACTCATAAATCACACCTCTTTGGTGGTTTGAAACCACCAACAGCTCCACCCATGTTTACACAAGGTGGGCAACCTCCTGCTGTGCAATTTACAGCTAAGAACAGCTAAGAGTCAGTTCTGACTCAGTAGCCATGAGTTGACAGCTAGTTATATTGTTATGTGTTGTCAAGTTGGAACCAACTCATAGCTGACCATACAGAGGCCTGTATTTCTCCCAAGAAGTAGCTGGTGGATTTGAACTGCCTGCTGTTGAGTTGGCAGCCCAGCTTCTTGCCACTAGGCCACTTACAAAGATGTAGTATTTTGCGATCTGTGTCTCATTCTTGATCTTTTTTTTTTGTCTTTTCTCATCTTTCATCTCACATGGGCCTTCCATGCTCCATAATTAGTTACAGTAAGTAGGGAATCTCAAACCGGCAGCTAGGTTACTCCTACCCTCTAGATAGTTATGATGCCAAGTCATATTCTTCTTTTACTTTATAGAATTGTATGCTTTCATTTTCCTTCTCCTTTATGGGGAAACCCAACTTGCTTTGGCTATCAGTGTCACCTGTCTTTAAATTGTCCTCAATCCAGTTTTTAGACTGTCCTTTTAACATACTGCTGGACCCCTTAGATACACTTAAAATTTTGTAGTTTCTATAGAACTTTCACTTAAATCTTTAATAATTTGGTCATCACAAAAGTCTTGCAATATCAATAAACCCATAGGTTTTACACGGCTGTAACTTTACCGAAGCAGCCTGCCACACCTTTCTCTTGTACGTGGCTGGTGCTTTGGTTAAGAGTGGAATGTCTTAACCACAGCTGTCCCTGGGCTGCTCTTTGATATAGATGAGGCAGATAGTTTTACTTACATTTTACAGCAGTGAAACGAAAAGTCAGTGAAACTCCAACTATGGGAAGGCAACAGCCGTGACAAGAAAAGTTTCAAAGAATAAGTGTCGTGACCAAAGTCACAGAACGCAAAGCCTGGTTTCCCATAATGTTCCTTTTTCTTTTGCTTTCCTCTCCCCCATGGAGAAAAACACATTTGTGAACTTTTCTGTCCTGCATGGTGTAGAGGCGTTTTGATGACTCCTGTCCACAGAAGCAACTCTGAATCTGTGCCTTACCCAACCATAAAAGCATTTTCCTCTGTTCAATTCTAGAAATATTTTTTTGATGCTCCTGTGTATCAAGCCTCTGCTGTGTCTGTGTTTAGGGAAAGGATAGTACTGACTGGGGAGAGGCAGTGGGACACATAGGGAATTAAAGGTGGCAACATCCTGCTTCAGAACACAGAGGCTTTGGGGTTAGGAGAATCTGGATTTTAAGCTGTAATCCTGCTTCCTTTACTGGATGTTTTTGAGCAGATTTCTTACGTTCTTTAAATTTCATGTTATTCATCTCTAAAGTGAAATAATAATATATACTTGGTTAGTTTATTGAAAGCATTAAATGAAATAATGTGCATAGAGTACTTGGCACATTATCTGACATTTGGGATTTATGTCATGTAATTTATTCTCTTATGTCTGTTTCTCATTTCTGGAATCCAGAAACAGCATTCAAACTAGAAATCTTTGTATCCACACTAATGTATTTAACCAGCAGACTAAGCTACCCCAATATTCTTTATGTCATTAAGTGGGTTCTGATTCATAGTGATACCGTGGAACAGAATAGAATGACCCACAGTTTCCAAGGCTTTAATCATGAAAGTAGACTGCTCCCTCTTTTATGAAGCAGCTGATGGGTTCAAGCCACCTACCTTTCAAAGTGCACTCAAGTGCTTTAATCACAGAATTACCAGAATCCCTATTTATTTCATCTTCAGGTGTTAATTCCCTTATACTTGCTCCTTTCCTTGGAGAACTCATAGACTGTGAGGAAAGCAACACGACACAGCCATCACATGAGGCTGAGTGAAGTAAATGCTTAAACAGATCAACAGAAGTACTGGCTGGAGGAAACTAGAGTAATTGATATTTGGAGCAGAAATCTGAAACTCAGATAAGGCTCCAGAAAGGAAGCAGTGTTTGAACTGGACCCAATAATGAGCTGTTGTGCTACAAGGCTTCAAGGGCAAACAAAACTGCTTACTCAGGATTGAATTCCTGCTGCTTGTGATTCTGGTCTAGACATAGCTATAGAGAAGAGACGAGAGTTGTCCTGGAGTCAGCACCCCTCATGCTGTAATTTACACTGGCTTGCCCTATTCTCTAGGTGGAGCCAGAATCATTCCACAGAAGTGAACAGCTAGAAGTGGGGTGGCTTGTGTGGTGAGCACACCAGGGTGCAGCATTTCCCAGTTTAGCATGAGCAGAGGCAGACAGAAACCACTTCCCACTCCATCATCAGTTACTGTCACACTGCTTCTCACTTGAACTTTTGGCAAAGGATCTCACTGTCTGACCTAGGAAACTGTAATGTAGCCATTGCATTCCAATCCTAAGAGAAACAAGACCCAGATGCCCTCCCTGAGCCTTGCTTTCTTTTCTCCCTAAACAAGTGTGTAGCAGACCTTGGTTAGTTTCACAGGACTGCATATTTATGCTGCAAAAACTCTCTGACAGAGCTGGGTCATACCACTTCCTTCAAGTGCAATACGGGCTGATAATGAAATGCCTGTCTCACTGGTCACCTTTAACTAACTTGACAAACATGGTACATGCAGGTCTCCTGCCTTAGAAAGATGTAATTCTACAAAGCCTGGCTGGGACTCTGAGGATCTGGCTTCTATACAGCAAGGGGGTTTCTACTGAGAATGGTTGTTGTTGTTATATGCTGTCAGGTTAGAACCAAATCATAGCTGATCTTCCAGTGGGTTTTCAGATACTATAAATCATATGGGAGGGGACCCATATTCCTCAGAGAGGTGCGTGGGTTTGAACTGCCTGCCTTTGGATTGGCAGTAAACTCCTTACCAGTAGGCCACCAGAGCTGTGAGTGAGACAGAACTAAATGTGTTCTGGGCTTTCCAGGTGGCAAACTGGAAAGGGGTTGAGTCAGTAACAGCAAAAATTATTCCCACAGATATCTCTCAAGAATATTCCTTACTCTCTGTTTCACTCACACCGACAACTCTTAAGACATTATTTCTATACTTACTCATTATATGTGAATGGGATTATGGAAGCATTGTTCAATATTCTGGTATGAAGCAAAGAAGAGTGGCCTGTGTTCTAGTTTCAGTTCTAAATTCTGCATTTCTCTAGTTCTTCCCTATAAATTGGGGCTAGAACCCCTTTCCAGGCTGATCCTCATCTCAGGAAGATCGTGAACTTTTCACATGGTCAGGCTGCTTCTGTTCTGCGTCTGCAGGGCCCGGGGCTTCCTCTGAGGACTCAGCCCGCATGGTGATAACTGGCACCTTAGGGGCGTCTGTCACTCTACCCCTGCAGTGGCCACCTGGACAGCAGGTGGAGAGTGTCTCCTGGATGACCCGCACTGTCTCTGTGGCAATTGCTGAGGTAACCCTGAGAGAAGCTGGAGGACTGGACATATTTCACCAATCGGAAACCCGCTACCAGGGCAGACTGCATGTTGTGGGCCCAGGTCACTCTCTGAAGATCAGCAACCTGAGCCGGGAGGATGCAGGCTACTACCGAGCCCGCATTAACCTGAGGAGGCCCCTTAACACCCACATCCGGGAGTATATCCTGCAAGTCTACGGTGAGTGTCCTGGGACAGGGCAGTGTCAGTTTATCAGTCATCCTGTAGCCTTCCTCATTTATTTTTTTATAAGTAACATTTGTAATAGAAACAAATTTAGAGCAGAATCATCTGGGAGAGCTCCTGAAAAACTTGAATCACCTGGTAAGTCTGAAAATACCTGTCTCCAACTAACTGAAGCAAAACTCTGGGGTTTGTAATAAAGAATGGGGCTTCCGGCCCAAGAATTGGGTTTTACCACAATCTACTTGTGTGGGCTTGAACTTCCTGGTTGTTAAAATAGGAATACTGCATTCTTGTTCTCTGGTGGCCTGGTGATAGATAAGGAATTATGCTACCAACCCTGAGGCACTTGGTTTGAATTAACCAACTGCTTGTGGGAGAAAGATAAGCAATCTCCTTGTGATCTACAAGCCTCTGAAAATCTACTGGAGGGTCAGCTATGTATGAGTCAGTTCTGACTTCATAGCACATAATAACAACAACTTTCTTGTAAGAAGAAATAACATGTGAGATTCTTATGAAACTCTTCATGCAAAGGATCATATTCCATACAGTATTTTAAAATGTTTATTTAACTTTAGAAAAAAAAAAACAGAAGAAACTATTAAATAAGCAATAGGAATGAAGCAAAGAACACACAGCAGCAAGTCTTAGGCCTGATTGATGTGGCTGATAAAGATACAAGGAGCCATATTCAGATTTAGTTTATTACTTTCACCTGGAGATCTTGATAAACTACGGATTCTGATTTAGTACATTTGGGGTGAGAATACAACTTCTTTTTTTTTTGCTAGTGGATTTTTTTTAAAAGAATTTTAATGAACATTTACAGAGAATTTGGATTTCCATTCATTCATTGCTGCACTTCTCTACCCGCCCAGCCCTCTCCCCCCACCCCCCAGTTTGCTCCTCTCTTTCAAAAGTAAAAGAAAGACTCCCTCCCTGGTACACAATCCCCCCGCACCCCTCCCACCACCCCAAATACATTCCACTATGCAACCTTAATTGTGGACTCTTGTGATGACCTTAATACCCTATCATACATCGCTTTTAAATTATTCACTCCCTCATCTGTTTCAGTGCAGTATACACAATTTATCCAGTTTTTCTCAGTCTTACCCCCACCCTGATATCAGTCCCATTTTACAGCAGTGGCACCATGCAATATTTTTTCTTTTGTGACTGAGATATCTCACTCAGCATAATGTCCTCCAAGCTCACCCATTTTGAATAATATTGCATGAGTTCCTTGTTTTTCAATGCAGCATAGTATTCCATTGTGTGAATATACCACAGCTTCTCTATCCATTCGTTTGTTGATGGGCACTTAGGTTGTTTCCAACTCCTTGCTATTGTGAACAAAGCCATGATAAACACGGGTGTGCATATATCTGCTTGGATGTCGTTTATGGTCTCTTTGGGATATATTCCCAGTAGTGGAATTGCTGGGTCAAATGGTATCTCTATTTGCAACTTTTTGAGAAGGCACCATACCGCTCTCCACAGTGGTTGCACCATTTGACACCCCCACCAACAGTGAATAAGGGTTCCAGTTTCTCCACAACCTCACCAGCATTTGTTGTTTGCTGCTCTGTTGAATTTTGCTATTTTGACTGGGGTGAGATGATATCTCATAGTTGTTTTGATCTGCATCTCTCTTAGAGAGGATGCAACTTCTTAGCAAGGGAGTCCAACCAGAATTCAAAGCTCTGGTTTGCTCTCAGCTGGTAACCAAAGAATGATAGCAATTAGAAAGCCACCTGGGGTACCTTGGGAGAAAGACCCGGTCCTCTATAAAGATTAGAGCCAAGAAAATCCTGTGGATTAATTCTTCTTTATCACAGAGTTGCCTTGGGCAGAATTTACCAGAGGATTCAAGGCAAAGATAGACCCTGCCAAAAACTTTATATACCATATAACTTTGGAGAAATGGAAAACTGCCTCCCAGAGAAGAGAGGGAGGTGAATGGGGCTTCAAAGGAGTGTCTTGGCAGTAGCATCTTTTTTTCACGGAGATGATGGTGTTGCTCCTTGTCAGGGCTTACATTGTGAGAAAGCATTTTGCTCACTAACCAGGCCAGGCTGGTGATGGCCAGCTCCTAACACGAGGATGAGGGCCACTGGGCAGGATCTACTGGGACCTGGGGTAGGATTGTTTACTCAGGAGGACCTGGAGCTTCTGGGGAGCACCTCATCATGAAAGGGTGAGTAGCATGCAATAGCTTGCAATAAGGACAAATTGCATTCTGGGAGGAGACAGGCTTTTGCCCACTGACTGTCCTATGTGGTCTTTCTCAGAACTGACCTTTGGGCTGACACCCAGTACAGACAATAATATCCATGGGTCAGGCTTTTGTCTTTGAGGTGTTCCACAGGCCATTTGAACCTCACCATAACTATACCACAGACAGGGCAGGGGGTATTTCCAGGCTGAGGAAAGAGAACCCTGGGGAGGAAAAAGTGGCATACTTGTGATACAGCCAGAAGGTGGCAGAGTGGCACAGAATTCAGATACCGTGTCCCTAGCTCTTTGAAGGAGACAGAAGGTGCTGAAGAGAGTGCTTGCAGAAAATAATTTTAAAAGGGTTTAGATCCTAGGGGCCAGACAGCAGAGGATACACTAGGTGAGACAGCAGTAAAGTTACCAGTCAGAGGATCTTCTTTAAAGGCCTCTGGTCCTGTGGGGCCCTATTCTGCATAACTGAGTTGCCCCTGGGACTGCTGTCAGCTATGAAGCAGAGCAGTCTTCTATCACACTCTATGCCTTGCTTAGTCTGTTTAGAAGTGCCAATGCTACAATGTTGGGCTTCTAACAGGAAGGTCAATGGTTCAAATCCACCTGTCCTATGGGACAAAGTTGTAGTAGTCAGTCACAATAAAGGTTTATAGACTTAGAAACTCTAAAGGGCAGTTCCTCCCCTCCCTGCTCTATAGAGTTGTTGTGCCTGAATTGGCTTAGTGACAGACATTTGGGTTTTCTTTGTTTTGGTCATTTATTGTCTGCAACTGCTCTTCCTGTCTCCTCACATGACCTATGGCTGGCTAATGAGGGTAGGTGGGCAAATGGGTAGATGGTCTATGAGAAAAGAGAGGTGGGAGACTGGGAAAAAGTATTTGGTAACAACATATTCGATAAGGGACTCATATCTAGAATTTATAAAATACTTGAGCACCACAACAAGATAAAGGTAAATGATCCAATAGAAAAATGGGGACAGGATATGCACAGCCACTTCCCAAAGAAGACATTCAGATGGCCAACAAGCACATGAAGAAATGTTCAAAATCCCTAGCTCTAAGAGAGATGCAAATCAAAACAACTATG
>NW_006399918.1:6416446-6417039 GCF_000299155.1 Elephantulus edwardii | reverse complement strand
AGAATAGTTTAAAAGTAATATATTTTAGGGCATTATGATTATAGTAAGAGTCTGGAATGAGGGTTGCAGAGTGGATTAGAGTCTGGGTGGGGGTAGGGGTAGGGTGTGTGGGGGGATTGTGTACCAATGAAGGAGTTTTTCTTTTGCTTTTCAAGGAGAGGAGTGAATTGGGGTTGGGGGTGGGGTGGGCGGGGAGAAAAGCACAACAATGAATGAATGGAAGTCCAAAATCTCTGTAGATGTTCATAGAAATTAATTAAAAAAATAGCTGACAGAAAATCCCAAGATATTATCTAAGTTCATATATAAAATTACACCATCAAGTGTTAAAAAAAAGAATAACATACTATGACAGGTTTGGAAGCAGGAATGGCATCCACTTCCTAAACAACATGCCTCTGGAAACTCTATGAACTTTGAAAATGTTGATAGTTGTAGAAGGGTTTCAGCTATCTTGCTCATAGGGTCGTTATTGTTGTTGTTATGTGCCATCAAATTGTTTGCGACTCATACCTACCCTATGTATAAGAGTCCTAAATGTCGTTCTATCCTGTGCCAACATCGCTGTCTCAAATACATTCATTCCCACCACT
>NW_006399918.1:6409301-6415766 GCF_000299155.1 Elephantulus edwardii | reverse complement strand
TGAGAATCTTTGTTTTCTTGATATTGAGCTTCAGTCCATACTGAAGACTGCAGTCCTTGACCTTTTGCAGCAAGCACTTCAGTTCCTCCTCAGTTTCAGTGAGCAGGGTTGTGTAATCTGCATAATGCAGGTTGTTGATGATTCTTCCACCAATCCTGATGCCACATTCAGGCAATCAGCAACAACAACAGTTTATGGAAGGATCTGTTCTGGAAAACAATGTATTAAAATTTTGTAAATAACTAGTGTAGTAACTATCATTTGTTCAGTGTTTTCAATGAGTAAATAATTAATTGAATGCTAACAAAATAACTGGGAAGTACTTTATCTTAGTTTATAAAAGGAAGGCCTTTGAGAATCATAGGATTCAATAGCATGACAAAGTTTATATTAAACTGCAAAATGAAGACTCTTAAAAAAAAGTTGCAAATAGAGATACCATTTGACACAGCAATTCTATTACTAGGAATATACCGCAAAGAGACCATAACTGACATCTAAGCAGATATATGCACACCCATGTTTATTGCTGCTTTGTTCACAATAGCAAGGAGCTGGAAACAACCTAAGTGCCCATCAACAAACAAATGGATAGAGAAGCTGTGGTATACTCACACAATTGAATACTATGTTGCATTGAAAAGCAAGGGAACTGAAAAAAAAAAAAAGAAAAGCAAGGAACTCATCCAATATTATTCAAAATGGGGGACCCTAGAGAACATTATGCTGAGTGAAGTATCTTGGTCACAAAAGGACAAATACTGCATGGTGCCACTGTTGTAAAACAGTACTGACATTGGGTTTGGGGGGAGACTGAGAAAGATGGGATAAATTATGTATACTGCATTGAAACAGATGAAGGAGAAAACTGTTTAAAGGGGATATGTGATTAGGTATTTCTGTCATGACGGGAGTCCAGAGCGAAGGCTATATAGTGGAGTGGACCTGGAGGGAGGGATTGTAAAACAGTGAAAACATTTTTCTTTTACTTTTCCAAGAGGATAGTGTCCTGGGAGGAGGGGTTGGGAGGGGAGAAAAGTGCAACAATGAATGAATGGAAATCTAAAGTCTCTGTAAATTTTCATTGGAAATAAAAAATTTTAAATAAAGAGAGAGAGATGGGGTGGAGGATTGGTGAAAGGGAGGCAGGGGAAAGGGAGGGGTGGCTCATGGCCATTTCCTTTGGCTTGTTTAAGAAAGTTATTCAACAACTGAAACCTTGTATTCTAATACCCTGATAGGGAATGATCTGGTTACAGGATAGTTTCAGGACTTCGAGTACATATGCTGTGTTAGTTGCTTTTAAGTCAGGCCCTTGGCTCATCAGGACTCCATACATAACAAAACGAAATGCTGCTTGGCCTTGTGCTATCCTTATGATTAGTTGGGAATCACCCTTGTGAATGTTTGGGGAACAGACTATTATAATCCACAAGATTTTCACTCTCCAAAAATAATTTTGAAAGTAGAGTGTTAGGCCTTTTTTTCATCTTAGTTTGGAAACCTACCTGAACCCGAAATCTGTTCAGCATTGTAGCAACCTGCAAGTCTGTTGAGTCAGTGGAAGGTGAAAATTTTATGACTGGGCTATCACAGTCCCTCACCCATACAAGCAGGGCTGGAGCCCAGACTTGGAGTCATATCCATCTGGACTTCAGTCTTGGATTCCACTCTTAGTAGATGTGAATTTGAGTAAGCTCTCTGAATCTGTAAAATGGAGGCTGTAACTCCTGCCCTGCTTGCTTCATCAGGTTGTTCTGGACGTGATGTGGTAGAAAGTGGGATCACTGGCTCAGTTGTGGATAGAGTCTATCTTTGTTGTTAGGCCTGTGAATTCAGGATGATGTTGACTCTTGGGCAGCACTGCCTATGCCTTCTAGCCTGTGAAAGGAAGGCCCAGAGTTGCTTCCTAATCTTCAGAGTATTCCTCTTTCACACACAGAGCAGCTGGGCCAGCCCCGTGTTACCCTCAGCTCCAGGATGGGTGAAAATCAACACTGTACCTTCATCCTGACCTGTGTAGCAGAAAGCAGAGGAGACCCTGTGACCTACAGCTGGGCACCCCTGGGGCCCTGGACTGTCGTGTCCCATGGAGGGTCTGTCCTCAGTGTCTCCCTGAGGCCTGGCCACCATGCTCTGATGTTCACCTGTACAGTCAAGAATCCAGTCAGTAGTAGCAGCTCCCTCCCAGTCTCACTGCCAGACTTCTGTGCAGGTAATTGACTCCTCAGGCTCCTTAGAACTTGGGCACATCCCAGGCATGGGTAGCTCTGGAATGGAAGGAGAAAGGAGATAAAGAGGAGCCTGAAGGGAGAGGACTTGAGGGTGTGGGCTGGACCAGGGGTGGGGCTTGGGGTGGTGTCAGCCCACACAGCAGATAGCCCTGGGGGAAGGGTTTATGGGGAGGTTGGAGGGAGACTGACTAGCTTTAAGGGTTGGGCAGGAGCCTGAAGGCACTATCCCTCTGAAGGCATTAGAGTGACACTGGGTGACTACTATCAGCCTGAAGAGTGGCATAGAGTGAATACTATCAGCCTGAAGGCACCAGAGTGAATAGAGTGATGACACTGAGTCTGGATTCTCCTCTTTGTCTACAGGGTCAGGAACCACTGTGGGGAAGACAGTGATTGGCACCCTTGGGGAGTCAGCCATTCTGCCCCTGGAGGTCCCAGTGGGGCAGGAACTAGAAAATGTCACATGGAGCTCTCAAGGGCTTCTTGCTATCTTGAGACCAGGACCAACTGGCAAACCAGTCCTGGTTGCTGAGACTCAGGGACCCTACGCCAGACGACTGAGCGTCTCCCTCCCCGACTACTCTCTTCAGATCAGCCCTCTGAGGCTGCAAGACTCTGGGCTCTACAACGCACAGATAACTCTGCGTACTCCTCCAATGAACATCATCAAGGATTTCACCCTCCATGTCTATGGTAAGGTTGAGGAGAAGGCCCCACAGTTTAAATTAACCTTTCTTTGTCCTTCTTTGGTCAGATCAAATCCTTCTGAAACCATGAGCTTTTCCTTCTTGGCACAGAGAAGCTGCAGGAGCCCAATATCACCACCAGCTCACAGATCATGAACAATGAGACCTGCTTCATCACCCTGGTCTGTTCTCTGGACCAGGCTGGAGAGGACGTTGAATATAGCTGGGACCCCTATGACCAGGGGACAGTTGTGTCCCATGGGGGGACCACTCTCAGAACCTCCTGGAAATCTGGGGACAGTCACAGCTACCGCTGCACCGTCAAGAACCCTGTTAGCCAGAGATCTCGCTCCATCCTGGCAAGGCCCCTCTGCTCAGGTAACTTCCTCTTCTATGACCCTTTTCCTCCTGGGTAGCCTATGATCAGATTCTCAGCACCTCTGCCTGCCTTTCTCAGATTCTAGGAGCAGTTGAAGAAAAGGGAGCATAAATGGGGTTAGTCTGCAGTAGGGAGTGCTTCTAAGGTGCTAGGTGATGAGGGATTTGAAGCTACCAACCAACAGCCTTCCTCAGCCATTTCTTCCATTTATCTCATTTTCTAACCTGTGGTCATTATTCATTCAGCCTCTTTCCTACCCTGCTCCCTAAGGAAAGAATTTCTTCTCTGTTTAATCCTGGGAACTCTGGAAATGAAATAGATTTGACTCTGACACATGAAGAAGCCGCAAGGAGGAATGGGAGAAGGCACCCTATGAAACACGGAGATAAAGAAGTCCTAGCAAATGGAGCATTAGCCAATGTCAGTGCCTCTGAGCGTGTATGAGAAATGGACATTGATATCAATGAAAGAATAAACTCTGCTTCATTTCTAAACTGAGTTCAAAACCATCAATAATTTTTAATATGTGATATACGTTCTGTTTAAAATAACTTCTTTATGTTTAAGTGTGTCTTAAGGTGCTCAGAAAGAAAAGGGTACCTATTTGTTTTAAAAATATGAAATGGTCTAAAACATATAAAAGATTAATAAACTGATTGTGTATATATTTTATTAATTTTTTAAATTAATGGGCTCAGTGATCTGCTTCAGCATACATATTATTCCTTAGAACAAACAGCCTTTTGACGGCCATATATAAGTAGATCTTCTGTTTAGTCATAATCACTGTGCTCAGTTCAATTTTGCCAAGGAACACAAATTTGTAATTATATATTTACTTCTTGACTGACGGCTTTTCCTGTTTCTTCCATAAGAACTTTCAGCTCCATGAGGGCAAGAATTGTTTTGGTTTTCTTAAAAACATCAAAAGGGTAACTTATCTGGAGAGAATGGGGAGAGATTAGCCAATAAGCAAGGTAGTTATGGTGGAAAACATGTCAAACTGTTCACTACAGATTAGGAAGTAAACACAAATAACCTTTCTTACTGACTACTCCATACCTTTGAGTGGTTAAAAAAATTTTAAAATGGGCTTTGAGTTTTCAGGAAAGTGTTATAGGGTTGAGAGACAGGTAGATGTCAACCATACCTAGAAGAAAAACCTTTGATGTGGTAAAAAAAAAAAAGTGAAATTACTCACTACAGATTAATAAGTAAGCACAAACAAATCTATGCTTAAGTTGTTTATTAAGTAATCCAACTCTGTGGTAGTATACCTGTTGCATAAATGAATGGATGACGAGGGTAGAGGACATTCTTTCCTTAAAATTTTAAGACTATAAGAAGTTTCATAAAGATCTGGAACTTCTATCATTGCATTTCCCTTTCTCTTTTCACCTTTAAATGAAGAATTAAAATATGGGGTCCATGGCATCCACTTCCTAAACAACATGCCTCTGGAAATGCTGTGAACTTTGATAAATGTCAATGGTATATTGGGGCTTCAGGTCTTTTGTTCATAGGGTCTCTATGAATTTTGCTTGACTTGAAAGCAATCAATAATAACAATAACATCTTCTGAAAGTTTCTTTGAAGGTTAAAGTTGAAATAAGGAAATAACTGATAGGAGATGTTGAATAGTAAGCTGCTCTGGAATTCTAAATAACTTGAACTAGGGTTTGAACCTGGCATGCAACATTTAAGCAGTTAAGGTTGGAGAATGGAACTCACTCACTCCTAAACTCAGAGGCTGATTCTGTAAAAAAATTACATCTAAGAAAACTTGTGGGTTAGCCTTACTCTGTTACATGTAGTCAGTATGAGCAGAAATTGACTCAGTGTCACTTTATCACACCAGTAGCATTTGAACAATGTACAGAAAACGGAACCAAATTTAGGTGATTACCCATGGGGGACAGGGATTGATAGAACTCCCAGATTAAATCAGACTAGAAAGCAGGATTGGCATCCACTTCTTAAATAAATAACAGGCCTTTGAAAATGCTATGAACACTAGAGGAACAAGGACAGTTACAGTAGTGTGATAGTAGAGCCCAGATTGGAAATCAGACGAAATGAGGAAAAACAATAACAAACACTATTTAATAATTGGGACATGGAATATATATAGCTTGAATGTTAGAAAACTGGAAATTGTTAAAAATGAAACAGAACTCATGAACATTGACATACTAGGCATTAATGAGATGAGATAGACCATCTTTGGCCACTTTGAACCAGATAATCACATGGTATACTATGCTGGGAAAGAAAAACAGAAGACTGGTGTTGCATTCATAGTCAGAAAGTCAATTTCAAGTTCTATTCTGAATGTGAGTGATAGGATAATATCCATACACATATAAAGAACACTTGTTAACATGATTATTACTCAAATATACACTCCTATATCTGGAGCCAAAGAGGAAGAAATTGAGAATTTTTACCAAATCTTGCAATCTGAAATGGACTGAAAATGCAATGAAGATGTGTTAATGATAATTTGTGACTGGAATGCAAAAGTGGGAAGCAATGAGGAAGGGCTAGTAGTTTGAAAATATGGGCTGGTGATAGGAATGAGGCTGGAAATAGAATGACTGAATTTTGTATTTACAATGATTTATTCATAGAAATGCCTTTTTAAAAAGACACAAACGATGACTTTAAACATGGATCTCACCTGATGAGCTACATAGGAATAAGGACTGGTCAATGGGAGATAGATGTGAAGGGAGTGGGTAGAAGTGGATGGGTATCCTGGTGAATGGTGGAGCAGGGAAATAAGTGGGTAAAGACACATGTTGCAAAGGCAGGGATAACACTGATACTAATGGTTAACTCCACAATAAGGGATATACCTTTCACTTTTTCTATAAAATGCTGGTCTTGAAAGACCCCAAACTAGGGCTTTTCCCAGACCGGCCGCGACCCTGAGCAACTCACACCAGGTCCACTTGATGTAAGCACAAGAGGCTTTATTGACGAAGCTTCGGGACGACTTTTATCTCAGAAGTGAGACAGGGAAGTCGACTCCGAGCCTCAAAAAGCAAGGGAATTTATACTAAGTCTAGGGGTTCTTTGGTATAGAGATAGCTCATTGGCTCTTTGGAAGAGGAGAAGTTCAATTTTAGGTCAGGTGCCTGCTGCTGACGTTAGTTAAAATATG
>NW_006399918.1:6375677-6395497 GCF_000299155.1 Elephantulus edwardii | reverse complement strand
AGGAGAATTGATGCCTTTGAGCTGTGGTTCTGGAGAAGAGTATTGAGAATGCCATGGACTGCTAGGAAAACAAACAGATTCATCCTGGAAAGGGTTAAACCGAGTGGCCCTTTGGAGACAAGGATTCTGAGGCTCCTTTGAACATACTTTGGACATGTTGTAAGAAGAGACCAGTCCTTGGAGAAGGACATCATGCTGGGGAGGGTGGAGGGACAGCACAGGTGGGGAAGCTCTCTTTGAGGTGAATTGATTCGGTGACTGGGGTAGTCGGGATGGGAGTGTCAGAGACTGTGTGATTAGCACAAGACAGCAGAGTTTAGGGCTGTTGTACATAGGGTCGCTATGAGTTGCAAGTGACTCGACGGCACATAACAACAACAACAACACATTTGTGGAAGAAATCATTGGAGAAGTTCAGTATCGGCAGTCAAAACTAAGCCAGGGGCAGACTATGGGTCAGACCGTCAGTTACACGTATACAAGTTCAAACTGAGGCCAAAGAAAATGAAAATAAGTCACAGTAGTCAAGATATTATCTTGAACCGATTCCATCTGAATTTCAAGATCATCTAAGGAATAGGTTTGAGGCATTGAACACCAATGATGGAAGACCAGATGAATCGTTCGCTATTAAGATTTTCATCCATGAAGAAAGCAAAAAGTCATTACAAGAAAAGAGGAGACAGAAAAAAAATAGAAATGGATGTCAGAAGAGACTGTAAAAATTGCACTGGAGTGTTGAGAAGCCAAAACACTAGGAAACCAAGCTGAAGTAAAAAAGCTAAGCAGAAGATTTCAAAGGGCAGCTCAGGGAGGACAAAGAAAAGTATTATAATGGAATGTGCAGAAAGCTAGAATTGGAGAATAAATATGGAAGAACTCACTCTGCATTTCCCAAGCTGAGAGAACTGAAAAACAAATTTAAGCCTCAAGTCATAATATTGACAGGTGCTTTAGGTAATATATTCAGTTACATAGGAAGCACCAAAAGAAGATGCAAGGAAAACACAGAATCACTGTACCAAAAAAGAACTGATTGCCACTGAAATATTTCAGGAAGTACCATATGAAGAGAATCCAATGGCAATGAAAGTGGAAGAGGTAGCTGCATTGAAGGCATTGGCAAAAAACCAAAACAAAACCCATAAATCTCCAGGAATCAATATGATACCAATTCACTTATTTGAATTAACAGATGCAGCCTTGGGTGTGCTCACCAGTCTGTGCCAGGAAATTTGGAGGACAGCAATCTGGCCTATGGATTGGAAGAAGTCCATATTTTTTTTCATTCCCAAGAAAGGTGAACCAACAGAATGTGGAAACTTGTGAACAACACCATTGATATCACATGCAAGCAAAATACTGCTGAAGATCATTTAAAAATGGCTGGAACAGGACACAAATAGGAACGTATTGCAAGTTTAAGCAGGATTTAGGAGAGGCCATGGCACCAAGGACATCATTGCTGAGGTCAGATGGGTCCTGGCTGAAAGTAAAGAATACCAGAAGAATGTCTATTTGTGCTTTATTGACCGTGCAAAAGCATTTGAATATGTGGATCATAACAATTGTGGCTGACATTGAGAAGAATGGGAATTCCAGAGCACTTAATTTTGCTCGTGCAGAACCTATACCTGGACCAGGAAGCTGTTTGCCAGCAGAGGAAAGGATCACCTCATGGTTTAAAATTAAGAAGAGAGTGTGTCAAGGTTGTATTCACTCTCTGTATCTATTTAATTTCTATACTGATAAGATAGACCCAATGAAGAGGAATGTGGCATCATGGTTGGAAGGAGACTCGTCAATTACCAATATTATGCATATGACACAACCTTGCTTGCTGAAAGTGAGAGGTACTTGAAGCACTTGTTGGAGCAGATCAAAGAATGCAGGCTTCAATATAGATTGCATCTCAATGTCAAGAAAACAAAGATTCTTAACACTGAACCAATAGGTAACATCATGATGGATGGAGAAAAGATTAAAACTCTCAACAACTTCATCTTACTTGATCTACAATTAACAAAAGAATAAGCAAATATGACTTAGAAAGGATGCAGGAAGAGTACTCTTTGGAAGCAACAATGATGGGGCTTCACCTCACATACATCAGGCATATAGACTATTCCCTTGGAGAAAGACATGATGCTGTGAAGGATGGAGGGCTGGAGAAGGGGAGGAAGACCCTTGACCAGATGGGTTGATGTGGTGACTGCCGCAATGAACTCTTGTGTGTCAGGAAGTGTGAAGCTGTCATAGGATAGAACGGGGTTCAGATCTTTTGTTCATCGGGTCGTTATGAGTTGTCCTCAATTTGATGGCACCTAACAACAACAATAACAGTTTTGCTGACAGAGAAATCAAGGATTCCTCCCCTGTCTTCCTTCTCAGTTGACCATCTTTACTCTCTATTTCACCTACACTGATGATTTAAAAGCACCATCTATGCTTTTAGTCAGATTTTTAGTGATTTTATTTTCAAGGGTTTTGTTTTGTTTTTGTTTTTATGCTTTTTGTTTTTTGGTTTGGTTTTTTGTTTGTTTGTTTTTTGTGTGGGGTTTGTTGTTTTGGTTTTTCTTTTTAGGAGTAGGGAAGTTTGGTTTGCTTGTTCGGTTTTCTTTAAATTTTTTAAGTTATGTATTTGTCACATCAAGCTTGGAAGCAGGAGTGGCATTCACTTCCTAAATAGCTTGGCTCTGGAAACTCCATGAACTTGGAGAAATGATGAAATCACTTAACAATAACAACATTGGTTTGTATATAAAATTAAGATAAATTGTGTTTCACACTTTCCTTCATTGTGTTTCATACAATCAATCCCATATGTAGTGTTTCATAAAATTAATTGCCATTGATCTATGCCCACCATTACCTCATCTTTTCAGGTCCCTACTAGAAACAAGAGTGAGGAGAAAGGCCTTCTTGGGATGTTGGATTGAAGAAGTCTCAGAGCAAGCAATTTGCTGTGGGACTAAGGGAATCTAGTTTGGATAGGGACAGATATAAGCGTTCTGGATACGAGGTGGCGGGGTGGGAGGGGGAAGGAATTCTAGATTGCCTTGGTTGAAGTGCTTTTTGAAGTGACTTTATTGAAGTATGTAGTGTGTAATATGTGGAGAGAAAGCAAGTGAGCAAGCTAGCGTGAGAATCATGTGGACCCTTTCTTATTTAAAAAAAATTATTATTAATTTCAATGAAAGTTTAGGGAGACTTAGGATTTCCATTCATTCATTGTTGCACTTTTCTCTCTGTCCACCCCTTTCCCCCTCCAGTACACTCTTCTCTTTGAAAAGTAAGAGAAAAATTCTTTCATTGTTATACAATCCCTCCCTCCTCCACTCCACTATGCAGCCTTTGTTCTGGACACCTGTCATGACAATAATACCGAATCACATATACCTTTTAAAGAGTCTGTCCCTCATCTGTTTCAATGCAGTATACATTATTCATCCCATTTTCTCAGTCTCCCCTCAACCCCAATGTCAGTCCTGTCTTACAACAGTGGCACCATGCAGTATTTGTCCTTTTGTGACTGAGATATTTGGACACTTTCAATGTACAAAAGTGGTTTTTTCATTTTAAAAATGATTTTGCATTATTTATTTCTTAAATGTCTTCCCTCTGTTTATTCTCTTTCTAGGACTTGTATCATGTCTATATCTATCTATTTATAGAAAGAGTCTAAAAATTCAACTAGTGTCATGAGTCACAAAATTTAAAAACAAACTAAACCTAAACAATCAGTAGATCTCCATCACATGCCACCTCACAACTACTGATCCACTAATCTCTGTCAATTCTTTGGTGTTTCTCTGGAGAGAGAGAGAGAGAGAGAGAGAGAGAGAGAGAGAGAGAGAGAGATTTATCGATTGAATTTTCAAGCATTTTAAAAAAATATTGCAACGTTTCCTTGCTCTGTTCAGGTAACAGTCTCTTTATCTAAGTGTAGTAGGCTGCACATGAACAAAATTAAGTATTCTGGGATCTGCATTTATTAACCATAGTTTGTTGTGATCCACACAGCTAAATACCTTTGCATAGTCAATAAAATAAAGCTATATATCCTCTGGTACCCTATGATTTCAGAAAAGATACTTTTGACATCAGCAATGATATCCCTGGTGCCATAGATCTAAATCTAACTTGAATTTCTGACAGTTCTCTGTTATGTACCATCCTAGTTATTTTTAAATAATCTTCAGCAAGATTTTACTTGTCTGTGATATTAATTATATTATTCAATAGTTTTTACATTCTTTTGTAAGACTTTTTGTTTTTTTGAATGGGCACAAATATGGCTCTCTTCCAGAACCAGGCAGCTGTCTTCGAGACTTTTTTCCCACAGCCTAGTAAGAATGTCCAGGGCTGCATTTGTTTTTGGACATGTCAACTAGTACTCCATGAATTTCTGGGTCCTTATATTTTGCCAGTGCCTTCAGAGAGGTAATATTTTCAATTATTTCCTATAGATCTGATAGTTGAACAATGAATAAGGATTCCAGAAGAATTGATGCTTTTGACCTGTGGTGTTGGAAGAGTACTGAACATCCCATGGACTCATGAAAGAACAAACAGCTTGGAGAAAGGTGCTCCTTGGAGGGAAGTATAGTGCAGCTTCATCTCACATACTCTGGGCATATTGTTAGGAGGGGCCAGTCCTTGGAAATGGCATAATGAAAGGTGGAGGATCAGTCTTAGAGAAGACCTTCAACACAATGGATTCCCACAGTCACATAACAATGAGCCCATAAGAATGGGCTCAAGTATATTAGAAATGATGAGAGTGTAGCAGGATCGAGCAGTGTTCATATCTGTTGTTCATAGTGTTGTTATTTGGAAAAAAAAATAATGTTACTAGTACACACATAAAGAGATGAAGAACACAAGAAGGGAAATCCAAAGATCTAGAAAGTTGACTAGAAGGAAGTGAGAAGACTCTGATTAAAATCTAATGGAGCTCTAGTAATGTAGTCCCTAGGGAATTCTGTTGCTAATCCAAAGGCAGTGCCTCTTCTAGAGGTTGGAATTTATCAATAGCTTCTCAGAGTAAAGATGAACAATTCCTTTCCATGCTCAGAAACTCAGGGGAGTGACCATCTATAAATTGGTTCCAACTCAACAGCTATAAATAGGTAAAGGTAGATTGAAATCAGGAGGCTGAGAAAGGAGAATACAGAAAGAGAGAACAGTGTAAACAAAGATACACAGATGATTAGCTAGTAAAAGTTTTCATTAAAGCAAATGAACTTGAAGATCAAATGAAATGAAGATAAAGCTTCAAATTAGACACACAGCAAAATTGAACTTTGTTTTTGTTATCATGTGCTGTTGAGTTAACTATGACTCATAGCGACTCCATGAACAATAGCTCCAAACTCAACCCTATTCTGAGCAAATCTCACTGCCTCTGACACACTTACCCCATGGCCAGGGGCAATGTGTCAATCCATCTCATCCAGCATCTTCCTCTCCTGGTCTGTCCCTCCCCTCTGCTCTTCCAAGCATGATGTTCTTCTCCAGGGACTTGTCCCTCTTGGATAGATGCCTGGATAGATGTCAGATGAAGCTTCAAAATCCTAGCCTCCAAGAAAGAACTTGGTTTCACCCTTTCCAGGGCAGAATGATTCGTTTTTGTTTTGTTTTTTTTTGACAGTCCAGGGTATGATGCTTTAATACTATTCTCCAGCACCACAATTCAAAGACATTGATTTTTCATCTGTCGTCTTTAGTCATTGTCCAGCTGTCTGATGCATAACAAGTAATTGCAGAGGCCATGGCCTTGATCAGTGTGCACCTTAGTCTCTAGACTTACATCTTTGCTCTTTAACACTCTGGAGCAGTCCCTCACTGCAGACTTTCCTAATACAATATGACTTTTGATTTCCTGACGGCTAGTGTCAAGAGGGTAGATTGTGGATCTGCACATGCTGAAATTGTTAACAATCTCAATCTCTTCTCCATCTATCATGATACTACCAATTGGTCCAGTGGTGAGAATCTTTATTTTCTTGATGTTGAACTGCAATCCATATTGAACACTTCAGTCCTTGACCTTCTGCAGCAAGTGCTTCAGTTCTTCCTCAGCAAAATTGTGTCATCCGCGTAAATAGATTTTTAGTAAATCTTCCTCCAAATTGAACATTATGATGAGTTAATAGTTACACTATTGAAAAATGAAAATTTTGCAGCTGGGACTATCAACTATCTCACCTCATGCTTTGTATAGTGATCAGTCAGGAGCACAGGGAGTATGATCCCTGAACATAAATATATAGCTGTCAAAGGCACAAGCTTGTTGCTGTCTATTTGCCAGCAACTTAATAGTGACACCCTGATAGGGGTAAGCACGACGGAAATATACCACTCTGGGAGAGGATCAGAGAGTCAATCCAACTCAATTTTATTGGGATCTGCAGTACACTTATATAAAACCAGATAAACAAGAAGACAGGATAGTGTGGGGTTGCAGACGTGGAACATGAGGACTGGTTAAGAGAAGCTCAGCCTCGTGTAGACCACTCCCAGCTCAACAGATGTAGCAGTCTTTCCAGGTGGCGAGCTTTCTCAAACTGGTACAACCAAACACAGGGGAGCTTTGTTTACCCCGTATTAAAGGCCATTGGGAGGCTTGCATTTATCTGAAGCTTAGGCAATCTGTCCTGGCCAGAGGCCCTCCCTTCCTCTCCAACATTCCACAACATAAGCTTGCAAATAGAAACATCTATTTACCTTTTCCATCTCAGTATGAAGGGTATCACTGGCAGCAGTCTGGAACTGAAATGTGAAGGAAGAGGAGAATGGTTTTAATATTTGTTTTAGAGATACTGGCTAAGTCGCCAGTATTTGTGGGAGTGAAATACTTCAAAAACTCCAACTCCCAACTTTATGTGGGGTAATAAAATGGGAGAATGAGTTTTGATGAGATAAGCCCTGAATGACTAAAACTTAAAGATCTCCAGATAAGGAAAGGGTCCTTGCCCTTATACATAAAGAACCTAGTGAAGTGAGTCCTTACTGGCCACCATGTTAGGTGCAGAGTGAAATGTTTGTGTCTCCTGCCTGCCTGCCTGCCCGTGTGCAGACAGAGGCAGCTTCTGTGCAGCAGAAATGAAGTGAACATGGGGAGAAAGTGAAATGACTAACTGATTCTTAGGAATAAATTAAGAGACTTTGGCTTTGAAACAGTTAAGAGCTTGTTTTCTAACCTAAAGGTCAGCTCGTTGAGTCCATCAGTGACTGTGAGAGGAAAGATCTGTGAAAGAAAAGATCTGAGTCCATAAAAATTACAGTCTAGTGGCAGGAAGTCGGACAGTGTTGCGTGCGCTGTTCCCACATTTATTTGAGGGGGAAACTGCTGTCTAGCTTGACCACACAGGATCACTTAACTCAAGCAACAGGGTGTTCCTGGGCACCTCCACGGAGGCAAGAAGCTACTTCCAGAAGGGAATATCAGGCTTCCTTCCTCATTGGCCATTCAGGAACTTTGGGGACAAAACGGCTATGTAGCTTGACCATGTGAGACCCCTTAACTCAAGCAACAGGGAGGTAATGAACATCTTAACAGAGGTGAGAAGTTACTTCTGGAAGGGAGCAACAGGCTTCCTTGTTGCACATTCAGGTACTTTGGAGAAAAAAACCCTACTGTCAGACACTCAGCCCTTCAGGCTTTGGGTCAAGAAGGGAGCACAAATATATAGGTGCTTCACAAAAACATTGCTGTACCCTGGGTAATTTTATAGTCATAACAGCCTAAAATCTACTAAGAAAAGATTCCCATAATGTCAAGAAAGTAGCAATATACATCAGCCATTATGAAAAAACAAAACAACCCTTCCACTAAAAAAGCAAACCAAATGAATGCCCCAGATAGAGAGATCCAGAAGAAACATGTTGATGTTGAGTTACTTGATCAGCTACAGAAAAAAAGATGCAAATGTGGGAAGAATCAATGAAAGTCATTAAGAGAACAAATACTTCAGGGACAACAATCCAGAAGAAATAGATAAATGAGGAGAAACTTGAACAGATATGGATGAAAATACAAAAAAAATGGAAGAAAAAAATTATAGAATAAACAAAGAAGTACAAGAAATTAAAAAATTATCACAAAACAAAGAAGGTACAGCAAACACAGTACTGGAAATAACAGAAAAGCATGAAAATGCTATTCAGAATATTAAGACTGAAATGGCAGAAGTACCCAACATGTTGGTAGGACAAAAAAGTAGAACTGAAGAGATGGAACACCGTCACTGAGCTGTAATACAAGAGCTTCACTAGAAACATACTCGAAGAAAAATCAAAGAGGAGATGTGAAGAAAACATTAGAGTTATGTGAGATGACATCAAATGGAATAACATACATTACTTGAATTCTAGAACATGGGAGTAACAGGGAAATCACTGAGAAGATTATGGAAGAAGTACTAGAAGAAAACTTCCTAGGTATTTTGAAGAAGGGGCCAAATCACATTCAAGAAGCACAGAGAATACCAAATAGACTAGATACAAAAAGAAAAACAAGACATAGAGTCACATATTCTAAATTTAAAGGTAAGGGTAGAATTCTAAAAGCAGCATGAGAAAACCTACAAAGGGGAAATGTTTAGATTGAGTTCTAATTTCTCAGCAGAAACCATGTGAGCTAGAAGGCAATGGGAAGCCAATACAGAAGTTGAAAGAAAACAACTGCAGGCCAAAGACCAAAGATCCTATATCCAGCAATGCTCTCTATCAAATTTGAAGGAGAAATTAGATTCTTTGCAGAAAAGAAGGACCTTAAGAAATTTGTGAAAACAAGACCAAAACTACAAGAAATTTTAAGTGAAGACATATAGAAAGGAAGGAAAGTGAATGGACCATAGTAA
Source organism: Elephantulus edwardii (assembly GCF_000299155.1). Taxonomy (NCBI): domain Eukaryota; kingdom Metazoa; phylum Chordata; class Mammalia; order Macroscelidea; family Macroscelididae; genus Elephantulus; species Elephantulus edwardii. Next base: position 6,386,630 of record NW_006399918.1, on the reverse strand, counting down.
CCAGAAACAACAGAAAAAGAAACACGGAAACATTGCAAAAAGAAAACTTGGCCTGACAATAACCAGACTTAATGTGAATGCACTAAATGTACCAATTAAGAGAAAAAGAGTAGTAGAATGGATTTAAAAAACAAAGCCCACCAATATGTTGCCTACAAGAGACACATCTAAAAAAGGAAGAGAAAGACAGACTCAAAATTAAAGGCTGGAAAAAATATACCAAGCAAATGGCAACTTCAAAAAAGCAGGAGTGGCAATACTAATCTCTGATGAAATAGATTTCAGAATGAAAACCACCACCAAAGATAAGGATGGACATTACATACTGATAGATCAAGAAGACCTAATCTTGGTCAACATTTATGCACCAAAGGATAAACTTGAAAAATACATAAAACAGTGATTAACTGAATTGAAGAGAGAAATAGACAGCACCACAACAGTGATAGGAGGTGTCAACACACCACTAATCACCAAAGGATAGGTGAACTAAAAAGAAATTCAACAAAGACGCAGAAGATCTAAACTACACAATCAGCCAACCCAAACTGGTGAATGTATTCAGAGTACTGTTGTTGTTGTTATGTGCCATCGAGTCGCTTGCAACTCATAGCGACCCTATGTACAACAGCCCTAAACCCTGCTCTACCCTGTGCCAACTGCACTGCCCCCGACACACCCGTCCCGATTACCCCAGTCACTGAATCAATCCACCTTATAGAGGGTCTTCCCCTTCTGCCCTGTCCCTCCACCCTCCCAAGCATGATGTTCCTCTCCAAGGACCTCTCCCTCCTTACAACATGTCCACAGTATGTCAGACGAAGCCCCAGAATCCTTGCCTCCAAGGAGCAGCCCGGTTTAACCCTCTCCAGGATGAATCTGTTTATTTTCTTGGCAGACCACAGTACATTCAATACTCTTCTCCAGCACCACAGCTCAAAGACATCAATTCTTCTATCCTCCCTAGTCATTATCCAACTCTCTGATGCATAACAAGTGATTGCAAAGACTATGGCCTGTATCACACACACCTTAGTCTCCAGAGTGACACCATTGCTCTTCAGTACTTTTGAGAGGTCCCTAACAGCAGACTTTCCCATCACTATATGTTTTTTTATTTCCTGGCTACTGGTGCCAAGAGTGGTGACCATGGAGCCGAGCAGGCTAAACTTGTTAACAATCTCAATCTCTTCATCCATCCTGATGCTGCCAATTGGTCCAGTGGTGAGAATCTTTGTCTTCTTGACATTGAGCTTCAGTCCATATTGAAGGCTGCAGTCCTTGACCCTTTGCAGCAAGCATTTCAGGTCCTCCTCAGTGTCAGCAAGCAGGGTTGTGTCATCTGCATAACGCAGATTTTTAATAAATCTTCCACCAATCCTGATGCCACACTTCTCCTCATAGAACCAGCCTCTCGGATAATCTATTCTGCATACTGTACCTAACTAAAAATTCACTTTCTTCTCAAGTGCACATGGTACATTCTCCAGAATGTTAGGTCACAAAGGTCACAAAGCAAGCCTCAATAAATTAAAAGCATTTAAATAATACAGAGTATTTTCTCAGATCACAATGTCATAAAACTAGAAATTAACCACAGAAGAGTAAAGTTTACAAAACCACCCATGTGGAAACCAAATAACTCTCTGCTAGAACATTATTGAGTTATAAAAGAAATAAAGAATGAAATTAAAAGGTTCCTTGAAACAAATGATAATGAAAATATGACTTATCAAAACCTCTGGGACAGAGCTAAGGCAGTCTTCAGGGTGCAGCAGGCACACACATAAAAAAGGAAGAAAGAAGAATCAATTATCTATCTCAACACCTTTAGCAAATAGAAAAAGATCAACAATATATTCCTAGAAGAAAAGAAATTATAAGGACAAGAGCTGAAATCAGTGAGATACAAAACAGGAAATCAACTGAAATTATCAGTAAGACCAGGAGCTGGTTTTTTGAAAGGGTCAATAAAATTGACAAACTATTGGCAAATTTAACAAAAGGGGTGGGGAGAAAAGACATATATAACTCTACTAAGAAATGACAGTGGTGACTTCACAACAGAACCAGAGAAAATTAAATTGATAATATCAGAATATTATCAAAAATTATACTCTGATAAATTTGAAAACCTAGAGGAAATGGACAAATTCCTTGAAACACATCCCCTGCCCAGATTGACATAGACAGATATAGAACACTTGAACAGACCCATCACAAAGAAGAAATTGAAAAAGTCATAAAAAGACTTCCCCAAAAGAAATGTCTTGGACCAGGTGGCTTCACAGCTAAATTCTACCAAACATTCAGAGAGGATTCAAGCACTTATTCTCCTAAATTATTTTTTAAAATTTAATAAGGAACATTTCCAGAGTCATTCTATGAAGCAAGTACAACCCTAATACCAAAACCAGGCAAAGACAGTACCAAGAAAGAAAACTACAGACCAATATTTCTCATGAATATGGAAGCAAAAATTCTTAACAAAATCCTAGCCAATAGAGCCCAAAAGCACATTAAAAAAAAATTCACCATAACAAGGATGATTCAATGTAAGAAAAACAATCAATGTAATTCACTATATTAACAAAGTAAATAACAAGAACCATATGATCTTAGCAATTGATGCAGAAAGTCATTTGACAAAATCCAATGCCCTTTTTTTATAAAGACACTCAGCAAAATTGTAATAGAAGGAATTTCCTTTGCATAGTGATAAGTATATATGCAAAACCAAAAGCCAACATCACCCTCAATGAAGAAAGACTAAAAACATTTTCCTTTTGAACAGGGACTAGACAAGGATGCCCACTGTCACCACTTCTTTTTAATATTGTATCGGAAGTGCTTACTAGGGCAAACAACAAGAGAGGGAAATAAAAGGCATCTAGATCCGCAAAGAGATGGTTAAATTATTGCTATATGCAGATAATATGATATTGTGCACAGGAAACCCCAAAGACTCAACAAAAAACAAAAGAAAAACAAAACCTGTTAGAATTAATAGACCAATTTAGTAGAGTGGCAGGACATAAGATCAATATCCAAAAATCAATAGGATTCCTCTAGAGTAAAAAAGGGAATTCAGATAAGGAAACCAAGAAAGCAATACCATTTACAATAGCCAACCACAAACAGATACTTGGGAGTGAAACTAACTAGAGATACAAAAGTCCTATACAAAGAAAAGTACAGAACATTTCTGCAAGACACTATAAAAGGCTTAAAGAAATAGGAAAATGTGTTCTGTTCATGGATAGGAAGATTCAATATTGTAAAATGACAATCCTACCAAAAGCAGTCTACATGTTCAATGCAATCCCAATCCAGATGCCAAATTCATTTTTGAAGAAAATTGAAAGGGACATTATCAAATTTCTTTGCAGAGGCAAGAGACCCCGAATAAGCAAAACGCTTCTGAGAAACAAAAATGAGGTTGGAGGCACAGCATTCCCTGACCTTAAAACCTACTATACAGTGGTGGTTACCAAAACAGTATGGTACTAGTACAATGAATGGCACAGAAACCAAAGGAACAGAATTGAGAACCCAGAAATAGACCCAGCAGTCTATCATCAACTGATATCCGACAAGGAAATCAAAGTTATCAAATGGGGAAATGATAACCTCTTCAACAAATGGTGCTGGAAAAACTCGACTTCCACCTGGAGAAAGCTGAAACAGGATCCACATCTCACCATACACAAAAAAGAAATCAACTCAAGGTGGATTAGAGACATACAAGTAAAGCCCAAAACCATAACATTCATAATAGACAAATTTGGATCAAGCTTAGAAGCACTAATCCAAGGTATAAAGAGAATGCCAAATACAACCAGAAACGCACAATCTAAAGTGGATAGAACTGATGCATGAGACCTTCTAAAGATTAAATCTGTGTGTGCATCAAAATCTTTTTCCAACAGGGTGAAAAGAAAACCTAAAGTCTGGGAACAAACATTTGGTAATACCATCTCAGACAAGAGCCTTATAACAAAAGTTTACAGAATACTCCTGGGCCTCCATAAGAAAAAAACCTGATAACCCAATTGCAAAATGAGCAAAAGACATGGAAAGAATTTTCACAGAGGAAGATATTCGAATGGCAAACAGACACTTGAAGAAATGCTCGAAGTCACTAGCAATAAGAGAGATGCAAATCAAAACCACAATGAGGTACCACCTCACTCCAGTAACAGTGGCAAAGTTTAACAGGACAGCAAGTAATAAATGTTGGAGAGGATGTGGCGAGAAAGGAACTCATACATTGCTGGTGGGGTTGTAAAATGGTACAACCATTTTGGAAGACAGCTTGTTGCTTCCTCAAAAAGCTGAACATAGAAATTCCATATGACCCAGCTATTCCACTACTTGAAATATACCCTGAGAATATGAGAACTGAGGCACAAATGGAAATTTGTACACCAATGTTCATAGCAGCATTATTCACCATTGCAAGAACATGGAAACCATGTTCAGCCAAAATGTCCAACCACAAACAAAGGGATTGAGAAATTATGATACATTCACAGAATAGAATACTACGCAGCACACAGGAGTAATGATTTTGTAAATTATTACCTAACTTGGGAAGGACTGGGGAGCATTATGCTGAGTGAACTAACTCAGTCCTCAAGGAAAATATTGTATGACTGTTATTGTAGAATGAGTATAAGGATCCAAGAGGGGTGGGAGAGTTTGGAAGCAGAGGGATGTGGATGTGCAGGGGAGCGGGCAATTAATCATCAGGTTGTACAATTTGATGGGTAAGGGGCATTAAAGAAATTGAAAGAATTTGTTCTTGAAAACAATGTATTCAAATTTTGTAAATAAACTAGTTGTTGTTAAGTGCTGTCAAGTTGTAGAAGACTCATAGCGACACTATGAACGAAATATGTGAACACTTGCAAAACTTTCATCATTTCTCCTAGTTCATGGAGTTTCGTGAGGCAAGCTATTTCAGAAGTGGTTGCCACTCCTGCTGCCAAACTTGTTTTAATCGGGGAGCTCAACCAAACACTGTCCACTATGGGTAACCATTATCATATTTGACAAATGAGTGTCACAGTGTTTAGCATCACAGCAACCTCTGTACAGCAAATGGACAGACCAGTACTAGAAACCAGGCCTGAGGGCTGCTGATTAATACCACCCACATTTGTCTTGGTAACATCACTTTCTGTCCACTAGGCCTACTGAGCTCTCTCTATGTTGTTGCTGTTGTTGTTTTGAAGTGCAATCAAGTCATAGAGCCTATGAATGAAAGGCCTGAACCCTTTTATAACTTTCACTGTTTCTTCAAGTTCATAGAGTTTCCGGTTGCAAGCTATTTCAGAATTGGATGCCACTCCTGCTTCCTAAACTAGAAGAAAATGTAAAAAAAACAACATGGTAAAATGACAGGAACACAGACCAATGGAACAGAATAAAAACCCCATAAATGTAAAAAACCAACAAATTATAGCCTAAGAAATTCTAAGGGCAGTTGTACTCTGTCATAAAGGATAAGAAAGAACTCTGGTCATGTGGTGTTAACCTAAAGTTGACTCTTTTAACCATTACCTTAGCGGCTTCTGGTATCCAGCTACTTCATGGTCTTACAAATTAGCAGCTGGAGAGAGAGAGAGAGAGAGAGAGATTGATTTCCCCACTGACAGGCAAGATTTAAGGGAGACTGGAGCAAGATTTTGGTGGCAAGACCCTGGTGATAGTAGTGGAGAGTCTGTGGCTTTACTGTGGAGAAACTGTGGCAAGAAAAGATGTAACCAAAGGAGTCCTGAGATAAAGGCCACAGTAAAAGGTTTTACCATTCTTTCTGGCTAATGGAAAGAAAACCTGACTGCTTAATAAAAACTGAGTCCTGTACTAATTGAGGAATTATGCCTTGGGACTGCTGGGCTAAAATTTGGATTTTCATTGAATGGTGATCTTTTCACCCCCTATTCTCTAACGTATTTCCCTAATTAAATTCCACTCTTAATACCACAACTGTGAGTAGAGTCTGGGAGTCAACAATGAATATTGAACCTGAATGATTAGTAGAAAGAGGTGCAGGAGCATGGCGGTGTGCCATGTCTGACCAAGCAAATATGTATTTGCTGCTATAAATATTATTGTTGGGGAAGTTCCCCTTTTATGAAGTGGGTAGATGTCAGACTTAGCCAACTTCCCCATGTTACGTCAGATCCTTTTGCAGGTGGCTTAGTGGTAAGGAGTTGCACTGCCAACCTAAAGAAACACAGTTTGGATCCACTAGCTGTTGTGTGGAAGAAAGATGGATAATCTCCTCTTGTGGGCTTAACTTCCTATGAAAACCCATTGGAAGTTCGGCTTTGAGTTGGTTCAAATTTGATGGTATATAAAGATAACTGAGTCAGACTCAATTGCACACAAATCAACTGTTGTGATTGTACACACAGCCAGTTGTAGTATAGTTGGCTCTGACTCACTGTGATTCCATGTGTGTCAGAGTGTAATTGCACACCTTGGAGTGTCAGTGCCTGGGCTATCAGAAGTAGATTGCTAGGCTTTCCTTTGGAGGCATTTCTGGGTAGACTTGAACTTAGAACTTTTTTATTATTAGTCAAGCATATCATCCATGAAGAGAGCAAAATGTCACTAAAAAGATATGTTGCTGTTGTTATGTGCCGTTGAGTCACTCGCGACTCATAGCAACCCTATGTACAATAGCCCTAAACCCTGCTCTATCCTGTGCCAATCATACTGCCTCCAAAACACCCATCCCACTTACCCCAGTCACTGAATCAATCCACCTCATAGAGGGCCTTCCCCCCCTGCACCATTCCCCCACCCTCCCAAGCATGATGTCCCTTTCTAAGGACCTGTCGGTCCCTCCTTACAACATGCCCAAAGTATATCAGACAGAGCCTCAGAATACTTGCCTCCAAGGAGCAGCATGATTTAACCCTCTCCAGGATGAATCTGTTTGTTTTCCTAGCAGTTCATGGTACCCTCAATACTCTTTTCCAGCACCATAGCTCAAAGGCATCAATTCTCCTTCTGTCCTCCCTAGTCATTGTCCAACTCTCTGATGCATAACAAGTGATAGCAAAGACTATAGCCTGTCTCAGACGCACCTTAGTCTCCAGAGAGACACCATTGCTCTTCAATACTTTGGAGAGGTCCCTGACAGCAGACTTTCCCATTGCAATAAGTCTTTTAATTTCCTGGCTATTGGTGCCAAGAATGTTGACTGTGGAGCCAAGCAGGCTAAAGCTGTTAACAGTCTCAATCTCTTCACCATCCATCCTGATGCTGCCAATTGGTCCAGTGGTGAGAATCTTTGTCTTCTTGATATTAAGCCTCAATCCATATTAAAGGCTGTAATCTTTGACCCTCTGCAGCAAGCATTTCAGGTCCTTCTCAGTTTCAGCAAGCAGGGTTGTGTCATCTGCATAACGCAGATTGTTGATAGGTCTTCCACCAATCCTGATGCCACATTTCTCCTCATAGAGCCCAGCCTCCTGGATAATCTGTTCTGCATACAGGTTGAAAAGGTATGGAGACAGGGCATTTCTCTGGCGTACACCCTTCCCAATTTTGAACCATGCAGTGTTTCCTTGCTCTGTTCTGACGACTGCCTTTTGGTCCAAGTATAGGTTTTGCATTAGCAGTTGGGTTTTGTTGTTGTTGTTGTGTTTGGTTTGTGGTTTGTTTGTTTTTTTTATGGTATATTAGGTTGTTTGGTTGTTTGTTTTTTTAAAAAAAATTGGTTTGCTTACAAAATTTGTGTACATTGTGTTATCCACTATTCTTCGTTCACATTGTGTTTCATACAATCATTCTCATGCATTATGTTTTATAAAATAAAACCGTTGACCCTTGCCCATCATTACCCTGTCTTGTTGCCTGGATAGCTTCCCATTTCCTTCCCCCTTTCCTTCCCCCTTCAAGGAAGGCCACAGATTAGGAAAAATATTTGTTAATGACATATCTGATAAGGGACTCATATCTAAAATTTATAGAATTGTTGCAGACCGAGGGTCCCAAAGAATGGAATAATTTAATAATTATTAATAAAGAGACAAACAGCCAGGAAAGAGATAGAGCAGAGAGCATGAAAAGGGGGTCAGCAGTTCTCCACTGAAGACCCCAAGCCAAGCTTCTCTGTGTCTTTATTGAAAATTATCAGGAAGTAAATCACAAAGAGAATTAAATGCAAATGAAGCCAAGCTCTTTCTATTGAAAACCTTCTGCTTGACTCAGGAAGGAGGGGTTCACAAATGAAAGAATTTGGTTTACCCTTAACCATTAACCTTGATGCCTCAGGGTGAACTCTAGCTCAGGAAGTAACACTCCCTCTGTAGGGGGGGTCCTTGCTGTCTCCTGTCTTGCAGGGAACAAACAGCTCATTTTCTAGGATCTGCCACAAGAGAAATCCTAACATATAAATCTGTAATTCCTTCAATTCCTGAACAAGGGTTTTCATATAATATTTGGTATAAAGTTTGGCTTCCCATATAGAATACTCCATCCAGCACTTCAACAAGGAAAAATGTAAACAACCCAACTGCAAAATGGGTACAGGATATTAAAAATGCCTATCTACCAGAGATGTGCAAATAAAAACAACTTGCTCGTAGTCTCATAGTTCTGTAGTCGACATATCCCATGAACTGCAGAAAGAACAGATATGTCTAGGAGAAGAAGCAACCAGAACGCTCCATGGAGACAAAGATGTAAAGCTTTGTCTCACACACTTTGGGCGTGTTGCTAGGAAAGGTTATTCCTTGGAAAGGGACATCATGCTTAGAAAGGTGGAGGAACAGTAAAAGAGAAGAAGATACTCAACTGGATGGATTGACACAGTGACTGTGGCAATAGACTTGAGGAAATCCAAGATTATAAGGGGGGCACAAGATAGGACGAGGCTCAGTTCTGTTGTTCATTCAGTCACATATGACTCAGTAGCACTTAACAGCAATAACAAATCAAATCTGTTAACCCTCTGCACCATCCAGGCACTCCTATCAGTTTACAACAAAATATCAACATATTTTAGACTACCTGGGTGAGGGGAAAATTGTTAGAAAGACTTCCTCTTTGTTTTATTTTAATAGTAAACAAGCATTTTCATTGTCTGTCTTCTTAGATTTTTACCACCCCTTCCTCTATATCTGTACCACTAATGACGTCCACTAGCTCATTGCTCTTTCTCCATTTGGCTCCAGTTTGTCCTGGCATCTTGGTTTAAATGTTGTGTCTCATGTGAAGACTTCTCTCCTTCCTGTTGCTAAAAATCTTTATCTAAATTCAGATGGCTTCTAACTGCTTGTTGACACATCTGATTTTTCCCATTAGATGAGCACTCCTTGAACTTAGAGATCACTCCTTACTTATCTCTGCTTTATGGCAAAATTTGACCAGATTGTTTTGCTGTTGTTAGGTACCATAGAGTTGGATCTGATTCATAGCAAACCTATGAACAACGGAATGGAAACATTCTCCAGCAGTCTCACCACCTCTGTAGTCACTGTGCTAATTCATCTTCATAGTCTACCTTCACTTACACTCTACTTTTTCCATCATGAAGTTCTTCTCTAGGGTCTGAACCCTCCTAATAATATACCCAAAGCATATGGGAATAAGTCTTATCATCCTGATACACTGGCTACACTTTTCCCAAAACATACTTATTTTTCATATTCACAATTTGTGATATATTCCTTATTTTTCACCAGTACCACAATTCAAAGATGTAAATTCTCAGTCTTCCTTACACATTGTTCAACTTTCATGTATATATGAAAATACCATGGCTTAAGTAAGACATACTTTAGTTCTCATAGTGAGTAAGGCATACCTTAATCTTTATAGTGACATCTTTGCTCTAGAACACTTTTAAGAGGTCCCTCGTGACAGATTTCTTAATAAGATATTTCTTTTGATTTCTTGATTATTGCTCCCAATGGTTTTAAAATTGATATAAGTAAAATGAAATCCTTGACAGATTCAACCTTCTCTTTTTTTATTATAGTGCTGTTTATTGGTCCACTTGTGTGTGGTTTTGTTTTCTTTATGTTGAAGAGGAATCAACACTGAAGGCTATAGTCTTTGAGATTTATCAATAAATGCTTCAAGTTGTCTTCATTATCTGCAAGCAAGGTGTGTCACCTGCATAAGGTGGGTTGTTGCTAAGTCTTCTTCCAAAACTGATGCTACATTTTTCTTCATATATCTAGCTTTCTCAGATTATTTCCTCAGTGTACAGAATGAATTTGTATGGAGGGAGAAAAAATACAACCCTGATGCATATCTTTCCTTATTTACACTAGACAGTATTTCCTTGTTCTATTTGAATGATTGCTTCTTTGTCTATGTACAGGTTGTACATGGGCACAATTAAGTGTATAAAGATCTCTATTCTTCCCAATGTTCTCCTTAATTTATTATGATCCGTACATTTGGAGGTTTCAGGGATGCATTTGTTTGTTGAAATGCTTCAATTAATATTTCATCAGTACTTGGAGACTTATTTTCTTCTAAGGCCTCCAGGAGCTCTGGTGACATAGTGGCAAGAAGCTACACTGCAATCCGGATCATACGGGTTCAGGGTCACCAGCTGCTCCAAGGAAGAAGGATGGGCAGTTTCCTCTCGTGCTGTTTACAGTCTCTGAAAACCCTCTAGAAGTCAGCTATGGATAGGTTCTGAAACTTTGGTGTACAACAAGGCCTTCAGTGTAGCATGTACCTATTCCTAATATAATATATGTTGTTGTTGTTGTTGTTATGTGCCGTCGAGTTGCTTGCGACTCATAGCGACCCTATGTACAACAGCCCTAAACCTTGCTCTGTCCTGTGCCAATCGCACTGTCTCTGACACTCCCATCCCGATTACCCCAGTCACTGAATCAATCCACCTCATACAGGGTCTTCCCCTCCTGTGCTGTCCCTCCAACCTCCCAAGCATGATGTCCCTCTCCAAGGACC
>NW_006399918.1:6366955-6373680 GCF_000299155.1 Elephantulus edwardii | reverse complement strand
CCTGCCCGCCCCTCTCCCCAATTTGCTCTTCTCTTTGAAAAGTATAAGAAAAATCCTTTCATTGTTCCACAATCCCTCCCCTCAAGTCCACTCCACTATGCTGCCTTCATTCTGGACTCCTGTAATGACAATAATACCTAAACATATATCCCTTTTAAACAGTTCTTTCCCTCATCTGTTTCAATGTAGTATACATTATTTATCCCTTCTTTCTCAGTTTTCCTCCAACCCCTATATCAGTCCTCTTTTATAACAGTGGCATTATGAAGTATTTGTCTTTTTGTGACTGAGATGTTTCACTCAGCATAATGTCCTCCAGCATCACCCATTTTGAATAATATTTTATGAGTTCCTTGTTTTTCAATGCAGCATAGTATTTCATTTTGTGAATATACCACAGCTTCTCTATCCATTCGTTTGTTGATGGGCACTTGGGTTGTTCCCAATTCTTTGCTACTGCGAACAAAGCTGAAATAAACATAGTTGTGCATATATCTGCTAGTGGAATTGCTGGGTCATATGGTGTTTCTATTTGCAACTCTTTGAGAAAGCGACATACAGCCTTCCATAGTGGTTGCACCATTTTACACTCCCACTAACAGTGAGTAAGGGTTCTAGTTTCTCTGCAACCTCTCCAGCATTTGTTGTTTGCTGTTCTGTTAAATTTTTACTGGGGTGATATGATATCTCATAGTTGTTTCGATTTGCAACTCTCTTAGAGATAAGAATTTTGAACATTTCTTCATATATTTGTTTGCCATCTGAATGTCCTCTTTGGTGAAGTGTCTGTTCATATCCTGTGCCCATTTTTCAATTGGGTTATTTTTCATTATCTAGTCATGGTGCTTGAGTATTTTATAAATTCTTGATACTAGTCACTCATCTAACATGTCATTACCAAATATTTTTTCCCAATATGTGGCTACCCAATTTAATTCTTAGAAGGTCCCATTATCTATTTTATCCTCTCCTGGTTGTAGATTTTTCAGGATGCTTGGAAGACGGTTTGTTGTGGATTAGGACTTCTGGGGTTCTTCCAAGGTGTTTTTTTTTAAATGACATTTATAGTCCTTGGTTTTAGTCCTAGGTCCATTAGCCACTTTGAGTTGGCTTTTGTGTATGGATTGAGGTGTGGATCTTGCTTGCGTTTTCTGCAGATAGTTTTCCAATTTTGCCAGCACCATTTGTTAAAAAGGCTGTCATTTCCCCACCTAACTGATTTCATCTCCTTGTCAAAAATCAGTTGACCATAGGTAGATGGGCTGATTTCTGATTTTTCAATTCTATTTCATTGAACTATGTGTCTATCATTGTATCATTGACCACCATGGCAATGCAGTAGGATTTGAAATCAGGGAGTGAGATGCCTCCTACCTTGTTTCTCTTTTTAAGGAGTGCTTTGCTTATTCAGGGCTTCTTTCCATTCCAAATGAATTTGGAGAATATCTTTTCCATCTCATTGGAAGAATGGGATTGGTATTTGTATTGGGATTGCATTGAACATGTAAATTGCCTTTGGTAGTATTGTCATTTTCACAATATTGATTCTTCCTATCCATGAGCAAGAGATATTCTTCCACTTCTCCAGGTCTTTTTTTTGTTTCTTGTAGTAATGTTCTGTAATTTTCTTTGAATAGATCCTTTGTGCTTCTGGTTAGATTTACTCCCAAGTATTTAATCTTGTGATTAGCTATTGTGAAGGTATTGTTTTTCTTAGCTCCAGTTCTATTTTCTCTTTGTCACTGTAGAGAAATCCAATTGATTTTTGTACGTTGATCTTGTATCCTGCCACTCTACTGAACTGGTCAACTATATCCAGTAATTTTCTTGCTGAGTCTTTTGGGTTTTCTAAGTATACTATCATATCATCTGCATAGAGAGATAATTTTACCTCCTCTTCACCAGTTTGGATACTTCTGATTTTCTTCTCTTGCCTTATTGCTGTTGCTAAGACTTCTAATACAATATTCAATAGGAAAGACAATAATGGACATCCTTACCTAGTTCCTATTCTCAAAGGGAATGCCTTTAATCTCTCTTCATTGAGAACAATATTGGCTCTCAGATTTTCAGATATATACTTTTTACTATGTTGAAGAAATTCCCCTCTAATCCTATTTTGTTGAGTGTTTTAATAAGGAAAGGGTGTTGGATTTTGTCAAAGTCCTTTTCTACATCAATTGATAGGATCACACGTTTCTTTTTTTTTTAAATAAAAGTTTTATTTGGAGAAAAATAGAACCACCACGTACACAGAGGAAAAAAGCACAAAAATTCAACTGATACAGAACTGAAAGTCACAATTGTCCAATATTGCTTGCAATTACTTCTCAATTTCCTAAAAGCTCCCGCAACTTGCTTTTTCAAAGGTCTTTGCTTTGTTTGTGTGATTAATAACATTGATTTTTTTTTCTTATATTGAATCAGATCAAGTATATCTTACAGCAACTCTATGAACAACAGATCTGAACCCTGTCTTACCTTATGCCATCCTTATCATCTCTGACATACTCGAGCCCATTACTGCAGCCATTGTGTCAATTCATCTTGTTAAGGGACTTTCTCTCTTTCACCTACTGCCACCTTTCCATGCACGATGTTCTTTTCCAAGGAATAGCTCATTTTTTTTTTTTAGTTTTTTTTTAATAGCTCATTTTTGTTCTCAGTGATGTATAAGACATTATTTTAAAAGTCTACACTTAATTTTCACCAACCCTGGTGTTTATAAATTTATACAGAGTAGAAATTCTGCCTGTTTTCACAAGTATTGGTGAATCTTAAGTATAGAATTTTGTTGTTGTTGTTGTTGTTGCCATCGAGTTGCTTGTGACTCATAGTGACCCTGAGAACAAGAGGCCTAAACGCTGTTCTATCCTGGCCAACCTAGCCATCTCAAATGCACTTATTCCCACCACTCCAGTCACAGAATAGATCCATCTCATCCAAGGTCTTCCTCTCTTCCGCTGCCCCTCTACTATGCCAAACATAATGTCCCTCGCCAAGGACCAGTCCCTCTTTGCAACATGCCCAAAGTACGTCAGACGAAGCTTCAGAATCCTTGACACCAAGGAGCATTCCGGCTTCACCTTCTCCAGGACAAACCTGTTTGTTCTCCTAGCAGTCCATGGTATGTTCAACACTCTTCTCCAGCCATCCCTAATCACTGGCCAACTCTCTGATGCATAGCACGTAATTGTGAAGACTATAGTCCAGATCAGGTGGACCTTAATCTCCAGCCTGACATTGTTGCTCTTCAGTACTCTCGAGAGGTTCCTCACAGCTGCCTTTCCCAAATCAATTCGTCTCTTGATTTTCTGGCTGCTGTTACCAAGAGTGTTGACTATGGAGCCAAGTAAACTAAAACTGTTAACTATCTCAATCTCTTCACCATCCATACTGATGCTGCCAATTGGCCCAGTGGTGAGAATCTTTGTTTTCTTGATGTTGAGCTTCAATCCATATAGGAGGCTGTAGTCCTGGAGCTTCTGCAGCAAGTGCTTCAGGTCCTCCTCAGTTTCAGCAAGCAGGGTTGTATGATCTGCATAACGCAGGTTGTTGACTCTTCCATCAATCCTGATGCCACACTCCTCCTCGTACAGCCCAGCATCTTGGATGATCTGTTCTGCATATAGATTGAAAAGGTATGGAGACAGAATACATCCCTGACAAACCCCCTTCTTGATTTTGAACCATGTAGTGTCTCCTTGCTCTGTTCTGATGGCTGCCTCTTGGTCTAAGTATAGGTTTCTCATTAGCACAATCAAATGTTCTGGGATTCCCATTCTTCTCAGAGTCAGCCACAGTTTGTTATGATCCACACAGTCAAAAGCCTTTGCATAGTCAATGAAGCACAGATAGACATTCTTCTGGTATTTTTTGCTTTCTGCCAAGATCCATCTTACATTAGCCATAACATCCCTAGTATCACGCTCTTCTAAATCCAGCCCGCACATCTGGCAGTTCTCTGTTGACATATTGTTCCAAACTTTTTTGGATAATTTTCAGTAGAATCTTGCTTGCGTGTGATATTAATGATATTGTTCGATAATCCCCGCACTCTGTTGGGTCACCTTTCTTTGGAATGGGAACAAATATCGATCTTTTCCAGTCAGTCGGCCAGCTGGCTGTCCTCCAGATTTCTTGACACAGCTTAGTGAGCACATCCAGGGCAGTGTCTGTTTGTTGAAACATGTCAATTGGTATGCCGTCAACTCCTGTAGCCTTGTTTTTTGCCAATTCCTTCAGAGCCATTTTAACCCTTTATCACCATAGACTCATATATTATTTCATGAAATTCTTCTGTGTCAGCCAATTCCTTCTGATACAGTGACTCTGTGTGCTCCTTCCCTCTTCTCTTCATACTTTCTGGATCATTTATCATTTTACCCAAAGTATCCTTAAGTATTGCCACCCGTGGCTTGAATTTGTTTTTCAACTCCTCCAGCTTAAGAAATGCTGAGCGAGTTCAGCCCTTTCGATTTTCTGACTCCAGCTCTCTGGACACTTCATTATAGTATCTTGCTTTGTTGTTGTTGTAATGCTTTGTATTTCATTGAAAAAAAATATTGAACTAAAAAATAGGCCAAATTTGTGCATGATAGCTGGAGCTAACAGGGGGCAGCAGAGAGCCGACAGGGTTTACTCTGTCGCCTGGAACATTTTAATGTTGCCACTAGCTTGCATTGTGATTTTACTTTCAATATTTTCTCCTTCTGAGTCTTTACTTTCTGAACTGTAAAAGGAGGGAATTGAACTAGATTATGGACTTCATCTGATACAGCACTCTTCAGAGATGAGCAGAATATGGAGCGCTTCACGGATTTGCACGTCATTTTACACAGGGGCCATGCTAATCTTCTCTATATTGCTGGTGAACCAGATTTCTTAAAAATCTGTACCTATGAGTTGTGTTCAGGTTGGGGAAATCAAAATAGGCTCCACAGAGAAGGTCTTCAAAAGAAAGTAAGGTTTAAACAAGGCTAGAAGAATGTGTTTAAAATGATAATTTAAGAACCGCAACTGTATTTCCACAGCATTCCGTTTTATTGAAATGATGGAGATAGCATACATTTCAAGAGGAGAAGCAGTATCTTTTGTTCTCACAGAGTTTGCCCAAGGGAAATTTTTTTTTTTCATTTTTCTTCCCCACCTAAGACAATGAGGCACCTCTTGTTGATGTAAGTGGTTGATACTCAGCTGGTACCTGAAATGTTGGAAGGTCAAATTCACCTAGTGATGAAGGAAAATAAAAGCATGGTGATTTTTTTTTCCCCTGAAAAATGAGCTATTGAAAACTCTATGGAGCACAGTTCTGCTCTTATATATATGGGGCTGATTTATCATCTCCATGGCAACTGATCAACTTAAGAAAGGAAACAGAGGGTTCCAGTTGGTAACACAGTTTAAGGAAGGGGATGACAGTTGAATAATAGGAGAAAAAAAGTGTAGGGTCTTTATAATAAAAGTAAATAAATAAAAGATACTTTGTAGAGAAAACTCCTCAAACGTGTCTGTGGAATTTAACCATTGCTTCACTGATCTATGGCCATATAAAAGGGAAAAGAGTTTGCTTATTATTGGTGAATACTTCCCCCAAAACATCCCCTTTTCTCTCAAAATTATTACTCTCCCAGAGCCTTCTGACAGAATCATATGCATTTTTGCTCAACCATAGACTGACTTCCTTTGATGACATACCCATGACCCTTTCCTAACTAGACCTGGCTGTCATCCGTAACTGTAATCCTCCATAAGAGCTTCTTAGGTGGAGGCACCCAGTGTCTTCTTTGTGTGCGTCCCCATCAGCTTCCAGAGAACCAGATCCTGAGGAGTGGTCCAGGGCCAGAGCTTTATGGTCAGAGGGCTTGGATTCCCTTCCCTTTTCAGCACTGTGGATTTAGGAAAATGAAGCAGCTTCCTTAATTAACTCTCAGTGTCCTCTTCCATAAATGAGTACAATAATAGTAACTGCCTGATAGAGTCACTATGAGAATTAATGATCTAATTTGTGTCATGTGTTTAGCAGAAGGCCTTCTTCAGAGTTGGGACATGATGACTGTTAGCCATCATCATCGTACTTGTTGAAAGGAAGGGTATAAATGTATTTAATAAATCTTCAGATAGTTATACTTACTTCATTCAGCATCCTGCTGAAGAAGAGAGATAAAATTACAGAAATATATTAAAAAGAAGGGGGTGCAATCCAAAATTCATTGTGCTCAGGTTGGAATCAGCTCGTAACTGACCCTCCTGTGGGTTTTCTAAGGCTGAAAATCATACTAGAGGAGATTGCCTATCTTTCGCCCAAGGAGCTGTTAGTACATCCAAACTTCCAGAAAGTCTCAGGTAAGCAGCAGGGCTGCTTTATAGAATCACTATTAACTCATAGCTGATCCCCTAGCTGGTTTTCAGAGGCTGTAAATCATATGGGAGATTGCCTATCCTCCCTCACAGTGACTTGTGGATTCAAATCACATGCTTTAGGATTAGTAATGCAACTCCTTACCACTACAACACCATTGTTGTTGTTGTTATGTGCCGTCGAGTCCTTTGCGACTCATAGCGACCCTATGCACAACAGCCCTAAACCCTGCTCTATCCTGCGCCAACTGCACTGCCCCTGACACACCCATCCCGATTACCCCAGTCACCGAATCAATCCATCTCATAGGGGGTCTTCCCCTCCTGCCCTGCGCCTCCACCCTCCCAAGCATGATGTCCCTCTC
>NW_006399918.1:6318730-6365816 GCF_000299155.1 Elephantulus edwardii | reverse complement strand
TCCAGGGCAACATCTGTTATCTGAAATACTTCAGTTGGTATACCATCTATTCCTGGCGCCTTATTTTTTTACATGCTGTCAAGTTGACTATAACTCATAGAAACCCTGTAAACAATGTTTTTGTAACTTGCCCTATCCTGAGCTAACCTTACTGTCTCTGACACACCTGACCTTGTTGCTGTATTCACTGGCTCAATCTATTGTATCCAGGGTCTTCCTCTACTGTGCTCTTTCTCCAGTCTTTCAAGAATGAAGTCTTTATCCAAGGATTGGTCTCTTCTGACAACATGCCCAAAGTATGTGAGAGAGACTTTCGAAATCCTTGCCTCCATGGAGCAACTTTGCTTCACCCTCTCCAAGACAGACTTGTTTGTTCTGTTGACAGTCTATGGTATGTTCAGTGCTCTTTTTCCAGCCCACAACTCAAAGACATTGATTCTTCTGCCATCCTTAGTCATTGTCCAGCTCTTTGGTGCATAACATGCAAAGTCCATGGCCTGGATCAAGCACACCTTAGTCTCTAGACTGACATTGTTGCTTTTTAGCAACCTATGGAAAGGTCCCTGACAGCAGACTTTCTTTCCCAAAGTAATTCACCTTATGATTTCCTGACTGCTAGCATTAAGTGTGTTGATTGCGGATCTGATCAAGATGACACTTTTAATAATCTCAATCTTTTCTCCACCTAATGTGACAGTGCCAATATGCCCAGTGGTAAGGATCTTTGTTTTCTTAATGTTGAGATTCAATCCATATTGAAGGCTGCATTTTTTTTCCTTCTTCAGTAAAAGCTTCAAGTCCTACTCAAGTTTGTTTTACTTGCATGATGCATGTTGTTGATGAGTCTTCCTCCAATCCTGAGGCCACATTCTTTATAAAGTTCAGCCTCCAACGTGATTTAAAAAAGTATGGAGGAAGGATCCATCCCTGGCACACTTCCTTCTTGATTTTCAACCATGCTATGACCTCGCTCTGTCTGGACAACAACTTCCTGGTCTAGGTATAGGTTTCATATGAGCACAATCAAGTGTCCTGGGATTCCAATTCTTCTCAATGTGAGACACAATTTGTTATGATCCACACAGTCAAATGCCTTTGCATAATTGATAAAACACAAATAGAAAGCTTTCTAGTATTCTCTTTCAGCTAAGATCCATTTGACATTGACAATGATATCCCTAATGCCATGGCTTCTTCAAAACCCTGCTTGTATTTCTGGTTATCTCTCAATGCACTATTCTAGTCATTTTTTAATATTCTGCAGCAAGATCTTCCTTGCGTGTAATATTAATGATATTTTTTATAATTTCCACAATCTGTTGGGTCACCTATTTTGAGAATGATAATAAATATGAATCTCTTCCAATAGTTGTCCAGGTAATTGATCTTGGCACAACATGGTGAGCACACCCAGGACTGCAACTGTCTGTTGAAATATATCAGTTTATATTCCATCAATTCCTGGGGTCTTATGTTTGGCTAATTCCTTCAGAGCAGCTTGGACTTCATCCCTTATTACCATTGGTTCTTGATCATATGCTACTTTCTGAAATAGTTCTGTGCCAACCAATTCTTTTTGAGGTAGTGACTCCATGTATTCCTTCAGTCTTTGTTTGATGCTTCCTGGATCATTCACTATTCTGCTCATAGCATCTTTAAGTATTGCAACTCAAGGCTTGAATTTGTTCTTTAGTTCTTTCAGCTTGATAAATTATGAGCAAGTTCTTCCTCTTTGGTTTTCTGGGTCCAACTCTTTGCTAATTTCTTTACAATATTCTGCTCTTTTTTTTCTTTTTTCTGAGCTGCCCTTTGAAACCTTCTGTTCAGCTTTTAACTTCTTCATTTCTTCCCCATGTTTTGGCTTCTCAGTATTCTAGTACACTATTCAGAGTCTCTTCTGACATTCATTTTATTCTTTTTTTCCTCCTCCATCTTTGTAATGATCCTTTGCCTTCTTCATGGATGATATCAAGAATATCATAGGTCATCTAGTTTTCATTCATTAGTGTTCAGGGCCTCAAACCTGTTTTTGAGATGCTTTTAAAATTCAAGTGGGATAGACTTAAGGTCAAATTTGGTTCTTGTGGGCTTTAAAAAATTTTCTTCGGTTTCAATTTGAACCTGCCCATGAGTAACTAAATATGTAGAGGGGGGAAAAAGAAATGAAAAAAGAATCACAATGCCAGTTCAGAGTACCTACCTACAGCCCATGGAAGCAGAGAACAGTTCATTTGTTTAAAAATGCTCTAAGGAGTTACTGTAGTGTGAAAGCATCAGCTGCTAACTGAAAAATCAGGGATTTGAATCCACTAATGGCTGTATGAAAGAAAGATGAACAGTTTCCTCTGTAAACCTTTACAGCCTCCAAACAAGATGGAGATTTGCTATGAGTCAGACTCAAGTTGATGGCACTGGCTTTTTGGTCATAACTGAAAGGTCAATGGTTACAACACATCAGTTACTCAGTGGGAGAAAAATGGGGGAGTCTGTTCCATTAAAAATCTACAGTCTCGGAAATCTCATGGGTCAATTCTATACTGTCCTGTAGGGTCACAATGAATTGGAATTTATTTGATGGCTGTGAGTTTTGGTTAGAAGTAGCATTGCTGGTGTGTTGGTTAAAGTCCTTGTCTTCTGGCCAAGAGGTTGTCAGTCTACTGCTATGATTCATTACTGATTTGACCGCAGTGGGTTTCTGGTTTGGGTAGTCTGTAGAAAGGAGCCCTGGTAAACAGTGGTTAACAACTCACCTACTAACCAAAAAAACCCCCAAACCAGCTCAAATCCACCAACCACTTTATGGGAGAAAGGAGTGGCAGTCTGCTCCTATAAAGATTACAGCCTTGAAGACCTTGTGAATGGTTCTATACTCTGAGTAAGTACTTAGTGTTAACTGAAAAGTTAGTGGTTTGAACCCACCAACGACTTAGGTAGAATAAAGTGAGTCTGCTTCTATAAAGACTTACAGCTTTGAAAACCTATGAGGCAAGTCTAGTCTGTTCAAACCTAGAGTTGCTGTAATCAAGGATGCTTTGGGCAGAATATTAAATGATCCAGGAAGTATTAAACAAGATGGAAGGAATATACGGAGTCATTATATAGAAAGGAATTGGCCGATACAGAGGAATTTAAAGAAATAACATATGAGCAAGAGCCTATGGTGATGAAGGAAGAAGTTCAAGCTGCTTTGAAGGTAGTAGCAAAAATAAGGCCCCAGGAATAGATGGTATACCAATTGAAGTATTTCAGATAACAGATGTTGCCCTGGAGGTGCTCACCAACTTGTGCCAAGAAATCTGGAGAACAACCACTTGGCCAACTGACTGGAGGAGATCTATATTTGTTCCCATTCTAAAGAAAGGTGACCCAACTGAGTGTGGAAACTACAAAACAGTGTCATTGATTTCACATGCAAGCAAGATTCTACTGAAGATCATCCAAAAACGATTAGAACAGCACATCAGCAGAGAACTGCCGGAGGTCCAGGCTGGGTTTAGAAGGGGTCGTGGTACTAGGGATATTGGTGCTGATGTTAGATGGATCTTGGCTGAAAGCAGAGAATACCAGAAGAATGTTTATCTGTGTTTCATTGATTATGCAAAGGCATTTGACTTTGTGGATCATAACAAACTGTGGCTGACTCTGAGAAGAATGGGAATCCCAGAACATTTAATTGTGCTAATGCGAAACCTGTACTTGGATCAAGAGGCAGTAGTCAGAACAGAGCAGGGAACACTGCATGGTTCAAAATTGGGAAGGGTGTACGCCAGGGATGCATCCTGTCTCCATACCTTTTCAACATGTATGCAGAGCAGATTATCCGGGAGACTGGGCTCTATGAGGAGAATTGTGGCATCAGGATTGGTGGAAGATCTATTAACAATCTGCGTTATGCAGATGACACAACCCTGCTTGCTGAAACTGAGGAGGACCTCACGCACTTGCTGCGAAGGGTCAAGGACTGCAGCCTTCAGTATGGACTAAGGCTCAATGTCAAGAAGACAAAGATTCTCACCACTGGACCAATTGGCAGCGTCAGGATGGATGGCGAAGAGATTGAGATTGTTCACAGCTTCAGTTTGCTCAGCTCCACAGTCAACACTCTTGGTACCAGCAGTGAGGAAATCAAAAAGCGCATCGCGATGGGAAAGTCTGCTGTTAGGGACCTCTCAAAGGTACTCAGGAGCAACAGTGTCTCTATGGAGACTAAGGTGCACCTGATACAGACCATGGTCTTTGCAATCGCTTGTTATGCATCAGAGAGTTGGACAAGGACTAGGGAGGACAGAAGGAGAGTGGATGCTTTTGAGCTGTGGTGCTGGAGAAGGGTACTGAATGTACCATGGACTGCCAGGAAAACAAACGGATTTGTCTTGGAGAGGATTAAACCGGGCTGCTCCTTGGAGGCAAGGATTCTGGGGCTTCGTCTGACATACTTTGGACATGTTGCCAGGAGGGACGGGTCCTTGGAGAGGGACATCGTGCTTGGGAGGGTGGAGGGACAGCGCAGGAGGGGAAGACCCTCTATGAGATGGATTGATTCAGTGACTGGGGTAGTCAGGATGGGTGTGTCAGAGGCGGTATGGTTGGCGCAGGATAGAGCAAGGTTTAGGGCTGTTGTGCATAGGGTCGCTATGAGTCGGAAAAGACTCTACGGCACATAACAACAACAACAGGCAGAAACTATTGAATGACAATAGGCTTAGTTGTACAGATAGGCTGCAAGGATAGAATAGTAAGCCAAACACACAGAAATTCTCTTCCTTTAAGACGTTCCAGTTATGCAAGCAAGGAAACAATGGAATGATAGATATCAAACCCCCAAAGAACACAACTGCCAACCAAGAATACTGTATGCAGCAAAACTGTCCATCAAATATGATGAGAAATCAAGATATTGTCAGAAAAGCAGAAATTGAGGGAGCTTGAGATAACAAGACCACCACTGCAGGAAATGCTGAGGGAAACCCTTCTTATAGAGATACCACAGAAAGCGGGATGGACCACACAAAATAACTACCAACAACACCAAAAATAACTAAACAAAATGATAGCAACAAAATAATTACACTCTAAAATAGCCTGTAAATAATTACACTGAATGTGAATGATTTAAACATACCAGTTAAGAGAAAAAGAGGAGCAGATTGAATAAAACACCAAAACCTAACCATATGCTGTCTATAACAGACATACCTGAACAATAAAGATAAAGACTAAAAATAAAAGGATGGAG
This sequence comes from Elephantulus edwardii, assembly GCF_000299155.1. Lineage (NCBI taxonomy): Eukaryota > Metazoa > Chordata > Mammalia > Macroscelidea > Macroscelididae > Elephantulus > Elephantulus edwardii. The sequence goes on along the minus strand of NW_006399918.1, from coordinate 6,360,580 downwards.
GAAAATACCAAGAAAATGGCAAAGAGAAAAAGAGGGGATTAGCAATACTAATCCCTGATAAAATATTCAGCATAAAAACCACCACAAAGGACAAGGAAGGTTACTATATAATGCTAAAAAGGTCAATGGAACAAGAGGACACAACTATAATAAGTATCTATGCACCAAATGATAGAGCTACAAAATACACAAAGCAAATGCTAACAGAACTGGAAAAAAAACCCCACAAAAACAAATAGACAACACCACAATAGTAGTAAGGGATTTTTTTTTATTTCCATTCATTCCTTTTTGCACTTTTTACACCACTCTTAAGAGAGGACTACCGGAAAGAAACTTCATAAAGATGCTGAAGAATTAAACTGCACAATTAACTAAATCTCATAGATACATAACAGACTAATGTAACCTAAAAAAAGCTGAGTATACATTCTTCTCCAATGTGCATGGAATGTTTTCCAGAATAGAGCATATTTTAGGTCACAAGGTAAGCATCAATAAATTTAAAAAACATAGAAGTAATATAAAGCATTTTCTCAGGCCACACAGCTATTAAATTAAAAATCAATAACAAGAGAATAAAGGAGAGAGAAAAAAAAGACAACATACATGTGGACTCTGAACAACACCCTGCTTGAACAAAAGTGGGTAATAGAAGAAATAAAAATGTTTCTTAACATAATGACAATGAAAACACAACCAGAGGTCAATTTATAGCTTATTGCTATAAGCAGTCACATCAAAAGGCAAAGAAAAATTTATAATTGGCTCTCTATCTCAACACCTCCAGCAGGTTGAAAAAGAACAGCAAGAAAACCTGCCAGCCATTAAAAGAAACAAAATTCTAAAAATTAGGACAGAAATAAATAGAAACCAGAAAAACAATTGAAACCATCAACAAGAAAGACCAGAAGCTGGTTCTTCAAAACAGTAATAAAATCGACAAACCACTAGCAAAGATAACAAAGGAAAAGGAAGAAAAGATGTAAATAATCTGAATAAGAGTTGAAAGTGACAATGTTATAACAGAACCAACTGAAATAAAAGGTTAATTAACGGAATATTATGAAAAGACTATACTTAAACAAATACGAAAACCTAGAGGAAGTGGACAACTACTTAGAAACTCACACTATCCAAAATGACACAAACTGAAGCAGAACACCTGGACAGACTCATCACAAAAGAAGAAATTGAACCGGTAATAATATAACTTCCAACCAAAAAAAACCCAAAACAACCCTGGACCAAATGGTTTTAATTTTATTAAACATTTAGAGAACTGTGACAAATTTTACATAAAGTATTTAAGGAAATAAAAAAAGGTAGAATTCTCCCAGACTCTTTTTATGAAGCAACCCATATCCTTAATAGCAACGTCAGGTAAAGACACCACCAAGATAGAAAATTAAAGACCAATATTTCTCATGAATATAGATACAAAAATCCTCAATAAAATAGTGGCCAATAGAATCCAACAGTACATTAAAAAAAAAATAAGGAAGGACAAATTCAAGCTTCAAGTTGCAATATTTAAGGATGCTAATAATCCAGGATCTTTGTCTTCAATGTCAAGAAGACAAAGATTCTCACCACTGGGCCAATTGGCAGCATCAGGATGGATGGTGATGAGATTGAGATTGTTCACAGCTTTAGTTTGCTTGGCTCCACAGTCAACACTCAAGGCACCAGTAGCCAGGAAATTAAAAAGCATATTACCATGGGAAAAGTCTGCTGTTAGGGACCTCTCCAAAGTACTGAGGAGCAATGGTGTCTCTCTGGAGACTAAGGTGCATCTGATACAGGCCATGGTCTTTGCAATCACTTGTTATGCATCAGAGAGTTGGACAATGACCAAGGAGGATAGAAGAATTGATGCCTTTGAGCTGTGGTGCTGGAGAAGAGTATTGAGGGTACCCTGGACAGCTAGGAAAACAAACAGATTCATCCTGGAAAGGGTCAAACCGGGCAGCTCCGTGGAGGCAAGGATTCTGAGACACTGTCTAACATACTTTGGACATGTTGTAAGGAGGGACCGGTCCTTGGAGAAGGACATCATGCTTGGGAGGGTGGAGGGATGGCTCAGGAGGGGAAGACCCTCTCTGAGGTGGATTGATTCAGTGACTGGGGTATTTGGGATGGGTGTGTCAGAGATGATGCAATTGGCATAGGACAGAGCAGAGTTTAGGGCTGTTGTACATAGGGTTGCTATGAGTCGCAAGTGACACTACGGCACATGACAACAACAACAACAACAACAGCAACAATGATCCAGGAAGTGTTAAAAGAAGATGGAAGGAGTATGCTGGGTCACTGTAGTAAAAGAAATTGGCTGACACTGAAGAATTTAATGAAACAATGTACGAGGAAGGGACTGGTGATGAAAGAAGAAGTTCAAGTTGCTCTGAAGGAACTGGCAAAAAAATGAGGCCCCAGGAATGGACAGCATACCAATTGATATATTTCAACAAACAGATGCTACCCTGGATTCCTTTACCAAGTTTTGCCATGAAATCTGGAGAACAACCAACTGGCCAACAGACTGAAGGAGATCCATATTTGTTCCCATTTCAAAGAGAGGTGACCTGACAGTGTGGAAATTATTAAACAATACCATCAATATACCTGAAAACTCGATTGTGCTTATGCGAAACCTATACGTGGACCAGGAGGCAGTCACCAGAACAGAGTAAGGAAACGCACTGAATGGTTCAAAATTGGGAAGGGTGTGTACACCAGGGATGTGTCCTGTCTCCATACCTTTACAATCTATATCCAGAACAGATCCTCCAAGAGGCTGGTCTCTATGAGGAGGTATGCGGCATCAAAACTGGAAGAAGACTCATCAACAACCTGTATTATGCAGATGACACAATATTGCTTGCTGAAACTGAGGAGGACCTGAAGTACTTGTTGCAGAAGGTCAAGGATTGCAGCCTTCAATATGGATTGAAGCTCAACATTGAGAAAACAAAGATTCTCACCCCGGGCCAATTGTGGCATCATGTTAGAGAGTGAAGAGACTGAGATTGTTAACAGTTTTGGTTTGCTTGGCTCCATAATAAATACCCTTGGTACCAGCAGCCAGGAAATCAAAAGACAAATTTCATTGGGAAAATCTGCAGTCAGGAACCTCTTCATAGTATTGAGAAGAAAGTATATCAGTCTGGGGACTAAGGTGCATCTTATCCAGGCTATAGTCTTTGCAATTAATTGCTATGTGTCAGAAAAACTTGACAATGACTAGGGATGACAGAAGGAGAATTGATGCCTGTGAACTGTGGTGCTGGAGAAGACTAATGAATATACCATGGACTACTAGAATGAAGAGAGAGTGAAATCAGGCTGCTCTTTGGAGACAGGGATTCTTAACCTTTATTTGACATGCTTCGGGTAAGTTGCAAGAAGGGACAAGTCCTTGGACATCATGCTTGGGAGGATAGAAATACAGATTAAGAGAGGAAGACCCTGAATGAGATGGATTGATTCAGTGACTGGAATAATAGCAGTAGATGTGTCAGAGACAATAAGTTTGGCACAGAATTGAGCGGGGTTCAGAACAGTCACTAATGGAAAGCAAGTGACTCGAAAGTACATAACAACAACATAACATGAACAAGTGGGATTCAGAACAGGCGTGCAACATAGTTCATGCATATAGTTCAACATAAGAAAAACAATGAATGAAATTCATCATGTTGAAAAAGCAAAGAACAATAACCACATGATCCTATCAATTGATGCAAAAAAGGCCTTTGACAAAATCCAGCACCCTGTTCTGATTAAAATACTCAGAAAAATAGGAATAAAAGGGAATTTCCTCAACACAGTGAAATGTATATATGCAAAACCAAGAGCTAACACCATTCTCAATGAAAAGTGACTAAAGGCACTCTCTTTGAGAACAGGAACTAGACAAGGATGCCCATTATCACCTCTCCTAAGCAATATTGTACTGGATGTCTTAGTAAGAGCAATGAGAAAAGAGAAAGAAATAAGAGGTATACAAATTGGCAAAGAAGAGGTCAAACTAGCTACATATGCAAATAAAATGATAGTATACTCAGAAATCCGCAAAGATTCAGTGAGAAAACTACTGGATATAGTTGACCAATTCAGCAAAGTAGCGATACAAGATCAACATAAAAAAATCAGTTGTATTTCTCTACAGTGACAAAGAGAACACAGAAAAGGAGCTAAGAAAACAGTACTCATCATAATAGCTAATCCCAAGACTAAATACTTAAAAGCAAATCTAACTGGATACACAAAAAATCTGTACAAAGAAAATGACAAAACGTTGAGAGAGAGAGAGATGAATATGAATCCTGGAGAAATGGAAGAATATACTATGCTCATGGATAGGAAAACGCAATATCTTAAAATTGACAATTCCACCAGACAATCTACAAGTTCAATGTAATCCCAATACAGATACCAATGCCATTCTTCAATGAGATGGTAAAGACAATTTCCAATTTTATTTGGAATAGAAAGAGACTTCAAATAAGCAAAGCACTTCTGAAAAAGAGAAACAAGGTAGGAGATACCACAATCTCTGATTTCAAATCCTACTACACAGCCATGGTGGCCAATATGGCATAGTACTGGTACAGTGACAGGCACTTAGATCAATGGAATATAATTGAGAACCCCAAAATCAGCTAATCTACCTATGCTCACCATATTTTTTACGAGGAGACAAAATCAGTTAAGTTGGGAAATGACAGACTTTTTAACAAATGGTGTTGACAGAACTATAAAATCATTTGTAGAAAACTCAAACAAGACTCATACCTCACACCATACACAAAACCCAACTCAAGGTGGATCAAGGACCTTGGAGTAAAACTGAAGATTTTACATTTCATTCTAGAAAAGCTTGGGAGAACTCTAGAAGTCCAAATTCATAGTATGAACAGTCTTCCAAACATAATGAAAAACCCACAACCTGGAGAGACCAAAATAGATGAATGGGACCATCTAAGAATTAAATCCCTATGTGCATTAAAAAAACTTCTCCAACAGGGTAAAAAGGAAAGTTACAGAATGAGAATAAAAGTTTGGTAATGGGCCTGGTGGATAGAAAGTTATGCTACCAAGTCAAAAGTGGGTGATTTTAATCTGTGGCCCTCAGGCCTGATTTTAATTGTTTTTGGTCAAACATTCTTCTAAGTGGTATAGTACTGGTCTGTCCATTTTGCTACACAGAGGTAACTTGTAGTTGCTGTAATGCCAAACACTGTGACACTGATGTGTCAAATGTGATAATGGTTACCCATGGTGGATAGTGTTTGGTGGAGCTCCCTGATTAAAACAAGCTTGGAAGCAGGAGTGGCATTCACTTCTGAAAGAGCTTGCCTCTGAAATAGTTTGAAACTCTATGAACTTGGAGAAATGATGAAAGTTATGCAAGTGTTCAGGTCTTTCGTTCATAGTGTTGCAATGAGTCATCTATGACTCAATAGCACTTAACAACAATGGCATATCTGATAAGGGACTCATATCTGAAATTCATAGAATACTCCAGCAGCTTAACAAGAAAAGTAAGCAACCCAATAGCAAAATGGGCACTGGATATGAATAGATACTTCACCAATTAAGGCATTCAGATGGCAAACAAGCACATGATGAAATGTTCAAAATCCCAAGCTCTCAAAGAAATGCAAATAAAAACTATCAGACATCATTTCACCCCAGCGTCAATAGAGTAGCAAACAATAAATGCTGGTGATGTTGTGGAGAGATTGGAACCCTTATTCACTGCTGGTGGGAGTGGAAAATGGTACAACAACTATGGAAGGGTGTTTGGTGCTTTCTCAAAATATTGGATATATAAATACCATTTGACCCAGCAATGCCACTACTGGGAATATACCCTAAAGAAATCATAACTGCTATCCAAACAGATAAATGCACACCCATGTTCACTGATGCATTAGGTGCAATAGCAGAGAAATGGAAGCAAGCCTAGTACTGTTCAACAAATAAATGTCTAGAAAAGCTATGGTCTATTCATACAATGAACTATTATGCAGCACTGAAAAACTATGAACTCATAAAACATTACACAACATAGGTGACCTTGGAGGACATCATGCTGAGTTAAACATCTCAGTCACAAAAGGTTAAATTCTGCATCATATCACTGTCATAAAGCAGGTCTGACATGGGGGGTTGGGAGGAGAATAGGATAAGAGTAGATAGATTATAACCCTTGCATTGGAACAGATGAAGGAAAGAACTGTCTAAAAGGAATATATGATTAAGCATTATACATATAACAACAGCTCGATATAAGAGGTGTATTATTGCAAAGAGGAGAAGATAGGGTGGGGAAGGCAGGTAATTGTGCAACAGTGAATTAATATATATTTAAAAAGTGAACTGGGAGAGAGAGAAAAGTGAAGAAGAGCGGTAAAATGTGCAACAATGAATGAGCAAAAATCCAACTTTTCTGTAAACATTCATTAGAATTACAATGAAAATAACATTTTATTAAAAAAAAAATAGACATTCCAGTACAGAGCTAACGAGACAATGTGGCTTGTGTAAGAAGTCAAATAAAACTGACTGGTAGATACTAGATGACTAGCACTAGACAGGCACTAGGACCAAAAGAATAAATACACTATTCTGGTACTAAATGAGGTGTGCCAAGAATGGAGAGTTAGAGTATCTTCAAGGTCTAACAATCAGAAAGGTTGGTGATGGCACCAAAGTGCTTAAGAGACATGGCTAATTAGTACTCATAGGACAGTTGTCCTGGTATTATGTGGTGCAGTGAATTAATTTTGACATATTACTAGGCTTAAAATGAGCCATCCAAGACACTTACTGAAGAAACCACTACCACCAAGGAGAAAGGAATAAAGCATTTTCTTTTGTCCATGGTATCCCTAATTGAGTCTAGACTCTCCTAGACCTCAAACTGTAACCTCTTAAATTCAGGCACACAACATCTGGGAAGATTTGAATTATGCTGCCACAAGGCAAAGCTGGCACTATCTAAATCTGGAAGCTGTGAGGAAGGATTTCCCCCTTGTTGCAGAGAATAACAAATGACATGGTTTTCGGGTGAACCTATGCTAACCTTGCTTACAGGGTTCTCTGTCCCTGTTAGGAACTATAAATTTGAAAAGAGGGTTTAATTATGTAGCAAAGGACTGCAGGATTGGGAGAAAGAGATGCTAGACATTCCCAAAAGCAGAATCTTTGATGTGAAATTGTTCACTTCAGAGTAATGGGTAGGTACAAGTAAGATAGTGCTTTCTTTGCTTACAGCGTTACTGACATCGTCAAGGAACAAAAAAGCCAAGGCAGGCCGGTCTCTGGGCATGGCTGAATAAAGGCTGCCATCCCAATGAGGAAGTTATAGCCTAAGTCCTTCCTGTTCCTGAGGGAAGCTCTGGTGCAGCAATGCAACACTAATCCAAATGTCTTGCCTCTCTGGTGGTGAAGTCACCAGAGACTTCAAAGAAGAAAGACGGGCAGTCTACTCTCATGTGACTTTGTAGTGTTGGAAACCCAATGTAGGGTCAGCTATAAGTCAGACCTAATTGATGCCAAAGAGTTTTGAGTTTTTATCTTATCCTGAACTGTATGTGACCTGTTACTTTCCTAATAAACCTCATACTTATGAATATAATAGTTTGAACTCATTGGAATGGACTGCTGTACTCAGCAGAGGAGTAGAGTGCTGTGGGAAAGATGGTTGGTATCAGTGTTGGTAAAGGATGGAAAGTGAAACCTTGTCTGGTCTCTGTTTCCTAGAAATTATGTTTGGTTGGCTGATACTGATGGTGATTCTCTCCCTCAGGAAGGCAGAGGAAATCAGATAACACTTTCACACCATTTTTACATATTTTAAGGATATATTGCACATTAGTTCCCCCTCATTAAAGTGTTAGTACTCTAATGGTAGAGACCTCCGTTTTGGCTCATAAGTTTTGTCCCCTGTATTTAATCTAGAGGAGTTCTCAGTGCTGCTCAGTGAATAAATGCCCGCGTTGATGAATAACTGTGTGAATACCTGCCTCCAATGGTGCAAGTGTTCTTTACTTCCGCAACAGAAGTTCTGTATTTGAGAACTCAGCTTTCACAAACCCCAAACCACACGGGTTCTGGGGACTGCACGCAGTGGGTCATGCGAGGCGACAGGTAGCTTTCCGCCCTGATGTGTGGGCGATTGGTTTCCTTTGCTGCTAGTGGTGCTCAAAGCGTCTTTCTGCAGGCAGCTTTGGGAGATTCTAATTGACTATATAGACTCTTGGTCTCTCTGGTCTCCATTTTTCTCGCTGGTTGAAAATAAACGGTGACTAATTTTAATGAATTATTTTATCATTTGAACTGGCTGCGAGGAGAAGAGAACTGGGGAAATGAATAAGACACAGAAGTCGGCTGTTTACCTCCTCAGCCTGCACTCACTCTGAAGCTCCTATCACCTCTAGCCACCAGCTCCTCTGAGCAAGAGTAATCTTTTCCTCTGATCATCACACTGGGGGGCTCCTTCACTTCTCCCACCAAGTTCTCACTCTGAGGAGATGGTTTCCATCCTCCCTCACCCCACCCTAATGAGCAGGTCTCACACTTTCCCCTCAGCCCCTCACAGTGGGCAGCACCTCTTCTTTTTCCTCACTGCACATTTAATTAAAACGTTCTTACAATGTGATAAAAGAAATTTTTTTTCATCAAAGAACATTTGTGAAATGGAGACAAATAGGCTAAAAGAAGACCACCTTCGATTTCACCTTCCACAAATAACCAATGTAATTTTTTTCATCCATTTCCTCCTTTTAAAAATATTACTGGTTCAATTAACTTGTGGATTCTATTTTTTTTCTTTTTATGAAGTCATAACATAATGTACATAACATAATGTAACATTTATGTAGAGCTATCATCCACATTTTTTGAGTTAATTAATCTTTTTCTTTGGTCAAGCTTTTACGTAATTTTTAGAATTTCATTTTTATCAGTAGTGAATACATGTTTTGTATATTATTTACATTAGTGCCATTTTGAAATGGGATAGTTTCTCAAGCTCAGTCATACATAAGAAATGCTTCATTTTAGTAAGACTGAGAAACTATCTGATGCTATGAGAGCTAGACAACGATTAAGGATGACAGAAAAAAGTATTGATGTCTTTGAGCTGTAGTGCTAGAGAAGAGTATTGAACACACCATGGACTGCCAAAAGAATTAACAGGTTTGTCCTAGAGAGCTTGAAATCAAGTTGCTCCTTAGGGCAAGGATTTTGAACCTCAGTTCTGATACTTTGGGCATGTTGCCAGGAAAGAGTACTCCTTGGAGAATAACATCATGCTTGGAAGGACGAAGGGACAGTACAAGAAAGGGAGACACTGGAGGAGATGAATTGACACAATAACTGGAGTAATAAGGTTAGGGGTCTCAGAGACAGCGATTTGGCTTAGGATAAAGCAGAGTTCAGAGCTATTGTGCATAGGGTCAGCATCTAACAACAAATGATAACAATTTATATTTTAGTTCTTTTAATATTTAGCATAATTTTGTTGTTCAGTGTCATTGAATCAATTATGACTCTTAGTGACCCTATGAACAATAGATCTCTCCAAAGCTTACATTAGTTTCATTTGATGCCTTTGAATTGTGGTGATGGAGAAGCATCTTCAACATACCAGGAACAGCCAAGAAAACACATAGGTCTGTCTTGGAGAATGTCAAACCAAGTATCTCCTTCGAAGCTAGGATTTTGAAGCTCTGTCTCATGCTTTGGGCATGTGGTCAGGAGAGACTGATCCTTGGAGAAAAATACGCTCAGAAGAATGAAGGGACAGCGAGGAGAGGAATACCCTAAATGAGATGGATTGATAAAGTAACTAGAGCAATGGGAATAGGTGTGTTGGGAATCAGTGAGACTGACTCAGAAGGGACAGGCTTAGAGCTGTTGTACATAGGGGTCACTATGAATCACAGGCAACTTGATGGCACATATCAACAACAACAACAAAATCATAACTTCTATAAAGGTTTTAGTGGTAAAAAAACCCAAATTCGTAGAACTCAAATTGTTGGCCAGGGTCACTCAGCTATTAAGGGATTTTGAACTCAAGCCTTTCTGTCTTTAAAGCTAGATCTTTTCCTTCATAAGGAGAGCTGGGTCTATCTTCCTTGTTTTCCTGGAACTCCACTGGGTGGTGGGTGGTAGTGCAGGAACAGCTTTGATTCTGCCACACTGAAGTATGAAACTGCAGGCAATTTTTTTTAGTTCCTCTAGGCCACTATTTAAACATCTGAAAACTGACATGTATGTTCCAGGAATCAGCTTTTCTCATTAGAAATGATATTAAAAAAATCTATGGGACAAGTTTACATGAAAAGTGGGCTGTCAAAATATTTGCCCATAATTGAGAAGTTCAAGAAACCCCAAAATGTTAAGGAAATGTAAACGGTACATTTTCTCAAGTGGAACTAGGCAACTCCCATAAATGTCATCACTTCAATAGGGAACATGTGACCTCATTGGGGAACTTGTGATCTCAGTGGCGAACACTCCTTTAACTAAAGATGTTCTCTGCTTTGTACTGGAGTTAGAAGGGCCTCGTGTCCTAGCTGTAGTACAGTGTCACATTTGAGGTAGCACCAATGTGACTTTTAGTTGACATGCTGTTAGTTTCTGTTGAGTTAGCTCCCGACTCATGATGACCTCATGTACTATAGAACTAAGCATTGCCTGGTCCTGTATCATCTTCGTGACTAGGGCAGGCTAGACTGTTGTGATACAGAGTTTCCAATAACTGAACCTTTTAGTAGATCACCAGACTTTTCTTCCTAGTTTGTTTTTATTTGAAAGTTCTGCCTTTACCTTTTTATCAGTATCAAACATAATGCTGTCAAGTCAGAAGCAACTCATAGACACTCCAGAGGGTTTTCAAATGCTGTAAATGACACTGGAGGACATTGATCATCTTCCTCCCTTGGAGCAGCTGGTGTGTTTGAACAGCCTGCCTTTGAGTTGGCAGTGCAACTCCTTACTCACTGGGCAACATAAAAGCCTCCACTGACAGAGCACGTAGTGGCTGTACAAGAGTTGTGTTGACTGGGAACAGAACCTTGGTCTCTCACATAGAAGGTGAGAATTAGGACAACTTCCTATGCCAATACATACAAAAGTCCTGACTTTTGTTCTGACTCCATTGCAAATATATCTCCCAACCAGGTTCTGCATACCCACAACAACAACAGCAAGAAAGCCTGGGGTTATCTTTGTAAGAATTAGAGAAAAAAGCATCCTTCTTTCAGACAGAGTGATTTTATTAAAATAAGACATTTTTTTTAATCTGGAAATTAATAGTAATAAATAATATACATATTTACAGTATGACATTATATACTCCTTCATATCCTCTCAAATAGGTCTCAGTCTCCTAATCCTTAGTTTTCTTTAGTTTGTTATCTGTCATCTTGGTCATCTTATATGTAAAGTCTTTTGTTTTTTCCAGTTGTTTTATTTTTTCATGAGTTTTAACTCTCATCTCCATCTAACTTCCGACCCCTGTATCTGGGACATCAACTCCCTTCTCAGTATTTCCAATTAAGATCTGTGAGAGAGGATATGTCAAAAGCAAATCTCCTTGCTTGCCAAGTTTTTTGCTCATTACAAAAAACGAGCTTGAAAGGTGCAATGACCATTACCGTCCTATTGCCCAGATTGATCTAGCAAAGGTTAAATGTTTGTTGAGTGAGTTAAGCGACTTTAAAATTTTGTAAGTTATTACTCTTCCTCAACTTCAGGCCTTCCATCTTTCATGGACATTCACTAGTATGTATAACATTACATGTCTATTTTTACAGAGCTTCTCCTAAGTCCTTTGAGATTTGTTTCCAGGAAGCCAGCTTTTCCAGGAAGGAGTAAACAATCTGGAAGTGAGGAGATTTCTTAAGAATGAGTTGTGAAATGTCAAACCCAAAGACGTATAAAGGATGGTCTCAGGAATACTGATTCTGCTGTATTATGGAAGGAAATAAATGTTCCTTATTCTTCTTTGATGTTTCTGGTCAAATCAATGAATTCCTTTCCTTGTTTTTGATGAAAAAACTTGAGAAGAAAGTGCATGGCTGTTTAGATGATATTGTCATAGGCAAATGGCTTGGTGTGTCTGGAGTCTTGGATTGCTAATGCGTTTTCTCCACCTGTTAGGCAGACAAAATACAGAGCTCTAAAGATGATGGGATTCTGAATCTTCCACAGCAGGACCTACTATCCCAGACATTTTATTTCTAAGGTTATCCAACCCAAACCTCCCACGGTGCTTTTTCCCACTTTTAGTACACCGGATTAAGATGGGTAATCTCTTCGTGTGCGATTTACCACCTCTGAAAATCTGCAGGAGGGTTGACTATGGAACAATTCCAACTAAATAGTATATGACAATAACCACCACCATCAGTTACTAAAGGGTTGTTGTTGTTGTTATTAATTGCGTTCAAGTTGAGCACGACTCATAGTGACCCTATGAACAAAAGGCCTTAAGCCCCTCTACAACTATGGACATTTCTCAAAGTTAATAGAGTGTCCAGACGCATGTTGTTTAGGAAGTGGATGCCCTGGTTAATACAGGGAAGTGTGTCGCTAATTCAAAGGTCATGTGTGTGGTGGTTCGAATCCACCAGCATCTCCTGGAGAGAAAGATGAATAACTTCCTTCCAGGCAATTTACAGGCTCAATCAGCAATGAGTCAGAAATCAGTTACCAATCTCCACAAAGTCATTTCTGACTCATAGTAACCCCTTATGTGACACAGCAGAACTGGGTTTCACAGGGGTTTCCATGATTGATGCTTCAGAATTAGATTCCCAGAATTAGAGTCCCAGGCCTTTCTTCTGGGATGCCTCTGGGTAGACTCGAGTCTCTATTCTTCTGGTTAAGAGCTGAGAGCTTAACTGTTTCTGCCATCCATCAATATCCTGGTTTACAGACATTTGAATTAAGCCTACATTTATCTTGTTGAATATCTAACAAACTGAACTTCCCTGCTATGATATATCAGAACCAATCTTTCCTGTCGCTAAGCAAACTACTTAATGATCCTGATTTTTTCAGACCTTGTTGGGTGAGGAGGGGGACAGGAAACAACAGAGAGTGACCACTGCTTCTATTAAATGTGATTTAAAGTAAAAGAAGCCTTAGCTGTCCATGTTAATAGATTGACTAAAATAAGGCTCCTTGTAATATAGCTAGACAGGAGAAGGATGGGCAACCTCATCCTGTGCGATTAACTGCCTATGAAAACCTACCGGAGGGTCACCTGTAGGTCAGTTCCTACTGCATGGTACACAACAACAACAAGAGCAATATAGCTAGAGAAAACCAAACCAAACCAAACTGTCTCCCACCTCAGCTAATTAGTGGTCCATGAGCAAGTTGGAGTCTCCTCCACAGCCATCTCTCCACTCTCAGTCACCTCTCTTCTCCTCATTTAGTCAGGATCTTTCTGCTGCTCTTACCATTTTTATCTAAGACTCTTGTCCACTCTGTTTATCTCATAAAACAGTTCTCTCCTGTTCCCCATATTCTTCGGTAATTCCAAGCAAAAGGACTAGGGGAACCATGGTACCATATAGTATCAAGAAATATGAGATCCCCAGGGCCCCCAAAATTTTAACTGGTGCTCAAACTGGGGAAATGAATGGGATAACTACAAACAAGTTCAGCTGTAAAACTTCTTACCTTTTCAGGCATTGTCACAGTGGAATAAAGTGTATTTGCTACAACTTCCCCTGGAGTAGTTTTCTGTTAGAAAAAGAAACAACAAAAGAATTATTTCTCCATCCCTGAGCCATGCAGACAGGTCATAGAGGAAAAATTAAAAGTAGATGGAGATGTGGAGAGGGGAGAGAAGAATCTGGAACAGGATTGAATAGTGGGATATTCTCTTGCTAATAATAATGATCATTAATAATAATTTCTGGAACAATAGGATTCTTTTCAGGTGTGTTCTGTGTAAAAGAACTGAAAAATTGCTTAAGTCCCATGAGCTAAGAGCCTCTTGAAGTGGTTAAATACCATAAATGAATGCCCTGGGCTGTTAATGGAAAGGTTTGAGTCTACCCAAAGATGCCTTGGAAGAAAGACCTGATGACTCATTTCTAAAAACCAACCACTGAAAACCATATGGAGCACAGTTCTATTTGGACATTCATGGAGCTGCCATGACCCTGACTTGTATGTGATAGCAACTGGTTTACTGGAAAGTGGTTAGAGGATAATCTTAATGAATAAAGTCAGTGTTGCAAATACATTTTTCCTCTAGTCAAAAGGGGCCTGAGGCTACTCAGTAAGGACGACTGATAGAAAATAAAGATAGATAGATAGATAGATATAGATAGATAGATAGATAGATAGATAGATAGATAAATGTCAAACCAAAACAATAATAATGACCTTTGTCCCTTGACTGGAAAAAAACCCCAAACATCCCATACTAATTACATTCATTCCTGAACATCTAAGGAAGATTTGTAACCTCCCCAGGAAACCACCAAGCAATGAAAGTGTTGTTGATGTTATGTGCTGTCAAGCCCACTACAGCTCATAGCCACCCTATACACAATAGCTCTGAACCCTGCTCTAGCATGAGCCAGACACACCGACCTATCTCTGACACACCGACCCTCATTACCCCAGTTACTCTGTCAATCCATCTCAGCTGGGGTCTTCCTCTCCTGTGTTGACCCTCCACGCCTTCCAAGCATGATATCCTTCCCCAAAGACTGGTCCCTCCTGGCTACATACTCAAAGTATGTGAGATGAACTCAAAATCTTTGCCTCCAAGGAGCAGCTTGGTTTCACCCCCTCTCCAGGACAGACCTGTTAGTGCTCTTGAAATGTTCTGTGGTATGTTCAATCTCTTCACCAGCACTATAACTCAAAGGCATCAATTCTTTTGCCATTCTTGGTCATTGTCAAGCTCTCTGATGCATAGCAAGTAATTGCGAGGACCATCGCCTGGATCAGACACTTCAGTCTCTAGACTGACATAGTTGCTCTTTAGCATCCTGGTCCCTGATAGCAGATTTTCCTAATGTAATTTGTCTTTAGATTTCCTGACTGCTAATGACGAGAGTCTTGATTGTGGGGCCAAGCAAGCAGTAATTGTTAACAATCTCAATCTCTTCTCCATCTACTATGATGTTGTCAGTTGGTCCAGTGGTGAGAATCTTCATTTTCTTGATATTGAGCTTCAATTTGTACTGCAAACTACAGTCCTTGACTCTCTGATACAATATTTTTTTAAAAAGTTTCTTTTTTTTTTTTAAATTTTATTCTGGTTGACCTACAAAGTTGATATACACTACCCCTCACACTGGATCTCCCTTACTTCCCTAATCCACCCCCCTCTACCCATCAAACCATGCCACCCTATGATTACCCCTCCACCCATCTTCACCCCTCAGCTCCCCTCTCCCCCATTTAGATCCTCATACATGTTTTACTAGTTATCTATTTCTACAATAATGGTCTTACACAGTATCTGTCCTTATGGGGCTGGATTAGTTCACGTAGCATAATACTCTCCAGTCCCTCCCACGTTAGGTAGAGATTTACAGAATCCTTGTCTCTGTGTGCTGTATAGTATTCCATTGTTTGAATGTACCATAATTTTTTAATCCATTTTATTTTAATTGGACATTTGGGCTATTAACATTTTTTAAGCAAGAACATAATGTCTTTTTTTGCAAACCAGTGGAGAGACAGTGAAAGCTTAAGTAAAATTTAAATTTTGAAGATTCAAAGTATTTTCATTTCTTCTTTAAATGGGCCAATATGAATAAGTGCCCTGTGTTCTCTACAGAGTTAGTCCAGCCTGGGCCATATACTCCTGAAGAGTCTTCCAAAACCTACTTTTTTTCACAGCTCCAATATGTCTGGCTATTTGATATCCTTTAAACTTTATCCCTATGATATTCTTTTTAAAGAATTCCCGTTGAATTAAATTTGAGTTCATTTATTTCAACTCAGTGGCCAGCATTCCAAAACACCTCTTTACGGTGGAGTTGGAACCAACGCATAGTTGGCCTTCCAGAAGTTGTACTCTCCACAGGAGGAGATTGCCAGTCTTTCTCCCTTGGGACTACTGGTGAATTCTGTGCCATCAGAGTTCCCTGGCTCACACTGTGAGAGTCCTGAATGTGCGTTCAGAAGCTCAGTGGGCCTTTTTGCACCCTTATGATGACTTCTCCATTCATCTCAGATAAAAAAAGGCATTTCTAGAGTTTTGTCTGGCATCGTGATACATAATATCCACAGCACACCTCCCTGCCCACTGTTCTGTCCCACTGCAAGAGCAATCAGGCTGTTGAGTGGCCAGTGTGAACTACAGGGGAAAGGCGATGACCACAGACAATCTGTGAACATTACAATTTGCTTAGGCCCAGGTATTCCTGAGGCCATCAGTTCCTGCACAAGGGAGAATCAGTAAAGACTTGGGGAAGGAATGAGTGCATCTGGTTTCAAAGGCTGTATACATCCTTATCTCCTCTACTCAGGGGAAAATCTCAAGTAAAAAAAGACCTCAGGAGTAACAGACCAGGGAGAGATGAGAAAAGACTTACATTAGGGTAAGAGATTGTGTCATACAGTGTGTTCAGGCCAGAGGAGGAGCAGGTGTTAGGAGTTTCTTGATGGGATTCTATTTCCTTCTTCTCCTTAGTGAACTCTGAAACCAATTTGGGACAGAATTAGAGCTGACCCCTCCAACTGCTCACCACCCAGTAGCCTACCACCCCACGTGGGTAAACAACTGTCTTGATTTTCCTGGGATTGAAGTCCTTTCCTAGACACTCTTAGTACTAAAACCAGAAAAATCAAAGACAAACTAGGACAACTTGGTCACTCTTGTCATGTCAGCTCCTGCTCTCTAGACCAAGACAGCCAAAACGGGAAGCAGAGAAGGTCAGGAATGCTTTCAGAGAACTTCCAAGAGAAGGAAGATTACAAACTCTGCACATCATACTGAGGTGCTGAGGGTGCTTTCCAATGCCCTACATAGACAGCAACAGATCAATGGGGTTTAGGAACACCAAGCACGGAGTGAAAGGATAACAGTAGAGGGACTGATTAACTCATTTGCCTTATAAGACTTCTCCAGGAAAGATGCATGTAGACCAACATGAGGAGTAAAGAGAAGTCTCTGGGGTTGATGCACTGGAGAGGTCTGGGACTGGCTGGGGGCTCTGGCAAAGAGGGGAACAGGCAGGGCTGAGCAGAGGATGCAGGTCTGTGAAGACCTCGCAGTTGAAGGGCATCACCTATCATGTCAGGGGAGCAGAATCAGTAGTGTGAGACTTATCTCAAGAGAAGGACCACACTAGCAAGTCCCTATAGGGGAGGTGGAGAAGTGGTATGGAATAAGGATGGAAGGACTTTGGCCTCAGTGAAGTCACAAACCCAAGCATACTCTACTCAAGAACTAAGGGTTCAGGCTGACTGTGTTATTCTTTCAGGGAAGGATCATGATCTTTTTCTCTCTACATTCTTATTATTTATCCAAAGCCTAGTACACTGCTTAATATATGTTTGTTAAATACAAGAGGGAGCAAATGCGTGAATGAGGATGGGGGTGAGGGGAATAGTGCAGGCTCCACTTCAGGGAAGTCCAAACCTTTTCTTCTCTTTATGTTCAGAATACAAACAAGTCCCATTATAGTGATGAGCAGTATTGGCATCAATATGAGATACAAGGTAGCCATGGGAGCAACTGTGTCAGCAGCAGTGCCTTTAAAGAGAAAATGGGTGGGGCACAGAGTAGGGAGGAGGGTTAGGAAGGAAACCACAAGCTTCCTCCCAGCCCAGTCATTTCCAAAGGGCTCCCATCTTCCTGCTCCCATGGGGATCAGGGGCTGGAAAGATCCTGGAACCAGAGGTTCTTAGAAAGGGGATAGAATTGTACCTTCACAGAGCTCCCAGGAAGAGACTGGGGTTGAAGAATTGCTGCTGATGGGGTTTCTGACTGTGCAGATGAAGGTCATGTTGGTGTCCCCTTGTCTCCAGGAGAGGGGGAGGATGGAGCCGTTCCAGATCTCCCTGGCTGCATGACCTACAGACTTCCAGGTGTAAGTCACATTTTCTCTTCCCTCTTCCACAGAGCATGTCAGATTGGTCATACATGTGCCATTCTTTTTGTTCAGCAGATTGGTGACTTTGGGCTTTGATAGGTACTCTGTGAAAGAGAAATGGACAACCAGGGGTGGACACTATGTCACTAGCCATTACTCTGAATTGTCCCTTGACACCTCAAGTCTGAATCTCCCTGGGGTGTTCCAGAGAAGAGGGGAAGCAGCAATTGAGAGCAGAACTCTCATTCTTTTCCTGGGGCAGAGGACCATGGAGGTCTGATTGCACAGTTACATAGTAATAATAGGGATAGTAAGAGCAACAATTATGGAAAAGACCAAATCAGCAAAAATGTAGTTACCATTTGCTAAGTGTTATGCTAGTGGTATTTTAGATGCAGAACCTTTATCTCCCTGTCATCGGGCTTCCTCAGAGAGATTTCACTTTACTCTCTGAAAGAATAACACTTATGGTCCCCCCCTCTCTACCTTGTGCTCATTTCTTTGCCTTAAAGAACTGAAGAGGTGGAGAGTCTGACACTCATCTTCAATGTTCCTATTAGGGGAGGTTTAAATTGTTCAAAGTCCCTTTCTCTATGTTATTTTTTTCCCTTCTTCTAGACCCTTGCCTGCAGAATGCAATTCTTCTTTCAGTTGAGCCACACACCTGGCTTGAAGTGCATGGCTTGTATCCTCCCGAGAAGGCTGGGGACCCATCTCCTGGTGTTTCTGATATTGGGGTTCAGTGAGTGTGAGGTGATTCTGCTTGGATCTGGTTGAGTAATTTTTTTTTTGTAACTTAGAAGGAAGTGTTTCTCTTTACCAAAAATAAAGTTGATATTTTATTTTCTAGTTCTTGTATCTACTTCTCAAAATGGTTTGACTCTATAAAGGAAGGGGTGTGGACTGATGCTTTAGTCTGATTTTCAGAGAGATCAAGTATTTGTCTAAGGTCGTGTGACTAGTACATAGAGAAGCCAGTAACATTTGACCTAGATCTGTACGATTGTTCATCTCCAAGTGGCTCATTTGTTGAACTACATGAGGTCAGGTACAGCTATTTAAATTATAGAAGATTCCCCTCTTGCATATTCTTGACTGTTTATTCAACCTCTGCTTGGACATCCACCATGCCAGCAAGCGCACCACTTCACCAAGGTAGTCGTCTACTTTCGGAATGGGCTCTGCTCACCGTAAACTTGCAGCACATACTTAGTGATGGCCGGATTATTTCGGTCAGAGCTGTGTATTTCCACAGAGTAGATACCCGAGTCGTTCCTCTCCAGGTTGCTGAGCGTCAGAGAGTAGTCTTGACTTGAGAAGCTCATTCTGGGTCTTTTATGAGTTTGAGTCACTATGATGGTAGATGAATTGTTTTCCTTTCCTGGCTGTAAGGTCGCCAGAGTTGTGTGGAAGATCCAGACAATGCTGCCAACCCGCTCAACTGAGTGATTAAGAGAGAAAGTCACAGACCCGCCGACGGCACCAACCAGCTGCTTCACATCCCCAGAGGCTGCTGGTGCTGCAGAAAAATGGGAAAGAAAGGAAAAAAAAAATAAAGGATATAATAGGCCTCAGTCCTCATCTTTGTCACTAATTTTTCATTTCTGTCAGGTCCCATAAAGGTCTGGAAAAACCACTGGAGTAGATCTCCTGAGAGAGAGTGCCCTTCTGAACGTCACTCACAGGTAGGTCTTAAGATCAGAGCTCCCAGCTTCAGAAAGGCGTCTGCAGCTGACCCTATCTCATTTCTTCAGACAACTGACTGAGGAGACAAAGCACCAAGTAAGAACAGAAAACCCAGGCCAACTATGACAAATTTCTTGAAGATGTGAGTGAGGAGGTTACTGCTTTAAACCCCCTTTCCTGTTAATGTCAAGTAGATACCAACCTATAGCAGCAATGCTCCTTTGAGTTTCTGAAGCTATGAATCTTTACAGAAGGAGGCTGGCCATCTTGCTCCCACAGAGTAGCTGATGGATCGCAGCTACTGACCGTTCGGCACACAGCACCATATGCACCACTCTAGACCACCAGAGCTCCTTAGGCCTCCTGCACCCCTTTGTACTCCTGTACTCCTGTACTCCTGTACCTGCCTTTGGGTTGTTCAGACCCATAGCAACCCTCCATCAGTTTCCAAGCTGGGTATGCTTTATAGGAGGAGAAGGCTCACATTTGTCCAGAGGAATAGTTGGTGGATTTGAATGACTGACCTTTTGGTTAGCAGGGATGTGAAATGCACTATGCTACTAGAGACTCCTTTAAAGTCCCCATACTGCTCTAGGGAGAGCTGATTCTGATGCAGATAAAAAAGGCAGCCTACACGACCTAGGGCAGTGGTTCTCAACCGTCTATCAAAACACTGAGAGGTGAGATGGAAGTTCCACTTACTAACCTAAGTTCATCCAGTGGCTCTACTGTAGAAAGAGTGGAAGATTTATTCCTGTAAAGATTGTTGGCTGGAAAACCCTATGTAGTGACCTAATACGTTGTGGGGTTACTATGAGTCAAACTTGATTTGAGGGATTGAGAATTTTATTTATTTTTTTTTAACAGCTTCAGCTTGCTGGGATCCACAATCAACACTTTTGGTATCAGCAGCCAGGAAATCAAAAGACAAATTACATTGGCAAAAATCTACTGTCAGGTACCTCTCCAGGGTACTGAAGAGCAAGATGTCAACTAAAAATGGAATACTATGCTGCATTAAAAAACAAGGAACTCATGCAATATTATTCAAAATGGTTGACTCTGGAGAACATTATGCTGAGTGAAATATCCCAGTCACAAAAGGACAAATATTACATGATGCCACTGTTGTAGAATGGGACTAACCTCAGGGTTGGGGAGAGACTGAGTAAGATGTGTTCAATAATGTATACTGCGCTGAAACAGAGGAGGGAGAAAACTGTGTAAAAGAGATATGTGACTAGGTATTTCTGTCATCACAGGAGTCTAGAGCGAGGGCTACACGGTGGAGGGGACCTGGGGGAGGGTTTGTAAAACAATGAAAGAATCTTTTCTTTTACTTTTCCATAATTTTTGACTCATGTACTTATAACTTGTTAGTTAAATTTGTGTCTTCTAGGTTGAAACCCCCCCCATGATACATCTTCAGGGATATGAACATGTACGGCTAAGCACAATTAGTAACAGTGCATCTAAATTCCAAAATCAATCTCCATAATAGTCTATGTGTTTCCTACTGCCAAAGGGGCCCTTTAGAGTAGTGAGAGAAGATCTTCACCCTGAAACCCACAGCCTCCCTTTTCAGCAGGAAGTAGCTAAGAGAATACGCCATCCCCTTTTCCTTATGAATCAGGGTGAAGTCTCTCTCAGGGAGGAGTGATAGGGAATGGCAAAGGACACACTGACAAAGGAGATTAATCAGAACTGACTTTGACAAGCACTGTGGCAATTGGACAATTAAAACAGACATTCGGATGGCGGGGAAGAAGAACAAACTGGGGAGGAGGGTAGAGAGAATGGTGCAGCAATGAAGGAATGAAAACCCAAAATCCCTGTAAATATTCATTAAAACTAATAAAATTTAATAAAATTAAAAAAAATGTCAACTAAAGATAAAGTGCACCTGATCTAAGCCATGGTTTTCTCATTACTTGCTATGCTTCAGAGATCTGGACAAGGAATGACAGAAGGAGAATCAATATCTTTTAGTGATGGTGCTGGAGAAGAATATTGAACATACTGCTGAGAGAATTATGACTGTGTCCTGGAGAGGGTGAAACCAGGCTGCTCTTTTAAGGCAAGGACTTCGAAGTTCCATCTCACAGAATTTGGGCATGTTGCCAGGAGAGAACAGTCCTTGGAGAAGGACAGCATTCTGGGAAGGGTGGAGGGACAGTGCAGGAGAGGAAGAGCTTGGATGAGACAGTTTGATTCAGTGACTGAGGTAAAGGGGGCAGGTATGTCAGAAACAATGAAATTGGCTCAAGATAGAGCAGAGTTCAGAGCTGTTACAGTCGCTATGAATTCCAAGTGACTGGATGGCACAGAACAAAAACAACAATAATAAAAGGGAGGTCTGGTGGCTTAGTGATAAGGAGCAAAGGTATGCAGTTCAAATCCATCAGCTGCTCTGTAGGAGAAAGATGGGCAATCTCCTCCTGCATGATTAACTGTCTCCGCAAACCTCCCAGAGGGTTAGTTCGGGGTCAGTTCTGACTCAAGAGAACACAACTAAGACAATAAAATGGAGTAGAACTGCCCCTCAGGGTCTCTAAGGCTGTAAATCTTTATAGACACAGATTCCCTCATTTTTTCTTATGTAGGAGTTGTACTGTGAACTTATTGGCAAGTAGTTCAAATCAACTGCTTTGTGGGAGAAAGATGGGTAATCTCCCATGTGATTTACAGACTCTGAAGGCTCTCTGGAGGGTCAGCTATAAGTTGGTACCAACTTGATGGGCACAGCAACAACAACCACAACAAGCAAGTGCTTTAACTATGGCATCATCAGTGTTCCTGATGGGATGTTGCTCACCTCAACTGCTAGGAATTGTCCCCCAGGGAATTTTTTTTTCAACACAATTTCCATTTACTCTAGAGAGCATGAATTGGAAACAGCCATCACTAGTTATGTGGCTTCTGGTGGTTACTGGTGCTGAACAAACGTCCAAAAATGGTCAAGAGAGCAATTCCAGTGAACAGATTTGGGGAAGAGTATGTAGTAACACCTGAGAGGCAGACCTTGAAAATAAAACTCAAACCACTGTCTTCACTGTCGAATAGAAGCACAAAATGGTGAAGGAGTTTAGTTAAAGAAATAGTGAAATCCCAAAGGCATGCAGTTCGAATCCACTAGTTGCTCCACTGGAGAAGGAGGGGCAATCTCCTGTGCCAGTCAGATCTGATTCGATGGTACACGTACACACACACACACACACACACACACACACACACACTAAAAAAAATAGTGAAAGAACTTAGATAATTTAGCTCTGGTGACCTAGTAAAAAGGAGCTACACTGTCAACCCAGAGGTGTGTGTTTTGAATCTACCAGCTGCTCTGTGGGAGAAGGATGGGCAATTTACTCCTATGCAATTAACTGCCTCTGAAAACTTGCTGGAGAATCAACTCTGAGACAGACTGTACACATAACAACAATGCACTTTAAAGAAGGATGAGTAGAAATGGGGAGCACAGGAAACTAATGAGAATGACATTCTTACAATGTGGGAAATGTAATAAATGTCACAAAATGTGTATGAATTTTTGGTTGGAAAGTCAATTTACTCTGCCAATTTTTACACATATCACAATGGAATTTTTAATTCTTAAAAATCACTGTGGTTTTATTTAATTCTCATAATAACCATTGTTGTTTTTATGTGCTGTCATGTCAGAACTGACTCATAGGTGACCCTCCATTGGGTTTGCAGAGGCTGTAAATAGCACAGAAATAGACTCCCTATCTTTCTCCCATGGAATAGCTAGCTGGTAGATTCAAATCACTTGCCTTTGGGTTGGCACTACAACTCCTTTCCCACTAAGCCAACAGAGCTCCCTTTAATAACCATTACAGGAATAACATTTTTAAATCCCCTTTTTATAGATCAGGAATAATGAGGTTCAAACTCCAGAGGTAACAAATTGCAAAGCTCACATTGGTACTTCCAAAGTCTGTGCTATTTCTACAACAATTTGTACAGACTTAGATTTATGGCACAGAAGACATGCTGGGCATTTAGATGGGTAAGTCAGAATAAGGCATATAAACTACAGAGTCTAGACCTTAAGGGGCATATTTTATAGATGAGAAAACAGTAAAAGAGACTTAAAATAGTTTACTCAAAGCTTATGGAAATAGAGGCAGAAATAAAACCATTATCCAAATATGTTGTTGTTGTTGCTGCTGGGTACAACTGAGTCATAGCAACCCTATATATCTGGGAGCAAAAGGAACTTGGCTAAAAAAGAGAACAATAAAATATCAAAATCCTAAATATTGTGTCAAGCTGAAATTTTTTAAAAAGGAACTTCATTAAAATGCCACGGAAAGTACTTCTGTTTTTCTTGGCTCCTTCCTCAATTTTTTTTTTTCAAACACGTTACAAATTATATTTACCTGTGTGCTTGTATAAAAACAATTCAGGTATTATTTGTTGTTGTTGTTAGGTGTCACCAACTCTGACTCACAGCAGAATGAAACCTTTCCAGATCCTGCACCAACCTCACAATTTCTACTCTTCTTTGTTGCAGTCACTGTGTCTATCCATGTTAAGGGTCCTCCTCTGTTTCAAAGACCTGCTTTTCCATGCAATCTTTTTCCAAGAATTGGTTCCTCCTGATAAGATGTCCAATGTATGTAAGGCAAAGTCTCACCATCCCCGCCTCTAGAGAGCACTTCAAAAAGACTGAACAGCACATTAAAAACTAAAGCTAGTGGTGATGGTTTTAGAATTTAACAGAATATCATTCCAACCCTGAAACCTGGACTTTTCTTACCACAGCTCATGATGAAGGTCCAAGGTATTTGCCCTTTTTAAGCTTTCACTCACTCTTGTTATTTTTCCCCTATTCCATTCAAGAATTCAGATGTCAACTTCCAAGCCTTGGACCATCTTGTACCCCAGTTTACTCTGTCAAGTCCCAAGGATGAGGAAATGTACTACTGTTCCCTTCACAACAGGTCTGAAGTTGCTACGAGCTCTTTGCTAAATTTTTCTCTAGAAGTAATATTTCCCTCACTAGGTAAATATGTTTTAGAAGTTGATTTTCATTTGCAAGCACCTTTCCTCCATGTTATGTATCAGTCATTGTTCTTGTTATGTGCTGTTGAGACGCCCATGACTCATAGTGACCTATGTACAACAGCTTTGAAATCTGCCTTGCCCTAAGCCAGTCTCACTGACTCCAATACAGCTACCCTCATTGCCCCATATACCGTATCAATCCATCTCATCCAAGGTTGTCTTCTCCTGTGCTGTCCCTTCACCCTTCTGAGCATGATGTCCTCCTCCAAGGACCATTTCCTCCTGGCCACACGACCAAAGTATGTGAGATGGAGCTTCAAAATCCTAGCCTCCAAAGAGAAATTTGGTTTCACCCTTTCCAAGACAGACCTATTTGTTTCTTGGTGGTCCATGGTATGTTCAAGAATCAATAAATGCATATACAAAAACCACTCAAGCCTTTATAAAATTATCTTGTTAAGTAGTTTGATTTTTTTTAAAGTCACTTTCTTTACTTCTCTAAAACTAAAACCACAATGAGTTTCAACCAATCTCTGATCATTTCAAAGGGTGTCACAATTGCTTTAGTAAATTTTAAGGATAAAATTAATTTTGTTTACTTTTTGACTGATCAATGAATCCTTTATTTTCTTACTTTGGAAAGATTGAGCATTTCTTGTTCCCATGTGGGTGTAGTTTGAATTCTTCAAATCATCAGCTTTGTACATTAGGTTTAGGGGAGATGTTTAAGGCAAGGAAATAGCAAAATTGCAAGGGTGTGACATTAGCATGTATGCATACATTTCATTTCTAGGTCATTACTTTGTTCACCCCTCCATTCATGTGACCTCAGATAAATATCAAGAGAATTAACATGAGTACAAGAAAATGTCCCAAAATCCATTGTTCCTTGTTAGAGTGATTCAAAGGCATGTTGACTAGCGAGGACCTAGGCAGAAAATGCTGTTCTATCTTCATTGCATCTCCAGGGTAGGAACAGTGACTATAAAAGAAGAAAGTAGTTTTGTATTGTTTCCTGCATGGAGGCTTAGGGGAAGGGCAAGGTTTATGAGTTTTAGACAGTTTTCTTTCCCTTTCCTTATTGGTTGGGAAAAGGGAACCAGAAACAATCAACTTCTCTTTTCAAGGAGACTTGAAGCTCTGCTTGTGAAGGCCTCTCACTTTATGTAACAACACAGGTGTATGCAAACCTCGCTCAGCTGCTCCTTTCTTTAACAAAAACTTACTGAGTTTCGTTTTTGAGTCAGACATAGAGTCCAGTTCAAAGCAGAGATTTCATAAAACGTCTTTGAATGGCTTCTGAGAAAGATGGGCCAGAAGGTTCAGAAAGCAGTGAATATGTCCCCAGTCAACTTGCCCTTGGGAATGGAGGAAATTGGGACAGAATCCACTTCTGTCTTGCCATAACTCAGATGTTCCGGGTACCAGGAGGGAGGTCCTTCATAACAGGAAGGGGCAACAACTCGTCCTCTTTGTCACCTCCTTTTCTTTTTGGTTATCACCTCCTCCCCCTCCCCTGTTCCCCTAAGCTTAAGGAGTTGTGTTGAGGAAGGGTGCTAAATTATGTGAAAGGCTCATCATTAGTGAAGTCAGAACTGGTTCAATCAGAGGGGGTGGCCCAGAAGGAAAAATACCTCCTGTGTACCCACTCAATCCCCACAAACAGCTCTGAGCACTGGGTGCGTGAATCAGAACTCACCGGCACGTCAAGGTGCTCTCCTCATGAAGATCCAGAGCCTGAATGTCATAAAGCTGGAGGAACCTGAATTTAACCTGATTTAACCCATTGCCTTTGAGTTTATTCTGACTCATCTTCCATTGGGTTTCTGAGGCTATGAATCTTCATAATAGGAAACAGATCACTTTTCTTCCACATTGCAGTTGGTGGATTCAAACCATTGACTTTTTGGTTAGCAGTATAACACATGATACTCTTGACCAACGGAACTCGTTAGAGGAGTCTTTGGGACTTACACCAATCCAATTTTACAGAAGAGGAGCCTGATGCTTGCAGTGACATGCCTAAAATGAGTGGAAGGTCAGAACAAGGAACAAAGACTCCTCAGGCAGTGGCTTCCCTAGCTGCACCCTGCCATCCTTGGAGTCTGTGATAATATTTCAGGGTTCCTAGGAGATCTTAGGAGAAATTCTAGCAGGTGGACATGGGTCAGCAGGTGATGAGGCGGGAGACACAGAACACCAGTTTCATTAGAGCACCTCTGATAATCTATATATTTTGTGTTTGTTTCTGTATTAGAATTCATTTCATTCAAGGAAGCCACTGCAATAATAAAACTGGTTTGGAAACTACTGCCATATAGCCACCTGTCTACTGGGGGACGTGTGGAAAACCTATGTAAGACACATCACAGAAGAAGAGGCTCACAAACCTCTCTCATCTTGCCACATACTTTTCCCAGCACCTCAACCCCTACCTGACAAACTCATATTTAAATTTCTCACCACTTCTCACCTCATCTGTCACACTTCTTTGTCTCCACCTCCTTTTTTTCTGTGGTCTTATTTAACACCTCCTAAGAGATCCTTCTTGTGTACCACTGAGTTGGTTACCCATAACTGACCCTTGGTGGGGGGTGGGGGGTAAGGGGGTAGGGGGGTGTTCAGAGGCAATCACATAGAAGGAAACTGTACTTCTGAGGAGAAGCTGGTGGATTCGAACAATGTGCCTTTGGGATTGAAGGCTGTTTGTTGTTGTTATGTTCTATCGAGTTACTTGTGACTCATAGCAACCCCTGTGTACAACAGCTCTGAACTTTGCTCTATCCTAAGCCAATCTCACTGTCTCTGACACACCTACTTCCATTACCCCAGTTACTGTGCCAATTCATCTCATCTGGGGTCCTCCTCTCCGATGCAGTCCCTCCACCTTTCCAAGAATGACATCCTTCTCCATGGACTGATCCCTCCTAACATGTGACCAAAGTATGTGAGATGGAGCTTCAAAATCCTTGCCTCCAAGGAGCAGTTTAGATCCATTAGTTCTCTTGGCAGTCCATCGTATGCTCAGTACTCTTCTCCAGCACCACAACTCAAAGGCATAGATTCTTCTTTTATTATCTTTATTTATTGTCCAGCTCTCCGATGCATAGCAAGTAATTGCAAAGACCATTGCTTGGTTCAGGGGTACCTTAGTCTCTAAGATGACATAGTTTCTCCTTAGTACTCTGGAGAAGTCTCTGACAGCAGACTTTCTCCAATGTAATTAGTTTTTTGCTTTCTGGGCTACTGGTACCAAGAATGTTGATTGTGAAGCCAAGCAAGCTGAAGCTGAATTCAGAAGAATTTCATGAAAGAGCATATGATCAAGGGGCAATGGTGATGGAGAAGGAAGTTTAAGCTGCCCTGAAGGAACTGGCAAAAAACAAAGCTCCAGAAATTGATGAAATAACAATTGACAGATTTCAACAAACAAATGCAGCCCTGGACACCCTCACTAGGCTGTGCCAAGAAATCTAGAGGACAACCACTTGGCCAACTGACTGGAAGAGATCCATATTTATTCCCATTTCAAAAAACGGTGATCTGAAAGAGTGTGGAAATGATCCAACAATATCATTAATATCACATGCAAGCAAGGTCCTGCTGAAGAGTATCCAAAAACTATTGGTACAGTACATTGACAAAGACTGCCAGATGTGCAAGCAGGGTTTAGAAGAGGTGATGGCACTAGGGACATTATAGCCAATGCCAGATGGAGTTTAGCTGAAAGGAGATAGTACCAGAGGAATGTCTATTTGTGTTTCATTGACTATGCAAAGGCATTTTCCTTGAGGAAAATGGGAATCCAAAACACTTGATTGTACTTGGGCGAAACCTATACTTGGACCAGGAAGCAGTCGTCAGAGCAAAGGAAAGAAACACTGAATAGTTCAAAATTAGAAAAGGTGTACATTTTCAATCTATATGCAGAACAGATCATTTGGGAAGCTGCACTTTATGAGGTAGATTGTGGCATTAGGATTGGAGGAAGACTCATCAACAACTTGCGTTATGCAGATGGCACAACCTTGCTTGCTAAAATCAAGGAGGCTCTGATGTGGTTGCTGCAGAAAGTCAAGGACTGTAGTCTGCAATATAAATTGAAGCTCAACATCAAGAAAATGGAGATTCTCACCACTGAATCAATTGGCAGCATCATGACAGACAGAGAAGAGATGGCGATGGTTAATAGCTTTAGCTTTCTTGTCTCCTCTAGGCTGTAGTTGTTGTTTTGTACCATCCAGTTGGAACCAATCCATAGGTGATCCTCTGGCAGATTTTCAGAGGCAGTTAATCGCAGAACCAACCCACAGCTGATCCTCCCATGCGTTTTCACAAGCAGTTAATTGCATGGGAGGAGATTGCTCATCCTTCTCCCATAGAGCAGCTAGTGGATTGGAACTGCATGCCTTCGGGATTGCAGCACAGCTTCTTACCACTAGACCACTAGAGCTCCCAGTAGTAGGAAGTTAAAAAATTATTAACATAGTAATTCTTTTTTACCATTATAAGAATTCTGGTTGTAAAATTAGCATTATTAAGAATTCTTATGAATTCTCCAAAATAGATATTACCTTTTATGTGCCTGAAGGAAGCTCTGGCGGCCTAGCCCATGGGGAGTTGCTCTGCTAACTCAAAGGCCATGCTCCTTTGGCAGTTGTAATCTACCAGATGTGGAAATCTCCTTGTGTGCTGTTCACAGCCTCAGAAATCCAATGAAGGGTTAGTTTTGAGTCAGTTCTGATTTAACCACGATGAGTTTGAGTTTTGAGGTTTTGATGCATGAGAAAAGGTGAAGGTTGGATACCTTGCTCAAGACAATATAACTACTATGTCAAATTCAGGATATCCTCCATTCAGGGCCACATTCTTTCCTCTCCACTCCCCTGCCCTCAGGAGGCTCTAAGGCGAGCACTGGGAGCTGTACTAAACAGGCTGCTCAGTCTCCTGGCATAAGTACAAGAGGCCCACAGGCAGATTTCCACACCTGTGCCCTCCCCACCCCCCACAGTTCTGGTTTCAAATGGACACCTGGGGCTTTACAGACCTGCCTTGTCCTGACGCCCTATCCTCTAGTTTTACTTCTGATCATCACTTCCGAAGGTTATGTTTTGTTGTTTGGGGGTTTTGTTTGTTTGTTCTTTTAAATAAAAAAAAATAGATTAGGTCTCAGGACTACTTGATTAGAACTCTTAAAAAGGAGAAAGAAAAACTACTTTCTAAAAGTTCGGTCTGCCAATGGTGATCACTTATCTTGGTGAGGTCAAGTGGAGAGGAGGAAAGAATTGGGAATGTTGACTACTGTATGGTCCTGAGCTGGTTTCTTAGGTTCTCTGAGCCTTGCTTCCCTCATTTATAAGCATGAGGGCTGTCTTGGACACCTGCCATGGAGTTCAAGTAGGTCTGCCTGACATAAGAGAGAATTTATCAGAGAAGAACATTTCAGTTCTGTGAGCTGGGAGATCTTACAGAACAGTGAGTCTGCAGCCTCTTGTAATGTGGTCCCACAAGCTGAGAGAGAGACAGGGGAGAGAGAGGAAAGAGAGAGAGAGAGAACTGAGGCACAAAAAGAGACTTATGCATCAGTGTTCATAGTAGCATTATTCACCATCTCAAAAACATGAAACAGCCTGAACACCCATCACAATGGAATGGCTTGAGAAATTATGGTGCATTCACACAATGGAATATTATGCAGAACACAAGAACAATGATTTTGTAAATAACTACCTACCATGGGAGCGACTGGAGATCATTATGCTAAGTGAACTAACTCAGTCTCATAAAGACAAATACTGTTTAGGGCCATTATCGTAGAGCATGTACAAGGATCAAGTGTTGGGGAGGGGTGGCTTAAACATAAGGTCGTACAATTTGATGGGTGGAGGGCGGGATTGGTAAAAGAAAGGGGAAAGGTCA
Organism: Elephantulus edwardii; assembly: GCF_000299155.1. Lineage (NCBI taxonomy): Eukaryota > Metazoa > Chordata > Mammalia > Macroscelidea > Macroscelididae > Elephantulus > Elephantulus edwardii. Next base: position 6,329,846 of record NW_006399918.1, on the reverse strand, counting down.
GGTGTGAAAAAAATGTATATGAACTTTATGACCTTTGTATGTAAACCAGTATAAAATAAACATCTTTAAGAATAAAAATGGATACTCAAGCAGCAGAAATTTTTCAGGTAGAAAGCTAAGGACCAAACTTGAAGAAGTAGGCCATGCCCTCACCACTCCAGAATGTCTTCAGCTTGATATGCAACTCAGATTAGTCTTCTCCTTATAGGAAATGGGAGCTCTGGTGGCCTAGTGGCAAGAAGCTGTGCTACAATCCCGAAGACATGCGGTATGAGGCCACCAGCTGCTCTGCGATAGAAGGATGAATAATAATGAAAAAAAATAATAAAAAAAATAAAAAAAATTTTTTTTTTTAAAAAAAAGAAGGATGAATAATCTCTTGTGAGATTAACTGCCACTGAAAACTCACTGGAGAGCCAGGTATGGGTTGGTTCTGACTCTAAGGTACATAACAACAAGAACGAGCTCGACTCTTTATTCAAGAGAATGCAAGCCCTTTCATTCAAAAGCACACCACAGCTAACCCATAGAATCTTTGTGTTCAGGGACCCTAATTCAAGCTCCTTTTCTCTGCTTGAATCACTTCTAAGACTTCCCAGTGGACACCAGCCTTTGCAGGAAGCTCAGCCTCCATAACTTGCCCACACGCTCCCCCAGGTTTTTGCCTCTTATTGTAAGAAATGTCTTCCATGAAAAGATTCTCAGTTTTACACTTGAAAACTGTACCTCTGGTTCTTTCCCATCAACTCATATAAATGGACAAGAACAAATCAACATCTACTTTCACCAGATAAACTCAATTCACCTAAGTTCATTGCCATTGAGTCAGAATCTACTCATTGCTGATCCTCAATTGGATTTCTAAATTACATGGAAGGAAATTACACATATTTTTCCCGAGGATCCATTGGTGGATTCAAACCACCACAGAGGTGCAGACTTGGTGTTAGCAGTGCAGCTCCCTCAGGCCACGCCACCAGAGCTACTGATCTAACAAACTACCTATCCTATTTGGAATCATGGAAACCTCATGTGTGTCAGAGTGGAACTGTGCTCCACAGGGTTTTAATAGCTGGCATTTTTAGAAAACAAACCTTCATACCTTTCTTCTGAGACATAGGGATATGAACCACCAAACTTTGGGTTAACAGTTGTTGTTATTGTTATGTGCCATCAAGTTGTCTGCAACCCATAGTGACCCTACGTACAGTAACTCTAAACCCAGCCTTGTCCTAAGCCATTCTCACTATTTCTAACACACCAGCCCCATTGCTCCAGTCATATATCAATCCATCTCCTCCGAGGTCTTCCCCTCTACTTTTCCAAGCATGATATCCTTCTCCATGAACCAGTCTCTCCTGGTCACATGCCCAAAGTATGTGAGATGGAGCTTCAAAATCCTAGCCTCCAAGGAGAAACTTGGTTTCACCCTCCCCAAAGACAGACCTATTTTGTTTTCTTGGCAGTCCCTGGTATGTTCAAGGTTCTTCTCCATAACCACAAATCAAAGGCATTGGTGCTTCTACTGTCATCCTTCATCATTGTCCAGCTTTCTGATTCATAGCAAGTAATTGCAAAGACCACAGCCTGGATCAGGCACACCTTAGTCTCTAGACTGACATTGTTTCTCTTTAGCACTCTGGAGAGGTCCCTGACAGCAGACTTTTCCAATGCAATTCCTCTTTTGATTTCCTGAATGCTGGTGTTAAGAGTGCTGATTGTGGAGAAGAGCAAGCTGTAATTATTAAATTAACCCCCATCTATCATGGTGCTGCCATTTGGCCCAGTGGTGAGAATCTTTGTCTTCTTGATGTTGAGCTTCAGTCCATTTTGTACAGTCCTTGACCTTCTGCAGCAAGTGCTTCTGATCGTCTTCAGTTTCAGCAAGCGAGGTTTTGTCATCTGCACAATATAGGTTGTTGATGAGTCTTCTTCCAATCTTGATGTTACATTCCTCCTCATAAAGCCCTGCTTCCCCAGTGATCTGTTCTGTATATAGATTGAAAAGGTACGGGGACAGGATACATCCATCCCTGATGCACTCCGTTACTGATTTTGAACCATGCAGTGCTTCCCTGCTCTGTTCTAAGGACTGCTTCCTAGTCCAAGTATAGGTTTTATATAAACACAATCAAGTGTTCTGGAATTCCCATTTTCCTCAAGGTTAGGCACAATTTGTTGTGATCCACCAGTCAAATGCCTTTGTATAGTCAATGAAACACAGGTGACATTCCTCTGTTTCTGCTTTCAACTAAGATCCATTTGGCATTGGCTATAATGTCTCTAGTGCCACGGCCTCTTTGTTCCTTCTGACAAAATGCTTGTTTGTCAAATATTGTTCTAAAACTAAGCAAATTAAGACAGACTAGGAAGAAGGATTGGCCATATACTTGCAAAATATAACAGGCCTTCAAAAACCCTATGGACGCCTGGAAGGTCAGCTGGGAGTCAATTCTGACTCAGTGGCAATGAGTTTTTGAGTGACACCGACTCAGAAATATTGCATACCATAAGAAGCCCTGGTGAAATAGTTTATTCCATGTGGGGCTAATTAACTTGAAAACTGGCAATTTTAATCCACCGGCCACTTCACAGGGGAAAGATGAGTCTCCTTCCATTAAGATTTACATTCATTGAAATATGATGGAAACTTGTCATAAGTTATCAACTCTGTGACAGTGGATGTGTTAATCATTCTCCATCCTAAGCTTCTTGGTCACTCTATTTCATTTTGTGTATCTGATAGTTAAGTCACATGTTTCATAAACCAAGCCCCAAACCAACTGCATTGGCAATAAGCCCACTTTAACCCACAGTGACCCTAAATGACAAAGTAGTATTGCCCCATAGATTTCCAAGTCTTAAATGTTTACAGAAGCAGGTTGCCTCATATTTCTCCTGAAAAGCAGCTGAGGGGTTTGAATCATTGACCTTTTAGTTAGTAGATGAATGTTTAACCACCATGCCACCATGTCTCCTAGTTCATGCCTGTTATCTGTAAATGAGCTGCTAGGATTTTTGTACCTCTCTTTGTCCTCGTGCCCTTCAAGTATGGCTGGGGACAACATGAAAGAACCAGTTACATCAAGACTTCAAGGTGGAACCCCATGAGTTTAATTATAAGAAAGCTACTTCTCACTTAGGGGACTTGTGGCCAGTTCAGAGAGACCTGAGTAATAATAAAATGTTCAGATTACAGAACACCTGTGCCAGGTTTAAAACAGTTCGCAGATTTCAGTGGTTTTAAAAATAAAGTGTCTATGGTAGAAGTTGCTTGTCTATGTAGAGAACAGACAGATTTCTTGGGGTCAAGAAAGAAAACACAAAATCTTCCCTCAATATCATTAGTATATATAATCTTTATACACACACACACACACCCCACCTCCCCCAATTGTCTTATTATACATTTCTCTTAAAGTTGTTCTCAAAGAGATGGAAGGTTGGAAAAGGAAGAGACAGAGTCTCAGGAAAGCTTTGATATTCCTCATCTATGTCATGGAAGAAAGTGGACTAGGACACAGATCTTCTCATACTCAGCACCTGCCCATTTAGCCCTTCTTTCCCTTGCACTGTCAGAAAGTGCATCAGTCCCTGGCTCCATTCCTCCTCCTTTTCCTCCAGCCTTTTCCCATTATCCTTGATCTAGAGGCCAGAGGATTATAAAAGCAGTTAAATGAGGGAACAGAACTTCCTCAGGAGAGCCAGAGGCCCAGAGTGGCCCTAGGAGACTGGAGCCACAACCCTGGATTAGAAGACAGAAAAACAAGATAAAATCCGGTGAGACTTACCTGTGAGCTGACTGATGAGATATATGAGAAAAAAGCACACTGGGGAGTCAAACATAATGTTCTCCAAATGTCAGTGACTGAAATGAACTTAACTTCTCACTTATCTGCCCAAACATCTCTGACAGCTGAGGTTTTAAAATGTAGGAGGAGTCACATCACGGAAGATGAAAATTCTCACTTCTTTTTTTCTATCTAGCTCAGGCTTACCACAGATTAAGTTCCCAATATAGAAGAAGGGAAAATACAATGGCTTTCCACATTTTTTTAAATTCCCATTTTATACATAGGAATTGTAGATTAGAGAAATTAGGAGTGACTCAAAGTCATATGGTGTACATTTCCCCTTTGCTACACTATAGGCAGAATTTTGAATGATTCAAAAAGGATTAAAAGTAGATGGAAGGAGTGTACAGAGTCACTGTACCAAAAGAATTGGCTGACACAGAAGAATTTTAAGAAACAACATATGAGTAAGAGGCAATGGTGATGAAGGAGGAAGCACAGGCTACTCTGAAGGACTTGGCAAAAAAATAAAGCCCCAGGAATTGATGGAATACCAATTAATATATTTCAGCAAACAGATACTTCCCTGCGTGTGCTCAGCAAATAGTGCCAAGAAATCCAGAAGACAACTACTTGGTCAGCTGACTGGAAGATATCCATATTTATTCCCATTCCAAAAAAAGGTGACCCAACATATGGAAATTATTGAACAATATCACTAATATTACACACTAGCAAAATCCTGCTGAAGATTATCCAGAAAAGACTTAAACATTGACAGAGAACTGCCAGAAATACGGGCTGGGATGAGAAGAGGTCATGACACTAGGGACATAATTGCCAATGTCAAATGGATCTTGGCAGAAAGCAGAGATTACTAGAAAAATGTCTGTCTGTGTTTCCTTGCCTACGCAAAGGCATTTGACTGTGTGGATCACAATAAATTATGGCTAAACTTGAGGAAAATGGAAATCTCAGAACACTTGATCGTGCTTATAAGAAACCTATACTTGGATCAAGAAGCAGTCCTCAGAACAGAGCAAGGAACATTGCATAGTTCAAAATCAGAAAAGGGGTGTTTCAGGGATGCATCCTGCCCCCTGTACCTTTTCAATCTATATGTAGAACAGATCACTCATAAAACAGGGCTATATGAAGGAGTGTGGCATCAAGATTGGAGGAAGACTCATTATCAACCTATAATATGCAAATGACACAACTTTGCTTGCTGAAACTGAAGAAGATCTGAAGCAGTTGCTACAAAAGATCAAGGACTGTAATCCTTGGATTAAAGCTCAACATCAAGAAGATAAAGATTCTCACCACTGGGCCAGTTGGCAGCACTATATTATATGGAAAAGCGATCAAAGTTGTTAGCAATTACTGCTTGCTAGGATCCACAATCAACTCTCTTAACACCAGCAGTCAGGAAATCAAAAGATGAATTATATTGGGAAAATCTGCTGTCATGGACATCTCCAGAGTGCTGAAGAGCAACGATGTCAGTCTAGAGGCAAAGGCGCACCTAATCAATGCCATGGTCTTCTCAATTACTTGTTATGCTTCAGAGGATATTATCTAAGGATGACAGAAGAAGAATCGAGGCCTTTGAGTTGTAGTGCTGGAGAAGTGTCTCGATTATACCATGAACTGCCAAGAAAACAAATAGGTCCATCTAGGAGAGGGTGAAGCCAATTCTCTCCTTAGAGGCTAGGATTTGGAAACTCTAGCTCACTTACTTTGGGCACGTGACCAGGAGAAACAGTAGATGTACAGTACAGGAGAGGGAGATCCCAGATGAGATGGATTAATAGAGTAACTGAGGCAATGGGAGTTGGTGAGACTGAATTAGTGAGACTGGCTCAGGACAGGGAACAGTTCAGAGCTGCTGTACTTAGGGTCATTATATATCACAGGTGACTCAACGGCACATAACATACTATGACAGGTTTGGAAGCAGGAGTGGCATTCACTTCCTAAATAAGATGCCTCCTCCGGAAACTCTATGAACTTTGACTAATGTCAAGAGTTGTAGAAGGGCTTCAGGCCTTTTGTTCATAGGGTCGCTGTGAGTCGTGCTCAACTTGAAGGCAATCAACAACAACATTGTATGACTTCTCAGCAACTCAGGGAAAGGCAAAAGTGAAATATTATATACCAGGTTGAGTGTGGTGGTCCCAGGGAGTAGTATTATATCCCTTGTATGCCAGGAAAGGGCCTGTAGTGGCCTAGTCTGTAGGGAGTTACACCACAACCTCAAATAAACACCTCTCTAGTCATAGGAATCCTTGAACACTTCCATGAGAGAAAGAAGAGCAAACTCCTTCCCTGTTATTTACAGTTTGGGAACTCAATAGAAAGTCAACTATGAATAAACAGTCATGAACAAAACTGAGCAGACTTAAAAACTGTGCTAGGAGTACCTGAATTCCTTTATTGTCTCTTTACAACAACTTTGCTCACCTATAATTCCTGTTTTACAAATAAGAACGTTATTTGTGTTTTTCCTAGGTGTCACTGAGTCCTCTTTGACTCACAGCAATCCTTAAAACAACAGATCTGAACCTTAGCCTGTCCTGTGCCATCCTCACATTCTGTGCCACACTATAATCCAGTGTTCTAGTCCCTGTGTCAGTCCAGCTTATTAAGGGTCATCCTCTCTTTCACTGACCCTCTACTGCTCCCTGAATAGTATCTGTTTCTAAGGATTGACCCCTACTGAGAACATGCAGTAAGTATGTAAGAAGGTTGTTTCACCACTCTTGCCTATAAAAATCATCATGAATATACTATCTCTTTGGAAGCAGGAGTGGCATCCACTTCCTAAATAACATGTCTCTGGAAACCCTATGAACTTTGATAAATGTCAATAGTTGTAGAGGGGCTTCAAGTCTTTTTTTCATAAGGTCACTAAAAGTCATGCTCAACTCAAAGGCAATCAACAACAACAACATACTTTTCTCTAAAATTTGGTTTTTCTTTTGATTGCGCATGAATATTCATTATTCTTCACCAATACCACAATCCAAAGACTTAAATTCTTTTTCTGTCAACATTGTTCATTTCCTAACTATCAGATAGTTAAAAAACAATTGAAAATACTACGACATGGATCAGGTACACCTTAGTCTTTAAACTGATAGTGTTGCTCTTTAGAATTTTGGAGAGCTCCTTAACAGCAGATTTCTCCAATGCAATATATCTTTTGATTTTTTGATTGCTGCTATCATGAGTGCTGATTGCAGATCCAAGCAAAGCTAAATCAATCTTTCTTCAGTCTTTTCTCCATCTATCATGATAGATGATGGTCTGTTGGTCCAGTGATATTTTTATTTTCTTGATGTTGAGATGCAATCTGTATTGAAGGCTATAGTCTTTGATCCTGAAACAAATGTTTCAAGTCTTCACTTTCTGTAAGTGAGGTTGTAGCATATGCAAACACAGGCCTTTGATGTGTCTTCTTCCCATCCTGATAGCTCAGCATATAGTATGGAAAAAAATAAGGAGAAACAACTGCAAAGAAAGTCATATCAAGTTTCCATTTTTGTTTATAAGAACTAAACATAAAACTGGCTTGTCTTCCTTGTATTTTAAAAATAAGAATAATATCTAATGATGATCTAATAATAACAAATGTATTATATTTAGTAAGTCTTATATTATACTTTAAAACTCCAGTCTTAGAGACAGACTGCCTTATGTTTAATCAGAGACTAGACTCTTTGCATTGAGACTGGACATTATAAATTCATCATAGTGAAGTTTGGATGGTGTTTTAGTCATTCAGCAGCGTTATAACAGAAATACTACAAACGGGTAACTTTAACAAAATTCTTATTTTCTTATGGTTTAGGAGGCAAAGGTGTGAATCCAAGGTGCTTGCTCTGTTGTTGGTGCTTTGGAATTGAGTACAATTCATAACAATCTTATGAACAACAGATCTGAACCCTGAGCTGTCTTGTGCCATTCTCATCTCTGACAAACTTGAGTCCATTACTGCAGTAGCTATTTCAGTCCATATTGTTGGAGGTTTTCCTTTTTCACTTTTCCAAGCATGATATCCCTTTCCAATGAAAAATGTTCTTTCCTAACAATATATCCACAGGCTGTGAGAAAAGGCTTTGTTATTTTTGTCTCCAAGGAGCACTTTTCCAAGATATATCTGTTTGTTTGTTCTTTTGTCAGTCCATGAGACATTCAGTACTCTTCCCCAACATCACAACTCAAATGCATCCATTCTTCTTCTGTCATCTTTATTCATTATCCAGACCTCAGATGCATAGCAAGTGACTGGAAAGACCAGGGCTGAATCAAGTACACTTTAGTCTTCAACCTGACATCATTGCTCCTCAGTATTTTGTAGAGGTCCTTGACAGTGGACTTGCTCAAAGCTATGCATCTCCTGTTCCCCCGACTACTGGTATCAAGGGTGTTGATTGTTGATCTAAGGAAGAACTCTTTTTCTGTGTTGACTCTGGAGGAGGGTCCTTGTGTCTCTTCATCTTTGAACCTGTCTCCTCAGTGATCTTTATGTGGCTTGGCATCCATCTTTCTCTATGTCTGCTTGTTTCAACTGCTTTGATAGTTCAAAAGAAATTGACTTAAGACATATTTTACACTGAGACTGTCTCATTAGCACAACAAAGAAAGCCAATGCTCAAACAGGACTGAAAAACATAGGTGGTTGTTTTTGTTGTTGATGTGTGTACCAAGGGGTCGGAACTGACCCATAGCTGACCCCCCCACCACAGGTTTTCAGAGGCAGTTAATCACATGGGAGGAGAGTGCCCATCCTTCACTCGCGGAACAGGTGGTGTCCTCGAACCACGAGTCTTTGGGATTGCACGCACCTTCTTGCCATTAGGCCACTAGAACTAATATAAATATTTTGGGAGGACACAATTCAATCCCTGACTATACAATGAAGTAAGTCTATAAATTAGATTTCACTTTTTAAGTGGTCTGATGTAATTTTAAATATGCTGATTTTTCTTTTCAAACACTAGAGCACAGAACATTAAAATTTTTTTCTATTTTTTATGTTATAAAAATCATATATATTGTGTTTCACACTATCCTTCATTCACATTGTGTTTCACACAATCATTCCCATTCATTATATCTTATAGAATTAATCAAAATTGAACTCTGCCCACCATTGTCCTGTCTTTCCAGATATCTGCTGAATCTTCCCTATTTTCTTTACTCACCCCTTCCACCCCGTCCTTCAAATTGTGTGATCCTATACTTTCCTCCCTGACTATCCTCACCACTCTGCTCCTCCCCTTCCCCCTTAAATCCTCATGCACATTTTACTAGTTACCTTTCTGTGTCTCATACAGTATTTGTCCTTATGAGACTAAATTAGTTCACACATCATACCGATCTCCAGTTCCTCCTAAGTAGTAATTTTTTTAAATCATTGCTCCTGAGTGCTGTGTAGTATTCCATTGAAGAGAACAGAATTTTTAAAGGACCTGAAAATGGGTAAACTGTCTTATATTCTTGAGTTAGAGGTCACTATTATAAAATACCAAATTTCCTCAAATCAATGATAGATTCAGTAGAATTCCACTTAAAATGCAGATTTTTTTTAAAAAATACAATTTGAATCTAAAATTTACTCAGCCTGACCAAAAAAGCAAAGATCAAGAAGAGTCAGCATAATATTGAAAAACAAAGCTAGAAAATCATGCTACTAGATGTGACGATTTAGTATAAAACTGTAGTAAGTTATTGTGGTGTTAGTACAATGATATTTGAGTACATCACATCAAAAGAACAGCCAAAAACAGACACATACTTACATGGTCACTCGATTTATGATAAGGATTAAACTTTTTTAAAACATTTTTTTAATTTATTTTATTTTATTTTTTACTAATTTTAATGAACATTTACAGAGAATTTGGATTTCCATTCATTCATTGCTGCACTTCTCTCCCCGCCCAGCCCTCTCCCCCCGCCCCCCAGTTCGCTCCTCTCTTTCAAAAGTAAAAGAAAGACTCCCTCCCTGGTACACAATCCTCCCACACTTCTCCCACCGCCCCAAGTACATTGCACTATGTAACCTTAATTGTGGACTCTTGTGATAACCATAATACCCTATCACACGTCGCTTTTAAAGGATTAAACTTTTTAGTGCAGTAGTGAGAAGAATTTTAGTAAGCGGGTTTGGGTTTATTGAATATCTGTAACTATTGTTGTTACGTGCCATCGAGTTGCTTGTGCCTCATAGCGACCCTATGTACAACAGCCTTAAACCCTGCTCTATCCGGTGCCGGTCACACTGCCTCTGATACACCCATCCCGATTACCCCAGTAACTAAATCAATCCACCTCATAGAGGGTCTTCTTCTCTTGCACCGTCCCTCCACCCTCCCAAGCATGATGTCTCTCTCCAAGGACCTATCCTTCCTTACAACATGTCCAAAGTATGTCAGACAAAACCCCAGAATCTTGTCTCCAAGGAGCAGCCCTCTCCAGGATGAATCTCTCTGTTTTCTTGGCAGTTCAAGGTACATTCAGTACTCTTCTCCAGCAACACAGCTCAAAGCACCAATTATCCTTCGATCCTCCCTAGTCATTGTCCAACTCTCTGATGCATAACAAGTAATTGCAAAGACCATAGCCTGTATCAGACAGACCTTAGTCTCCAGAGAGACACCATTGCTATTCAGTACCCTGGAGAAGTCCCTAACAGCAGACTTTCCCATTGCAATACATTTCTGATTTCCTGACTACTGGTGCCAAAAGTGTTGACTGTGGAGCTAAGCAAACTAAAGTTGTTAACAATCTCAATCTCTTCACCATCCATCCTGATTCTGTCAATTGGTCCATTGGTGAGAATCTTTGTCATCTTGACATTGAGCCTCAAACCATACTATAGTCTGCAGTCCTTGACCCTCTGCAGCAAGTGTTTCAGGTCCTCCTCAGTTTCAGCAGTAGGGTTGTGTCATCTGCATAACACAGATTGTTAATAGATCTTCCACCAATCCTGACACCACACTTCTCCTCATAGAGCCCAGCCCCCTGGATAATATGTTCTGCATACAGGTTGAAAAGGTATGGATAAAGGACATATCCCTGGCGTACACCTTTCCCAGTTTTGAACCATGCAGTGTTTCCCTGCTGTGTTCTGACTACAGCCTCTTGGTCTAAGTATAGGTTTCGCATTAGAACAATCAAGTGTTCTGGGATTTGCATCCTTCTCAGAGTCAGCCACAGTTTGTTATGATCCATACAGTCAAATGCCTTTGAATAATCAATGAAACACAGATAGACATTCTTCTGGTATTCCCTGCTTTCAGCTAAGATCCATC
>NW_006399918.1:6317394-6318630 GCF_000299155.1 Elephantulus edwardii | reverse complement strand
TAAAGCATCCTTGATTATAGCAACTCGAGGTTTGAATTTGTTCTTCAGTTCCTTGAGCTTAAGAAATGCTGAATGAGTTCGGCCTTTTCATTTTCTGACTCTAGCTCCTTGCACATTTCATTGTAATATTTTGCTTTGTCATCCCGTGCTACCTTTTGGAATCTTCTGTTCAGCTCTTTAGTATCTTGAATCCTTCCTTGTGCTTTAGCTTCTTTGCACTCCAGTGCAATCTTCAGAGTTTCTTCTAACATCCATTTTGGTCTTTTTCTCTCTTCAGTCTTTGTAATGACCGTTTGCACTCTTCCTGAATGATAAATTTGACATCGTCCCACAACTCATTAGGTCTTCGCTCATTAATTTCAAGGCCTCAAACCTGATCCTGAGATGGTTCTGAAATTCAGGTGGGATAAACTCAAAGTCATATTTTGGTTCCCGTGGATTCTGTTTAATCTTCCTCAGCTTCAGCTTGAACTTGCATATGAGTAGCTGGTGGTCTGATCCACAATCAGCTCTTGGCTGAATTTTCACAGCTGATATTGAGCTTCTCCAGCAGTTTTTTCCACAGATGTAATCGATCTGATTCCTATGCATACCATCAGGTGAAATCCATGTGTATAACCTGCGTTTATGTTTCTTAGAAAACGTATTTGCAGTGAATAAGTCATTGACTGTGCAAAATTCAATCATTCTATCTCTAGTTTTATTTCTATCACCAAGTCCATGTTTTCCAACTGCTAAATCTTCTTCTCTCTTCCCAACTTTTGCATTCCAGTCACCCATTATTATTAATGCGTCTTGATTGCGTGTTCGATCGATCTCTGACCATAAAGGTTGGTAGAAATCTATTTCTTCTTCTTTGGCTCTGGTTGTTGGTGCATATATCTGAATGATAATGGTATTCACTGGACTTCCTTGTAAGCGTATGGATATTATCCTGTCACTCACAATGTTGTACTTCAAGATGGATCTAGAAATTACTTTTTTAACTATGAAAGCAACTCTATTTTTTTTCTCGATTTTTCATCTCCGGAGTAATATATCACATGATCATCTGACTCAAAATGCCCCATGCTGGTCCATCTCGTGTCTCCAATGCCTAGTATGTCAATTTCTATGCATTCCATTTCTTTCCTAACAATATCTAATTTTCCTACATTCATGGTTCTCACATTCCATGTTCCAATCACTAGTGTTTGCTTACAACTGTTCCTCTTCCTTTGTATTTCCATACTTGAA
>NW_006399918.1:6285573-6316904 GCF_000299155.1 Elephantulus edwardii | reverse complement strand
ATCTGACAGCTTGTATCTGAAGCTTTCTTGGCTTCTGTGATTCCAAACACATCAGCTGCTGCCAATTTCTTATTCTGTGTCCAGTGTCTCTTAAGTTAACAATATCTATACAGCACCACAACAAGAAAAAGGTAAATAATCCAATTGAAAATTGGGCACAGGATATGAACAGACACTTGACCAAAGAAGACATTCAGATGGCCAACAAGCACATGAAGAAATGTTTAAAATCCCTAGCTCTAAGAGAGAGGCAAATCAAAACAACTATGAGATATCATCTCACCCCAGTCAGAATAGCAAAATTTAACAGAACAGCAAGCAACAAATGCTTGCAAGGTTGTGGGGAAATTGGAGCCCTTATTCACTGTTGGTGGGAATGTAAAACGGTGCAACCACTGTGGAAAACGGTGTGGCACTTTCTCAAAAAGTTGCAAATAGAGATACCATTTTACCCAGCGATTCCACTACTGGGAATATACCCCAAAGAGACCATAACTGACATCCAAGCAGATATATGCACACCCATGTTTATTGCGACTTTGTTCACGATAGCAAGGAGTTGGAAACAACTTAAGCGCCCATCAACAAATGAATGGATAGAGAATTTGTGGTATACTCACACAAAGGAATACTATGCTGCATTGAAAAACAAGGAACTCATGCAATATTATTCAAAACGGGTGACCCTGGAGGACATTATGCTGAATGAAGTATCTCAGTCCCAAAAGGACAAATACTGCATGGTGCCACTGTTGTAAAACAGGACTGACATCAGGGTTGGGGGGGGAGACTGAGAAAGATGGGTTCAATAATGTATACTGAATTGTAACAGGTGAGGGACAGAATAATTTAAAAGTGAATTATGATAGGGTATTATGGTTATCACAAGAGTCCACAATTAAGGTTGCATAGTGGAGTGTACTTGGGGAGGTGGCAGGGGTGGGGGGATTGCATATAAAAGAAAGAATATTTCTTTTACTATTCAAAGAGAGGAGCGAACTGGGGGGCGGGGGGGCAGTGCAGAGGAGGAGGGCTGGTCAGGGAGAAAAGTGCAACAACAAATGAATGGAAATCCAAAATCTCTGTAAATGTTCATTAAAATTATTAAAATAAAGTCTAAAAAATTCAGTTGGGATAAACTCAAGGTCAAACTTTGGTTCTTGTATTTTCTTTAGCTTCAGTTTGAACTTGCATATGAGTAGTTGATGGTCTGATCCACAATAAGAACCTAACCTGGTTTTCACAGCTGATATTGAGCTTCTCCAATGATCTTTCCCACATATGTAATCATTCTGGTTCCTGTATAGACCATCATATGTGGTCTATGTGTACAGTCATCATTTATGTTTCTTGTAATAGGTATATGCAATGAATATATCATTGATTGTACAGAAAAAAAACAATATCTACATAGGGGAAGATTATCTTCACTTCTACATTACTGTCCTAGTTAATACTATGCTATTAATCAGAATCCCTATGAGTAAGAATACTTGACAATAGTAGGCTTTGAAAACTTTGTATTGCTGTTTTGGATCTGGTGGTATAGTCCATAGGGAGTTGTACTACTAGGCCATTGATGGAGCTGAGCTGGCTGTTTTAATCCACGAGTAGCTCTAGATTAAGAAAGATGGACAATTTCCTCTCCTGAAATTCATAGCCTCAGACACCCAGTGGAGAGTCATTTATGAGTTGTTCCAGCTTGACAGCAACTAACAAGTGCTTTTATGGTTTCTTTTTTTTTTTTTTTTTATGGTTTCTTTTAACATTTATAATCTCATGGTTTAATTTAAATCTCTATCCATTTTGAGTCAGTTTTTGTAAAAAATTTGAAGTTCAAGTCAGATTCACTTTCCCCTCATGTTTGTAGATATCCAATTACTCCAGCATTACTTATTGAAAAAAAAATTTAATTTCTCCATTGAATTTTTTATCACCATTTTTAAAAAAAAATCTAGTGTTTATATTTGTGGTAGTATATTCTGGAATTAACTATTCGATTATATTTGTCTTCACAAAAACCCACCATTTTTATTACTTTAGCTACTAAGGTGCAAATGTAGAAAAAAAAAACATGATATGATTTTGAAATGTTAAATTCTTGGCAAGCTAAATGAAGAATATTCTGCCAAAATTGACTTAGAGATGATTTTAGAGCAGGTGATTCATTCTCAAGCAATTTCACTTTCATGCTTCATGTCATAGTCCTTTTGTTTCTAGAAATGTCCAAGTCAAAGTTTCTGGTAAGATTTGCAGGCAAACTATCTTGAGATGGGAAGGGGAGTGGATAGAATGGGATTAGATCAGTGAAAAATCCAGGGGCTACCCCAAGAGAAAAATTGAAAAAGAAAGTCTATGCTGAAATAGAAAGTAACTCTCTTTAAAAGAATATCACTACTGTTTAGTAGTTAGTCCCTCCTCTGGAGTGAGACATTTGGTCTTATGGGCTCTACTGTCTCTGTCTCATCCTCCCAAAGCTACATTCTTCTTTGCTTGCTCCTGTTCATCTCTTCTGTGTAGTCAGAAAATGTCCTTTATTCATCTTAAGTAATCTCATCTAGTCTCTTAGTTTGAAATATTCAATTCAACTCTGACCTTCTTCCTGAATGTCAATATTTTTATATTCAATCATCTACATAGTGCTCTATTTGGATAGCCAATGGGTATCTGAAACTTCACATATGTAAAATCAAACTTTTGATTCCATACTCTTTACTTTCTCCTCCACCTATCTTCTTTACCACAATAAACTGCAGCTCCATTCACCTAGTTTTTCAGATCAAAAAATTCTAATTATCTTTGAGTATATCATTCTGATATACGTGATTGTTCACAAAACCAAAACCATCCAAACAGTTTACACCTAACCTTCAATTAAATGAAAACAACCTACCCTCCAGAATCCAACTGCTCCAAACTAGAGACTCTGAAGCAGGACCCAATTGACTTTTAAATACAAAGGACTGCCCACTTGATCCTGATTACTTAAATAAGAGGCTTCCAGCCCACAGAAGAATTGATGCCTTTGAGCTTTGGTGTTGGAGAAGAGCATTGAACTCCACATGGATGAACAAACAAATATGTCTTGGAAATGTTGTAGCCGGAGTGCTCTTTGGAGGCAAGGATGATGAGGGTTCCCCTCACATTCTTTGGGCGTGTTGCTAGGAGGGGCTATTCCTTGGAGTGGGATGTGATGCTGGGAAGAGACCCTCAACCAGCAACCAGATGAATTGAGACAGTGACTGCCCCAATGGTCTCTTGTGTGTCAGGAAGTGTGAGGATGGCACAGGACAGATCAGAGTTCAAATCTTTTGTCCAAACAGTCACTATGAGTCATACTCAACTCAGTGGCACCTAACAACAACATTCTGATACTCCATATCCATTCATCAGCAAATCCTGTTTACTTTGAAAAAAATAACAAGAGCCTCATCATTTAACATATTTACCGCTTTCATCATTATCATCTCACTTGAACTACTACAATACCTTCTCACTAATCTCCTTGTTTCTATCTTGACCTCCTACATTCTATTCTTCATAGACAACAAAGTACTATGTTTGACATCTAAGTCTGGCAAGGTTATTCTTCTGCTTACTAGTGGTAACCTACATTGCACAGTTCATTTTCAGATTTATAAGACCTTATATGATCTGTCTTACTATCATTCGGATGTCATCTTCTGTCTTTTTATTCTTGTCTCTTTCATTCCTAATCCACTAGCCATTTCAATATTTCTGGAATATTCCAAGCACATTTCCATATTCCACATTTCCTTTGCACTCAAGCAAAGTCCTCTTCCAGTTATCCATATGGCTCTTCAAGATCTACTTAATGTCATCTATCAGAGAGGCCTTCCTTATTGTGGAGTGATGAGTAACTTTTATATGATTTTTCTAACCAAGATCTTGTAACTTCTACCTAAAGATTAGGTGGGACTGTACAGGTAATATGCAGAAGAACATGGCACCAAGTTGGACGAAGACTCATCAACAAATTATGTTACTCAGGTAACACAACCTTGTTTCCAGAAAATTAAGAAAACTTGGAAACATATTTTGGGCATGTGGCCAGGAGAGATCAGTCCTTGCAGAAGGACATCATGCTTGGAAGAGTGGAGGGACAGAGCAGGAGAGGAAGATCGAGGCTAAGATTGATAGACTCCGTGACTAAAGAAATGAGATTAGGTCTATTGGAGGTGATGAGAGTGGCTCAGGAAATGACGAGAGGCAGGTGATTCGATGGCAAATAACGACAACTTTTGAATTATGGTGTTGGAGAAGAGTATTGAATATCCCACAGCCTACCAACGATTCTCCATTGTGGGAAGTGCAAACAGGGTGTGCTCCTTAGAAGCTGGATAGTGACTCATATACTTTGGGCATGTTGTCAAGAGGGGTCAGTCCTGGAAAAATACATCATGTTAGGAAAGGTGGAGAGTCAGAGCAAGAGAGGAAGACCCCGGACAACATGGAATGACACAGTGATTGTAATAGCAGGTTTGAGCGTATCAGAGATGGTGAGGATGACGCAGAGTAGGGCAAGGTTCAGATCTGTACGCAGGGTTACTAACGGTGGTATTTGTATGGCACCTAACTACAACAACAACATGCAGGTAAAATGCTTAAGTCTCACCAAGGGCAACTGAACCATAGTTTACTAAGAATACCAAGGTACATAGTCATATCCTTACAAAGTATTGTTATTGCTTGTTGTCAAGGAGGTAGCAACCCATAGCTGACCCTCCAGCAGGCTTTCAGAGACAGTTAATCGCTCTAGAGGGGATTGCCCATCTTTCTTCCTCAAGCAGCCACAAACCATGTGCCTTTGAGATTGAAGCTCAGCTTCTGACCACTAGGACTCCAGAGCTTCCTTTATAGGAAGTGTTGTTGTGTACCGTGGAGTTGGAACTGACCCATAGCTGACCCTCTGGTGGGTTTTCAGAGACAGTAAATAGAATAGGAGGAGATTGCCTCTCCTGTTCTTGTGGAGCTGCTGGTGGCCTTGAACTGAGTGGCTTCGAAATTGCAGAATAGCTTCTTGCCACTAGCCCACCAGAACTTCCTCTTATGTTGTTGTTGTTGTTATGTGCCATCGAGTCGCTTGCGACTCATAGCGACCCTATGTACAACAGCCCTAAACTCTGCTCTGTCCTGTGCCAATTGCACTGTCTCCGACACTCCCATCTCGATTATCCCAGTCACTGAATCAATCCACCTCATAGAGGGCCTTCCCCTCCTGCGCTGTCCCTCCACTCTCCCAAGCATGATGTCCTTCTCCAAGGACTGGTCTCTCCTCACAACATGTCCAAAGTATGTTAGATGGAGCCTCAGAATCCTTGCCTCCAAGGAGCCACCCGGTTTAACCCTTTCCAGGACGAATCTGTTGTACATAGGGTTTTCAGAGGCCTGCTATTTCAGAAGTGGATGTTCAGATTTAGAGAAGTATCAGACAGACCAGCAAGTTAAAGGTATATCCCTTATTGTGGGATATAGGAGTGGGAAATTGCAAAGAAGGTCTTTGTAACACTAATGAAAGAATTTTTACCATTCTGCTAAGCTTAAAGGGAACCTGTTTAATGGGCAGAAAGGATGGTCCTCACTACCACTTATAAAAGATGACAGTAGAATGCGTCCTTTGAGGTCAAAATGCCAGCACCCACTAAACCCCTGGAAATAGAGCGCAGTAATATAGGAGATGACACAAAATGATGAGAAGCGGTGGGAGAGACATGGCAGAAATAAAAGTAGGAAACCAGCTTTGAGATGGTGTAATGGGCTTCCCAGTCTATGGAGCAAGCTGGCTAGAGGTGTGCAGACCCACAGAGCAAGAAAGCTGAGTGTCTTTGAACAGGAGGATTCACGTTATAATGGGATGCTTCCAGAATTACTGGCAGAGCTAAAAACTTCTATGAGCAGGACATGTTCTAATTGTTTGGTGCCATTGAGTCAAGTACCTCTCTCTCTCTCTCTATCTATCTCTCTATCTATATATATATATATATATATAATTTTATTTTATTATTTTTGTGTGCATGTACCGTCAGATCAGATCTGACTGGTACAGGAGGAGATTGCCTCTCCTTCCCCGGCAGAGCATCTGGTGGATTCAAACCGTGCGCCTCTGGATTATAGTTGTAGCTCCTTGCCACTAGGCCACCAGAGCTCCCCTTCAAGTACACCTCTTAATGACCTTATGAACAATAGACCTGAACACTCTCCTATTCAGTCGTGTCAGTCCATCTCATTGAGGGTCTTCCTCTCTTCCACTGACCATCCACCTTTCCAAACATGATATCCCTTTCCAAGGAATAACCTCTCCTAGCAACATGTCTAAAGTATGAGACAAAGGTTTGCCATCCTTGCCTCTAAGGAGCATTCTGGCTACATTTTTCCCCAGTATATATATGTTTGTTCTTTTGGTGGTCCATGAAATATTCAGTACCCTTTATGTAACACCACGACACAAAAGCATAAATTCCTTCTCTGTCTCCTTCAACAGGACCAGGCTAAAGAGCTGAGGACCGAGAAACCAAGGATCAGCGAGAGGCTTGTCTGTGGTAAGACAGAAGAAACTATCTTGATCAAAGAACTGTATCCTGTGTTGTCCTTGATCCTGGATTTAACTTTTTACTTCCCTAATAAATCCTATAATCATGAGCACGGCCTGTGAACTATGTGTAACCAGTGTAACAAATTATCAAACCCAGTAGAAAAGTAGAGTACCATGAAAGGGAAAGTCAGTGTCAAGATTTGGTAAAAAGAGGATTGTCTGACCACTACTCTATAGGAGACAGTTTTGGGTTGATGCTCACTCATTGTTTTTACCCTCTTGAAATTACAGGATTTAAGATGACCCCATGGCATTATATTTACACTTGCTCAGTCTGTGAAACACCACCCCTTAATCCTTATTCTCTCATGTCTTACCCAGCTTTATTATGTTTTTCCATGAATTTCACCAAGGACCATGAGAAGAGAGACTTCTTTTGTTCACTCCTTCATCTTCAATGACCAGAACAGTGGTTGTCACATATTAGGCACTTAATACTAAACAATGAAAATTCAGTAATTGTGAAGTATATTCAACATTTCTTTCTTTTATTTCGTGAATGAAATAGGAAGCAGAAAACGGTGGTGGCTTAGTGATAAGGAATTGCATTTCCAACATAGAGGTATGTGGTTCGAATTTACCAGCTGAGAAAGACAGGCAATCTCCTCCTGTATGATTTACTGCCTCTGAAAACCTGCTGGAGTGTCAACTATGTGTTGGTTCTGACACAATAGTAAACAGCAACAACAATAGTTGTATTAGGACCCATCTTCTGTGAGCTTAAGTAGCAGAGCAGAATGTGGGTGAGTGAAGATACATTCATTGTTAGGTGCTATTGAGTTGAGTACAATTCATAGTGGCCCTAGAACAACTGATAGGAACCTTATCCTATCCAGTGTCATCCTCACGATCATTGATACACTTGAGCCCATTCCTGCAGCTACTGTGTCAGTTCACCTGGTTGAGGGTCTTCTCTCTTTTGCTGTCCCTCCATCTTTCCAAGCACGATGTTCCTCTTCAAAGAATATCAATATGCCCAAAGTATGTGAAACAAAGCTTTGTCATCTTTGTCTCCGTGGAGCATGCTGGCTGCTCCTTCTCCAAGACATACCTGTTTGTTCTTTTGGCAGTCTATGGAATATTTAGTATTCTTCTCCAACACCACAGTTCAAAGGCATAATTTGTTTTCTGTCATCTTTATTCATTGTCCAGCTCTGAGCAACATAGCATGTGATTGAAAAGACCAAGGCCTGAATAAGGCATACTTTAGTGCTCAACTAAAATAATTGCTCCTCAATAATTTTGAAAGATCCCTCATTGCAGATTTTCCCAATGCAGCATGTCTCCCGATCAACTAAATTGATCCAAGTATGATGAAGTTGTTAACCATTTCAATCTATTCACCATCAGTCATGATATACAGAGACGTTAGGGAATTGAAAGAAAATTGAGGAAGACTGGAATGTTGGCATACACGTTTCTCTTGTCTTAAAAAGGTAGATCCTATCTATGAAGCCCTTTGTGAGCCAAACTAGGTAAGGCTAAGAATCAATTACTCAGTTTGTACAGGAGAATGTTAACACTAGCATATAGTGTTTACAAACACAGGTCAAATCTATGGTGGCTTGATGCAAAGATACCGACTGTATTTCCCTGGGATGGAGCTTGGTTGTGCCACTCTTGCTGCTTGTGATCTATGTTCCCTCTTGGGCTATAAAATGAGCCAACCAAACAGACTCATGGTCATCAAGTTGGAACTGACTCATCACTGAACCTTCAGTGCACTGTTAGAGGTTATAAATGGCACAGGATGAGACTGTTCATCTTTCTTCAAATGAGCCCCTCGTGGCTTCAAACCAGCACCTTTCAGTTAGCAGCGCAGTTCTCTATGGACTATGCCCATGAGCCCTAATTACACTTTTCAACATTTTTTTAAAGCAGAGTTTCTCTTGGGACTTCTTTTAGTTAGAAAAAGCAGATACTGGTGTATATATTTTATAAAAGCAAAGTGGTGTAAAGAGACCTTTAAAAAATGGTGGATGCCTGTATTTCCAAAGAATAGAATGCTTTCATATTTCCAAGGGGGAATCTGCCCTCTCAAAGTGAGAAACTATTGTTGCTTACTTTAAACCATGACATTACTGTTAAACAAATTTATTTCTAAAAATATCATTGTCAAGAGTTCTTTTTAAAAACATCCACATCGAGAGTATGTTTGCTAAACTGGTCATGCAGTGATTATAACAGTCAATTTTCCTATGGATATGATTTGTACTCAATTAGCAGATAAAAAAGATCTTTGTAAAATCATTAAGCATAGCATAAGACATAAAGTAAAGGACTTTTCATTTCAAGTTTAAGAAACATACAGAATCTTTTCATACCTTTCTTACTGATGACTTTAATTTAACCACCCTCGGACATTTTGAGTCAAACACTTTTTTTCATCTCACTCTAAAATATTTGTATTAGTGTCAAAATATCCTTGGGAATGTGCACATACTTGAAATAATGTACTACTTTGGGACTTCAATAAAACTAGCTGCAATTTCTGTGAAGGTCTCTTTTCCTTTCTTTTCTGTAACTTTCCTGTATCAAAGCCCAGAGAGACACCCCTGTTGGCAGAGTGGTGCTCTATCTCTACAGTCTTTACAGTGGTCACATATTCTTCCTGTGCCAGGACCAATCCTTGTCAGTTTCTTTTTTGAAGATGCCTCTCTTCCACCTACTGCATCTTATTGTTGTTATTAGATGCCAACGAGTCAGGTACAACCCATGGCGACCCTATGAACTACATATCTGGACCTTGTCCTGTCCTGTGCCATCCTCACACCTTCCTGACACACTAGAGACCATTGTGGCAGTCACCATGTAAATCCACTTGCTTAAGGGTCTTCCTCTATTTTGCTGAGCCTCCACCTTTCCACGCATGATGTTCTTCTCCTAGTAATGTTGTTTTTGTTAAGTGCCGTCGAGTCGTAAGCGACTCATAGCGACCCTATGAACGAAAGTCTTCGACGGTTGCATGACTTTCATCCTTTTTCTATGCTCGTAGAGTTTCCCAAGGCAAGCTATTTATGGAAGTGGAAGCCACTCCTGCTTCCAACGCCTAGTAATAGCCCCTCCTAAAAACATGTATGAACCACGTGAGATGAAGTTTTATCATCTTAGCCTCCAAGGAGAAATCTGGCTGCTCTTTGTCCAAGACATATTTATTTACTCTTTTGTCAGTCAGTACTCTTCTCCAATTGATGCTCAAAGGCGCCAATTCTTCTGTCATCCTTACTCATGACAAGAGATAGGAAAGACCGTGCCTGAATCAGACACACCTTAGTCCACAAACTGACATCATTGATGCTCAATAATTTGGAGAGGTCTCTGACTAAAGACTTTCCCAGTGAGTTATGTCATTGGTCTCTTGACTGCTGGTACCAAGTGTATTGATTGTTGATCTAAGTAAGATGAAGTCATTGACAGTTTTAATCTTTTCTCCATCAATCATGAGATACAGAGACTCTAGGAAATGGAAAGAATATTCAAAGAATGGCTGAGTAAATCTGAATAATTGAGACATGAAGAATTTTAAGCAAGCTGTGCAAAAATATCTAGGTGGAGGATCTGACATTTTCTGACTTCCTGAGGGTGAAAGATAATCACCATCAAAGTCAAACAAGTATTATGAAGTGGAGGTCAGACATACCTCCTCTCTCCAATCTTTTAGTTAATTTTGACACCAGCTATTCTTCACACAGCACTCTTTTCTTGTTTTCCGGGTTTGATGACTCATTACAATGACTGCAAATGACAAACAGAAAATATTTATGATGGGGTTTATTAGGGAAATAACAGCTCACAATAAAGGATCAGAAATGACTCAGGATACAGGTTTTTTTTATTAGCTCAGCTTCTTCTCAGCCATGTGTACAGATGACTTCTGTCTGAGTCTTCATCCCTCAGCTTTTTTAAAAAATTATTTTATTAATTTTAATGAACATTTACAGAGATTTTGGATTTCCATTCATTCATTGTTGCACTTTTCCCCTCAGCCTCTTGATCTAACCTCTGCAAGAGTTACCAAGCTTCAACAACAAATGCTCAGAGACATCATGCTCTGTCAATAAGCCTCCTATCTGAAAGGGTCCATGTGCCAGAAGCCAACATGCCTTCAGCTGCCTCTGCCTCTATTTCTCTCACTGCTTCTTCCCATCTTCAGTATTCCCTCACTATCTCTGCTGTTACAACTCACTTGGATCCAGGAGGTTCCCAGCACAAAGCTCTCTCTGGGTTCAAAAAAATGTACTTTGTTCTCATTTCTTCTTATTGAATGTAGTCTGCCCTCAACTCTCACCATGCCACCTTCTTGCGCTGGGATGATGGATGTTTTTTGTTTGTTTGTGTTGAAAAAGTGCTTCAAGAATTTACTGTACAGTTGTTTTAATTTATTTATATGGTGGTTTCTACATGCTCTTACATTTGTGTAAAATAGTTATACATACTCTTTACAATTTGTACGTTTATTAAACGGCTGTATCATAAACATTGTTCTGCAGGATTTTATAGAAGAAAAATCAAGTGGGGGAAATGACTTCTAAAAGATTAACAAACCTGTGATATTGAAGCACCAGGTGAACGCATGTTCACCCGGTTTGCTTGTCTCATGTTTTGGTTTCATCTCTTGTTGCCTAGCTCGGACATTCCGTGTTCTGACCGACAGTGACCAGGTCAGTAGTGCGAGATCAGTGAGGGATTATGGAGTAAAACAACTGCAGAGGCGGGGACATGCTGCCGGGAGAGGAGGGTGTGTGTCCAGTAGAGCACCTTCACAGAGGGGTGGGTGGTGGACACCCCACGGCTCTGTGGTGTCTGCTGAGGAATTCGTAATCGAGAAAGCGCCATCTGAACTTGAAGATTGGTTCAGAACATCCCAACATCCCCACGCTGCTCTCCTGGAGTCAGCCTGGGAACACTGCATGCTGTTCCAGTCGCTGGCCCTTTCCCCCTGGTGGGACACCGGTGGGGTTTTCCCTACACTGGGTTTTCTCAAAGTACCTCTGGCCTGTCCATCCACAAGAGGACTGAATGTGCACCTCATGCCAGCAGTGGCCTTTCTCAGAGACGGCTGGCCTCCAGCTACTCTGACCTCCTCTTCTACAGACACAGCAGCGGGTGCAGGGAGAGAAGGACCAGCCGTGTGACAGCACATGACACCCAGTACCAACCACGGGGGTCAGACGTCCAGTAGCCCCGTGGGTCAGAGGACAGCCTCCCCTGGGCACTACGGGCTGCGGTCTTCATGGCAGCCGATAGCCACTTTATTCTCCTATGGGACAGTTAGGAGCCTAGTGTTGTAACCATCGCGCCACCAGGCCTCCACGTGGGTGAAGGTCACATGAGGAAGGGGTGGGAGTGGAGGTGAGACAGAGAGGTATGGAGTCCTGTGACCCACAAACGGGGGTGGGGGGTGTGATGATGTGGTGCTGGCAGCCCTGGGGCCTCCTGAGTCAGACCCCAACCACAAACATGGACATGAAACTGGACTGTTCTCCTCAAGAGACAAGAACCCGCCTAACAAAAGCTATAAAAGAGACAAAAATTTCCCCACAGGAAAAATGGAATCTGCCCTTTAAACTGTTTGTTGATGTTGTGTGCCATCGAGTTGAAACCAACCCATCTCTGGTCATCCAGTAGATTTTCAGAGGCAGTAAATCGCATAGGGTATTGCCTATCTGTCTCCCATGGAGCAATTGATGGATTTCAACAATGTGCTCTTGTACATAGGGTCACCATGAGTTGCAAGCTACTCCATGGCACATAACAACAACTGCTGTGTTGGTAGCTTAATTCCTTACCACTAAGTTACAGATCTCCCTGCCCCTTGAAATTATACTTCATGCTTTATAAACTATGAAATAATAAATTTCTCTTTGTTAAAACCACTCACTTGGGTTTGGTTTGCTTTTTTTTTTTTTACAGCAGCCCTAGGAAATTAAAACAGAGGTACACTGCCATTTTATTCTCTTCATAGAAAACCCAAGTCTGAAGTATCTAACAGAGAAAGGCTAAGTAAATTTGAATAATCCTGACCTGGGAAGTTGCTTTAAATTTTTTAAATTTTGTTTTTAAATTTTATTTTATTAATTCTAATCAATATTTACAGAGATTTTGGATTTCTATTCATTCATTGTTGCACTTTTCTCCATGCCCCCTCCCCCCACCAGTTTGCTCTTCTCTTGGAAAAGTAAAAGAAAAATTCCTTCATTGGTATACAATCTCCCCTCTCTGCCCTGAGTACACTCCACTATGCAACCTTCATTCTGAACTATTGTCATAACCATAATACCCAATCATATATAGCTTTTAAACGGTTCTCTCTCACATCTGATTCAATGCAGTATACATGATTTATCCAATTCTTCTCAGTCACACCTCAACCCTAATGTCAGTCCCATTCTACAACAATTGCACTATGCAGTATTTGTCCTTTTGTGACTGAGATATCTTGCTCGGCCTAATGTCCTCTAGGGTCACCCATTTTGAATAATATTGCACGAGCTCCCTGTTTTTCAATGCAGAATAGTATTCCATTGTGTGAATATACCAGAGCTTTGCTATCCATTCATTTGCTGATGGGCATTGAGTTGTTTCCAACTCTTTGCTATTGTGAACAAAGCTGCAATAAGTGTGTGCACATATCTGCCTGGGTTGCAGTTATGGTCTCTTTAGGGTATATTCCCAGTAGAAGAATTACTGGGTAAAATGGTATTTCTATTTGCAACTTTTTGAGAACATGCCACACAGCCTTCCATAGTGGTTGAACCATTTTACACTTCCACCAACAGTGAATAAGAATTCCAGTTTCTCCAGAAAGTGTGGTACTGGTATAATGACAGACATAGATAGAAATAAAAAATCCGGAAATCAGCCCATCTACCTATGGTCAATTGATTTTTGACAAAAAGATGAAATGAGTTAAGTGGGAAAACAATAACCTTTTTAACAAATGGTGCTGGAAAAATTGGAATACTACCTGTAGAAAACTCAAGCAAGATTCACACCTCACTCCATACACAAAAACCAACTCATAATGGATCATGGACCTAGGACTAATATACAGTTCACTAAAGAAAAACTTGGAAGAACTCTAAAAGTCCTAATCCACAGCATAAACAAGTTTTCCAAGCATCCTGAAAAATCTACAACCAGGAGAGGATAAAATAGATGAATGGGATCCTCTAAGAATCAAATCCCTATGCACATCTAAAAACTTTCCAACAGAGTAAAAAGGAAGGCCACAGATTGGGAAAAAATACTTGGTAATGAAATGTCAGATAAGGGACTTATATCTAGAATTTACAAAATACTCAAGCACCACAATAAGATAAAGCTAAATAACCCAATTGAAAAATGGGCACAGGATGTGAATAGACATTTAATCAAAGAAGACATTCAGATGCCCAACAAATACATAAAGAAATGCCCAAAATCCCTAGCTCATTAGAGAGATGCAAATCAAAGCAACTATATCATCTCACCCCACTAAGAATAGCAGCATTTAACAGAACAGCAAGCAACAAATGCTGGCGAGGTTGTGGACCTGGAGAATTTTAAGCAAGTAAGGAGACCTTTTTGTGTTTCATTCCTCTTTTACAAGATAGGAATCATCATAATAGTTCCTAGAACTGTTATAAGCTCAATTAAATGGTATCCATAATTTGAACAAATAATCTTTTCTTTACCGAGGAAAAACACTTTGAAAGTATATTTAATAAGTCACAATTCATTATAACTCAGACTGATTCCTCATTGCCTAACTACTCAGGTCTCCCAAAAGGCCAAGGGTTAGGCTTGGGCTTTGTTTTGATCCAGCCTAAACTGTAATCGTTGAGCTTTTAGTGAGAGCAGCAATAATAGGTTTATCAGAAGTGATAAAGGCATGGATGGGTCCTGAAGGTCAAGATGAAGACTAACATGTTCTCCAAAGGCCCAGAAATTTATTTCTGAAATTTCTGTCATTTTACAACAGCCTTCTACACAAAAAATATGATCCACAGGTGTTGAGGGAGTCACATCCTTCCCCTCACCCCGTGGTCGTAGGTTTTGTCTGCCGCCCACCTACCAGATCAAACTCTGCTAATGTCATGCCCTCTCTAGCTCAGTTGGCTATGAGTGTAGAGCTGGGCTTTCCTAAAACTGTCCCCAATTTCTACAAGTCACCCTTGAGTGGGTTGAGGTGAGAGAATCATCAGGTCTAACATCTCTATGGCGTTTCCCAGTTTCTGTACTCTTTCCTCACGTGCCCTACCCAGAACCCACAGACCACATGGCATGTCTTTTAAGGAAGGGGCTCTAAGAAAGTAAGTTATTTCTTTCTTGTGCCCAGAACAGTGCTGGTGTGCCAATTCCTATTTGCTCACCCCACATACCCGAACATCTCATTTGCATTAGCGAGACTTGTGTCACCTATTAGGTGTTGAAAAAGAATTAAAAAACCATTGCTTGTCTTAAATTAAAACCTCATGGTCTATTAGAGAAAACACTTATACAAGCCAACAATGACAATGCAGTGGGCAAGGACTGTGATGAGTGAAGTCCAGGGACTTATGGCGCACAAAGTGGTTCGGATGTAGATTCTACCACTACAAGTCACCTCCCTTCCAGAAAATTAAAATTGCTTTCTCTTGATCACCTCATGGGTTGTTATGATTGTAAAAGCACTAACGAGCTATACCCTTTGCAATGCACCTCTTGTTCCAGATTGTTGTCATGCATATGATGCCTAATCATATATTCCTTTCAGACAGTTCTTTCTCTCATCTGTTCCAATGTGGTGTTCATTATCTATAAACTCATTCCAAAGTGGACTGGGGAAAGGGGAAGGGAGAGGGAGGGAGGAAATCATGCAACAATGAATGAATGAATGAATGAAAATCCAACCTTTCTGTAAACTTTTGTTAAAAGGGCAGCTAAAATAAAAAAGCCATACTTAGGATGTCTACAAAATAGTAGATTGGCAGGAAGAGAGGATCCTCATGTCACAGTTTTCTCTAGTGAGGTTTCTGGCAGTTCCATTATCCCACTGCCACTGAACATATTCCAACCCATAATGATCCTCTGTCAAGGTTTTGGAGGCTGTACATCTTTAAGGGAAGAGGCTGCTCTTCTTCCCCCTGCAGAGCCCATCATGGATACGGTCTGCCAACCTTTTGTTTTACAGCCAGATATGACATGCATTATGCCATCAGGGATCATTGGTGGTTCCATTAGACGTGAGGATTTGTTCAGATGTCTGGAGTTCAGAGCTTCTCTAGTTCAATTTTATAACTTGTGCATTACAAAAGGTAGGACAGAGGACTGGGTAGCAGAGGAGCCTGGGGTAGCCTAGGTCCTGTGCTTGTGCCGAATTTTTGGTGTTGACTCAGAACTTACAGCACAACCTTACTCACATCTTCTCTTTGACTGACTCACAGCCCTACTCACACCTCCTCTTTGATTGACTCATAGCCCTATTCACACTTCCTCTTTGACTGACTCACAGCCTGACTCCCTACACCCCTTCCACACCTCCACTTTAGCAACTAGTGCAGCGGTTAAACACACAGATGTTCCAGTCACATTGCCTGGGTTTGTGTCCTAGCTTTGTCTCTTACTCTTCTTTGGCCTGTTCAAGTTGATTGGTCTCAGTTTCTCTATGTGGAAAATGGGACTAAGTAGCCCAAAAGATCATAAATATTAAATAATAACAATAATAAAAAAAATCTCATAGGTCTGAATACACAATAAATCCTCATTAAACACCAGCTATTAATTTGATTCCTTTAAAACAACCCCTGATTGGAAACCCAAGTTCCTTATAAACTTTCATTAAAATCTCAATAAAAATAAAAATAATTCAAAAATCCCAAAAGTGAAAAGGTGAAAAGGAATCTCAGCAACTGGTGCTGTATCATTCACTGGAATCCTAGCATCAAAGACTGTTTCAGAGGAAAATTGTTTAGGAATATTACACAATAGGACTATTACTTTGGACATAGAAAATGTTATCTGGAGAAAGATTAAGATTGCTAGGACAAAAGTACTTTCTAACCCCCTTTTCTCAATTTTTAGTAAATGAGAGTAATAATCCAAGAGAGGAGGAAACAAAAAAAAAAAACCAACAAAAGGCTGATCACTTAGGTCTTTGTTGTTGTTGTTGTTATTGTGTTTTCGAGTCAGAATCTACTCATAGCTGACCCTCCCATGGGTTTTCAGGGTTTTCAGATGCAGTTAATTACACAGGAGGAGACTGCCATCCTACTCCTGCCGAGCAGCTGGTGGGATGGAACTGTGCATGCCTTGGGATTGGAGCTCCCTAGGCCTTTTAGCTAGGTGTTAGTGATAAAAAGATTAATTCCTAGTCCCAATCTTCAAGAGAGGAATGTTGTAAGCAGCCTGCCTGGACCATCTCTCCTCTTGCCTTCTGTCCTTGATGTTCTAGCTTCCTAAATTTACTGCAGTAAAGTCACTGCACTCTCAGGCAGGGCACTCATTACTCATTGCCATCAAATTGGAACCGACACATAGCTGACTTTTCATGGGGTTTCTGGGGCTGTAGGTCACATGGGAAGAGCTGGTCTATTTTCTCACTTAGAGCTATTGGTGTGTCAGCAGTGCAACTCCGTTTGAACAAGGCTAAGGTAGTTCTCTCCAGCAGGCTGAGAAATAAGACTCTGATCTGATATTTCCAGGCTATACTGCCCTCTTCTGACAGGTCATACAGGCAACATATAGATAGATCCTTAGAGGGTAAGGTTGTGTCCCATTGAGTTGGAACCCACCTACAGCTGACCCTCCAGCTCATTTTCAGAGGCAGTAAATCACATGAAAGGGGAGCTGCTGGTAGATTCAAATCACATGCCTTTGTTACTGCAGCTTTTTATCAGTCAGCCACCAGACTGATGATGAGTAGTGACAAATTCAGAGATGTCCATGCATGATGCATGGTGCCAGTTTTCATGAGGCTCAAACCACCAATCGTACCCTTTGACATTATACATATTTATTTTTATTTTATATATTCTATTTTTTCTCTTTTTTATTATTTTAATTTTAATGAAAGTTTACAGAGACTTTGGATTTCCATTTATTCATTGTCATACTTTTCTTCCTGCCCACCTCCTGACTCCAAGTTAGCTCTTCTCTTTGAAAAATAAAAGAAAAATTCTTTCATTGTTATACAATCCCTTCCCCGAAGTCCACTCCACTATGCAGCCTTTGTTCTGTACTCCTGTAATGACAATAATACCTAATCAGTTTTAACACTGATTTAAACAGTTCTCTTATACATACTTTATACATGTTGTTCGGTACCGTTTTGTTGAGGGTGACTCACAGTAACCCTATGAACATCAGATCTGACCCTTGCCCTGTACTGTTTCATCCTCATAATCTATGATACCCTAAGCCTATTGTTGCAGTCATAGTATCAATCCACCTACTTGAGGGCCTTTCTTTTGCTGTCCCTCCACCTTTCCAAGCATGATGTCCTTCTCCAAGGAATAACCCCTCCTAGCAACATGCCCAAAGTATGTGAGATGAAGCTTCATCATCTTTACCTCTATGGAGCACTCTGGCTGCACTTTCTCCAAGATATATGCTTATTCTTTTCAAATTCCATGGGATATTTAGCATTCTTCTCCAATACCATAATTCAAAGCCATCACTTCTGTTATCCTTATTCATTGTCCAGCTCTCAGATGCACAGCAAGTGACTGAAAATATTATAGCCTGAATCAGGCACACCTAAGTCTTCTAACCAACATCATTGTTCCTCAATAATTTGAAGAGGTTCCTAACTACAGACTTCCCAGTACAGTATGTCTCCTGATCTCCTGACTTCTGATACCAAGTACAAACCAAGCGTAATGAAGTTATTGACAGTTTCAATCTTTTCTCCATCTGTCATGATGTTGCCTATAGGTCCAGTGGCTAGGATTTTTGTTTTCTTGACTCTGAGATGCAATCCATACAATGTTGTTGTTGATTGCCTTTGAGTTGAGAACGACTCATAGCAACCTTATGAACAAAAGACCTGAAGTACTTATTTTTATTACACATATTTTTAGTTTTTTCATAAGTTCTCCTTTTCCCATGCTTTCACTTCCTGATTTTTTCCCTCTTGTTAGTGTGTTCATCCTCAATATATCTCCAGCTACCATTTTCCCTCTTTCTGATCCTACATTTAGCACTGCATCTGCTCTGTGGTTTACATTTCTTATTCCCAGGCAAATTGAGGTAAAGAGAACATGTACATCAAAACCCCTAAATTAGAGTACTATTTTTGGGGTGCACTGTGTACTCCTCACAGGCATGCCATCTAACCTTGATCAATGCCTTTCATTTATTTGTTTACTGATCTGGTGATGTTGGTGAGAAATAATACCATGGTTATGATATCATACAAAGCAATCTGAACTAGTGTACAAACTAGTGCAAGAGCTAATATATAAGACACAATGAGAGAGCAACCCCACAGGGCGATGTTTATTGGCATTTTTACTGCAACATTTGAGAAATTTACCCCCTGAGAATATAAGAGCATGGCCAAGGTTATAAACCATTCCACTCAATAATAGGAACAAGTGGAGGGTGACCCAAGGAATAGCACCTTAACTGCAAAAGCAATTTAACTTCTTTCAGTCCATTATCACACACACTGAAAAGCTGAGAGCTTTTGTTTTGGCTCACTGCCTCTGATGATTGAACTACCCTGTAATTATGAAGAAAGAAAAAAAAATCAAAGAGGTCATGGAACCACTTTCTAAACTGTTTGAACCTCCAGAAAATATCTTTTTAAAGTTTGGTAAAATATTTTCACCTTAAAAGTTTCATTACTAATTTTATATGGAAAGGAATGAAAGGGCAAATAAGCAAAGCTCTGATGAGTAAGAAAAATTGAGAAAGAGACCTTATGTTTCCTGATCTCATACCTGCTACATAGCCACAGTAATCAAAACAATGTGGCAATGGTACAGTGACAGCTATATTGACCAGTGGAACTGAATTAAGAACCCATCGGAAAATCCAACCACCTAAGGTCAACTGATCTTTGGCAAAGAGACAACCTCTGTAAAAAATGGTGCTGGCAAAAGGAGATATTTATCTGCAGAAAACTGAAGCAAGATTCATACTGCACATCATATACAAAACCTAAAAAACAACAAAATTCTCCAAACTCAGACTATAAAGACTGTTGTTGTTGCTGTTGTTATGTGCCGTCGAGTCACTTGAGACTCATAGCGACCCTATGTACAACAGCCCTAAACTCTGCTCTGTCCTGTACCAATCACACTGTCTGCGATACACCCATCCCAATTACCCCAGTCACTGAATCAATCCACCTCATAGAGGGCCTTCCCCTCCTGTGCTGTCCCTCCACCCTCCCAAGCCTGATGTTCCTCTCCAAGGGCTGCTCCCTCCTTACAACATGTCCAAAGTATGTTAGACAAAGCCTCAAAATCCTTGCCTCCAAGGAGCAGCCTGATTTAGCCCTCTCCAGGGTGAATCTGTTTGTTTTCCTAGAAGTCCATGGTACATTCAATACTCTTCTACAGCACCACAGCTCAAAGGCATCAATTCTCCTTCTATCCTCCTTAGTCACTGTCCAACTCTCTGATGCATACTGGTTAAAAAAATAGAAGCTAATCTCCTCCCATACAGTTAACTGCCTCTGAAACCTCACTGGAGAGTCAGCTCTGGGTTGGTTTCAACTCTATGGTACACCACCACAGCAACAACAATCTAAAGCATAATACACCATCAAATGCACAACCAGGAAAGGACAAACTAGGATGAGCTATTGTAAAATTAAATCCTACGTGCACAAAAAGTATTTTCCAAATGAGTAAAAGATAACCTACAAGCTGGGAGGCAGGGGGAAGACAATAACTGCTAAGGGGCCCATATTCTCATATTTAAAAGGTATAGAAAACTACAGCATCTCTACAAGTAAAAGGCAAACAACCCACTTGGAAAATGTGTAGAAGATCTGAAAGGATTTCACCATAGACATTTAAACAGCCAACAAATACATGAAGAGATGCAAATAAATACAATGAGATATCATCATACACTATAAGCAATAGCAACATTCAAAAGCACAGGCAACTACAAATGCTGTCAAGAGGGTGATGAGATTGAACCTCTCATACATTGCAGGTGGGAATGTGAAATGGTGCAACCACTATGTAAAACAATTTGGCATTTCCTTAGAAAGTTGAAAATGGAATTATCATTTGATCTATTCTACTACTATGTATATCCTCTAAAGAAATACAAGCTGTGACACAAACAGATCTATGCACACTCATGTTTGCTGCAACACTGTTCACAACAGCAAAACGATGAAAACAACTCAAGGGCTCATCAACAAATGGATAGAGAAACTATGGTAACAGTCACACAGTGAAGTACTATGCAACATTGCAAAACAATGAAGACTTAATGAAACACTACATAACATGGATCCATTGTGTTGAATGAAATGAATCAGTTGCAAAATGACAAATACTAAGATCATCATTATAAAAAGCTAAAGAGAGGGAGCTCTGGTGGCCTAGTGGCAAGAAGCTACACTGCAATCCCAGAGATATGCAGTTCAAATTCACCAGAGGCTCTGCTGGAGAAGGGGGGACAATATCCTCCTGTACCAGACAGATCTGATTTGATAGTACACACACACACACACACACACACTAATAATTTTTTTAAGCTAAAGAAACATTCTATACAGAGAAAATCATTCAAGTACAGTTATCAGGAAGGAGAAAGGGGAAATAGGAAATTAATGGATAATAAACATTAAGACGAGCAAAGGGAAAGACAATATAGAATGAATGGATGATCAGACATTGTTTTTATGATTGATGTTATGGGGAATATGTACACAAATTGTAAAAATGATAGGTTTGGTACACTTTCACTCAAATTACAATAAATAAGTTTACTAAGTCTTCAGGTCTCAAGTCAGTGGATCAAGATGCCATGCTACAGGTTTCTCAGGGGCTAAGAAAGCCATGATTGGCAGACTAGATGGCAAGGTGCTAGCTTAAGGCTGGAAAAGGTAACACATCATGAGGTCAGCCATCAATACAGCAGACCACCGGTTCAAGTCTAAAGGCCAAAAGCCAGATGATGCAGATGCAGGATCCAGATTAGTTAAAAGGCTATGGAACTTTATACATTTGATATAAGACTCATCTCAAACTCCTTTTCTACTGGTTGGCCCCTCATATCAGATCTCACTGGGGGGACAACTACATCATAACTATTAAACCAGAGAATCACCACCAGCTAAATTGACACATAATCAGGGTTATCACACTAGGCACAGGAACATCACTAACAGAGTTTTCTTTTATGCCTCACAAATGACTTAATAATATAATATCCATCAAATCTGGAAGGGAAGCGGGTGGTTAGAACTCTGACTCAAATATTCTAAAGCGATTCCAAGTTTTATTCTATACAAGTAAAAGAATAACATTCTCAAACATAAATCATAAAGATATATATATATATATATCTTGTGTGGGGAGCAGGATGAGTAATCACCTTCCCTGCAAACCCATTAGAAGGTCAGCTATAGGTCAGTTCTTACTCAATGGTACACAACAATATCCATTTATGCTTGAGATGTATGATATGCATTGTATGCACGAAATGTATTCTATGATATGCATGCGGTGCACAATATATATTAGATGCATGATATGTATGGTATCATGATATTAATTACATGCATGGTATGCATATATGCATGATATGTACAATGTTTTACATGCATTTATGTTTGTATATTGTTGTTATTTGGGGCAGTCGAGACAGAACAGACTCATCGCTGACCCTCCAGAGGATTTTCTGAGGTTGTAAATCTCACAGGAGGAGATTGTCCATGAGCTACTAATAGTAAGAAGCCGCACCGCAATCCCAATGTTCTGTGCTGTTCTACAGGAGGATAGGATGGACAGTCTCTTCCCAAGTGATTTACTACATCTGAAAACCTGTTGGAAAATCAGCTATGAGTCTGTACCAACTCCAAAGTACAACAAATCAACAAAATATCTATACATTTCTATGTATCTGGCTGACTACCTGAAGAGATTCTACTTGAAGCACTTACTTCAGAACTCAAGGACTGTAGCCTTCAATATGGATTGCTTCATAACATCAAAAAGACAAAAATCCTCTCCACTGGACCAATAAGCAACATCATGATATATGGAGCAAAGATTCATAAGTCTCCACAGATCCATGAGTCAGGAATCTTCTCCCACACCACAACTCAAAGGCATCAATTCTTCTTCTGCTGTCCTTATTGATTGTCCAGCTCTCAAATGCATAATAAGTGATGGAAAAGACCATGGCTGCAAACTGACATCATTGCTCCTCAGTAATTCAGATAGTTCCTTGACAGCTGACTTGACTAATACAATATGTCTCCTGATTTCCTGACTCTTGGTACCAAGGATATTGACTAGGAATCTGCATACACACACATATACATACATATTCTCTAGAGAACTCAAATAAAGACAGCACTTGTGGAAGACGCAATGATCAAGTTCACTACCTTGTAAAATTGTGCTAGATTCTCCAGTTACTACCAACCTTATCATTTCCTTAGTCATCAATTTTCAATCTTTATTCAGATTTACTAAATCCAGTATGGGGCTGGAATCCAGTTTGAAAGTCCTCTGGTCAGCTATGAGTTGATTTGGACTTGATGGCACATAACAACAACAGCAAGAACTGGGGATGATAGAGTGTTCCTGGCATGTAGTACGTATACTGTTAAATCATTTTAATAAAAAGACTATGAACACCTCTCTACATTTTGAACAAATAATGAAAAACTATCCAGTCCAAAATATCAATCAATACTATCAAGTTTGAGAAAGAGAAAACACTGGCTGGTTGAGAAAGAGTTGATATTTCTTAGTAAGTGTGTTAACACTTCACAAAATAAGCTTTATTATTTTTTACAAAGCTAATTTTATTTTTTTAATATTTATCTATAGTAAGCTTTAATTTTGATGAAATGAAACAAAAACTTTGTTATTCTCAGTTCCATACCCTAAAAAGGAAATTTTAGCTTCAGTGACATCCTTTTAATATTGACACTAAAAAGTCCAGATTGTCTTTTCCCAGAAGCCAGCAATTTTATTTCATACCCCAACAAATCTTTTGGTTTAAGGGACAGAATATAAAAATGTTGGTTTCTCCAAATAACAAAGCATTTGTTCCAAAATAGCTAATTAGTCAACAATAGGAAACTCCTCTTCTTGACAGTAAGAAGGAATTCTCTCCAAGATTTTCCCCCCATTTCAATCTAGTTTCTTTTTTTTTTAAATTTTTAATTTTTTTTATTATTATTATTTGTGTGTGTGTGTGTGTACCGTCAAATCAGATCTGACTGGTACAGGAGGTGATTGCCCCTCCTTCCTCAGCAGAGCATCTGGTGGATTCGAACCGTGTACCTCTGGGATTGCAGTGCAGCTTCTTGCCACTAGGCTACCAGAGCTCCCCTTCAATCTAGTTTCTGAGTCATACTATTAGTAGTATTTTCCTCTTTTGCCAAAACAATAATCAAGAATTCTGGGTAATAGAAATATCGTTTTAAACAAAGTGAAACAAATTTTCATACTTTATAATTTAAAATTTAATTTCAGAACTCTTGTTGTTATGTGGAATCAAGTTGCCTCTGGCTCTTAGCGAAGCGTGCCCTGTCCTGAGCCTGACTCAGTAACTCCAACACAGCTGCCCCATTACTCCCAGTGACTGTGCCAATCTATCTCATCCTGGGACTTCCTTTCCTGTGCTGTCCCTATACCCTTCCAAGCATGATGTCTTTCTCCAAGGACTGGTCCTCCTGGACACATGCCCAAAGTATGTGAGAAAAAGCTTCAACATCCTTGCCTCCAACGAGAAACTTTGTTTCACCTTCTTCAAGACAGACAAACATGTTTGTTCTCTTGGCAGCGCATAGTATATTCAATACTCTTTATTGTTGACCCAGGACAAAGAAAAAGTGAGACAGGCACACCAAGGATGGAGAAAAAGAGAGCGTGTAAGGCAGGGAGCAAACAGTTTGAAGACTGCATCAGTCTTGAGCCAAGCATCTCTGTAACGTTTAATGAGAATTGCCAGGAAGTAAATCACAAAGAGAATTCTTTTGTAAATAAAGGTAAGTTTTTCTCTATTGTCAACCTTATTCTTATCTCAAGAAGGAAGTAGTTCACAAGTACAAAATCTTACTCCCTCTGCAGGGGGGCCCTGGCAGCTTCCTGTCTACCGGAAGCACAAGCTTTTAGCACTCCCTCTGCAAAGGAGTTCTGGTGGCCTAGTGGCAAGAAGTAGTAGCTCATACCTTGTAATCAGTCACAAGAGGAATTACAGCTTGTATTTATGCCTCTGCTCCACGGTCAACACTCTTGGCACCAGTAGCCAGGAAATAAAAAAATGTATTGCGATGGGAAAGTCTGCAGTTAGGGACCTCTCCAAAATACTGAAGAGCAACAGTGTCTCTCTGGAGACTAAGGTCCGCCTGATACAGGCCATGGGTTTTTGCAATCACTTGTTGTGCATCAGAGAGTTAGACAATGACTAGGGAGGATAGAAGGAGAATTGATGCCTTTGAGCTGTGGTGCTGGAGAAGAGTATTGAATGTACCATGGACTGCCAAGAAAACAAACAGATTCATCGTAGAGAGGATTAAACCAGGCTGCTCCTTGGAGGCAAGGATTCTGGGGCTTCATCTGACATATTTTGGACATGTTGTAAGGAGAGACAGGTCTTTAGAGAGGGACATCATGCTGGGTAGAGTGGAGGGACAGCGCAGGAGGGGAAGACCCTCTATGAGGTGGATTGATTGAGTGACTGGGGTACTCAGGATGGATGTGTCAGAGGCAGTGAGATTGGCACAGGATAGAGCACGGTTTAGGGCTGTTGTACATAGGGTCGCTATGAGTTGCAAACGACTCGACGGCACATAACAACAACAACAATTTATGCCTCCTTCAATTCCTGTTTAAGCATTTGGCTTAACATTTGGCTTCCCACAACTTTTCTACAGCACCACAATTCAAAGGCATCAATTCTTCTCCACTGTCCACTTCATCGTCATCCTTAATCATTCATTGTCCAGCTCTCTGATGCATAACAAGTAATTGCAAAGACTATGGCTTGGGAGGGTGGAGGGACGGCCGGCACAGGAGAGGAAGGCCCTCTATGAGGTTGATTGATTCAGTGACTGGGATAATTGGGATGGGAGTGTCAGAGACAGTACGATTGGCACAGGACGGAGCGGAGTTTAGGGCTCTTGTACATAGGGTCGCTATGAGTCGCAGGCGACTCGACGGCACATAACAAAAACAACAACATGGCCTGGATCAGGCACATCTTAGTCTCTAGTCTGAAATCATTGCTCCTCAGTATTCTGGAGAGGTCCTTGACAATGGGTTTTCCCAATGCAATTAACCTTTTAATTTCTTGACTGATGATACCAAGAATGTTTAGTATGGAGTCAAATAAATTGAAATTGTTAAGAATCTCAACTCTTCTCTATCTGTCAG
Organism: Elephantulus edwardii; assembly: GCF_000299155.1. Lineage (NCBI taxonomy): Eukaryota > Metazoa > Chordata > Mammalia > Macroscelidea > Macroscelididae > Elephantulus > Elephantulus edwardii. Next base: position 6,290,744 of record NW_006399918.1, on the reverse strand, counting down.
AATTGTCAATTGGCTCTGTGGTGAGAATCTTTCTTTTATTGATGTTGAGCTTAAATCCATATTGAAAACTACAATCTTTTACTTTCTGCAGCAAGTGCTTTGGGTCCTCCTCACTTTTAGCAAGCAAGGTGTGTCATCTGCATAACATAGGTTGTTGATGGGTCTTCTTCCAACCCTGATGCCACATTCCTTCTCATAAAGTCCAGCCTCCCAAATGATCTTTTCTGCATAAAGTTTGTAAAGATATGAAGATAGTACACATCCCTGATGCATACCTTTCCTGATTTTGAACCATGCAGTGTTTCCTTGCTGTGTTCTGAGGACCGCTTCCTGGACTAGTATAGGTTTTCGGTTTGGTGGTTTTTTTTTAAGTAATTTTTTTTATTAATTTTAATGAAAATTTATGGAGAGATAGGGTTTCCAGCCATTCATTGTTGCACTTTTCTCCCTGAAAAAATAATTTTAAAAGCCTAGAATGATTAACTTGGTGGTTAGAGTAGAGAATTTATTACTGAATCATGTAGTTAGTTTTTAATGTGATACTTACAAAAGGAAAATATATGTTCTTCTCAATACTTCTCTCTTTAAAAGGAGTAAAGGTTTAAAGTCCAAATTTCCTAGGGTGGGGAAACCTTAGAGCAAAAAAATAAAATTGAAGTGCCAGTTTCTCACAAAGCATGAGATTAGTATATATGCAAATCTCAATCGCAACTTATAGGAACTCTTGCTTTGATTAGGCACTTAACACTTGATCATTTCGAAAACATTTTTCCTTATTAAAGTAGGCTCACAGCATGGCTCCATTTCCTAACAGATGAGCCTTTTCTAAGGAAATTAAGCTGGTGCTAAATAAATTTCTTACCTATACACAGGTTTAACATTCATAGCTGTTATCCAAATGTTTATTATGATTTCTAACTAATTTTCATTTTCTTTATAAGCAGCAAATGAGTATTTTTAAGGGCCTGTGAAACCCCCACGGATACTTTTTCCGTTTCTATAAAGTATTACTAGTGATACATGAAATGAGGAAAAAGAACAAAATGTAACAGAACTCCTAGAAATAGTGGGTTATACAACTCCCCGTCAAAATATTGCTTCACAGCTGAATGCAGCAGGTGACCGTACCTGAATTTACAAATGTGAAGCATAGTCAGGACAAGGCTTGTTATGTCTATACTGCATGACATACACGGTTGACTGATGCCACCAATATAACATCACTACTGCAAGGATGTGCCATATTTGGTGGCTTGATCCGAGGCAGTTGAGTTGTCCTGGAAAGTACCTTTCTGGAACTTTGGAAATGTAGAATAGAAAAGAAGAGCAATCACATACATCATAATTACACAAGGGGCAAAGTCCTGTACAATAGGAGCACCGATTCCTCCATTGAGTCAAACCCAATGAAGAGTAGGGATCACTCCATATCCCGAAACAGAACAAAATATGATAGAGCGAAGTCTTTGCCATTGTTGTGTAAGGTAATTGGAATGAATCTGAGCGAAAAACACTGCCAGGATCATATCAAGCACTGTGATCAAGTATACTCGACGCCAATAGTTATTACAATAAAATGCGTAAAATATTCCCGAGATGTCGCATCCCAGGATTCCAATAGAAATTCCTGCATAATCTAATGCCATCTATCTCCGACAGGTTTTCTCCGACCCATGGCAAGAAAAATGATGCTAGCCTACAGAGCAAAGCATACAGACCTGGAAGCAGAAAAGACAAATAGAACAAATTACAAAATCTTCTCTGGATGCACTCACTGAAGGTAACACAGATGTCATGTCATATATTCCCAACGTGAAGAAGAGAAAGCAGCCCAGCAAATGCCTCCAGATGTTTACTGTCTCATTAGATAAAATAAAAAAAAACTTTTGATACACAGCCTGGAGGGCAGGTAGGCCTGTTAGCCATCAGTGATTTATGGATTGTCCTTGAGGGACACGGGGATCTGCTCGTAGGTGTAGAGGCAGATACCTATGCGCAGCACCAGCACTGGCCAGTACTGGTAGCTGCCCAGCTCGATGTAATGCACGCACGCTCTTGAGCAGCTTCTGATGCATCGTTCCCTGTGGCCGCTGCTCCCCACTGGGGGAGCTCGCTCCCTAGTATAGGTTTTGCATGAGCACATTTGTTCTGGGATTCCCATTCCCATTCTTCTCAAGATTAATCACAATATTCTGTCATCCGTACAGTCAAATGCCTTTGTATAGTCAATGAAACACAGATAGACATTCCTTTGGTATTCTTTGCTTTCAGCCAATGTTGCAGACCATAGATAAAGTATATTAATAAGTATAAATAACAAGACAGAACACCAAGAATGTAGGAGAAAACAGGCAAAGCAGGAGGGGAACAGTTCTAGAACAAGTGAGGCAAACTGAACTCTGCTTCCCTCTGTCTTTACTGAAAATTGCCAGGGAGCAAATCACCAAGAGAATTCAATGCAAATGAAGCTAAGCTCTTTCTATTGAAAACCTTCTGTTTGATTCAGGAGGGAGGGGTTAGCAAATACAGTACAAAAATCCTGTAAACCTTAAGGATTGCCTTATTGTCTACACCTGTAAACATTTAAGAATTGCCTTAATGCTCCAGGGTGAATTCCAGCTTGTATCATTTGGTTTATTACAAATATTTAGTATGAAATTTGGCTTCCCATAAGCCAAGACCTATAGGACATTAGCAATAATATGTCTATTTCCATGGCCTCTTCTAATTCAGCTTGTATTTCTGGTAGTTCCCTGTCAATATACTCTTCCAATCGGTTTTTTTTTAATTTTTTTTTATTTTTTTTATGATCATCAGCAGGATTTTGCTTGCGAGTGGTATCAGTGCTATTGTTTCATAATTTCCATACTATTTCAGGTCACCTATTTATGGAATGGGAATAAATATGGATCTTTTTTTCATTGAGGGGCCAGGTAATTCCTTCAAAGGTCTTGACACAAGCTAGTCAGCATGTCTAGGGAAGCATCTATTTATTGTAATATGTCAATTAATATTTCATAAAAATATAAGGCCCCAGGAATATATGATGTAAGAGTCAAGATTTGTTATATGTATCTCTGGTCTTGCCAACATCTTAAGTCATTTGTCCTTGTTTTTCTCGAGTTCACTTCCTGAAAGGACCTCAGGGACAAAGAAGTGACACTAACTCCTCCTGTATGAACCTTACTCTAATCAGAGTATGCCAAATGTTCGAGTCCTTGCTAATGAGCCCGCTCATTTACAAATTAGCCAATCACAGCCCCTCACTCAGTCTTTGCTACTCCCAGCACCAATAAAAATCCTTGTCTGGAAGTGCTGGGGGCTCTGACACGCTGAGGTGGTATGTGTGTAGAGTCCCTGCTCTAGAGTTTGTAATAATAAAATCCCTCGTGTTCTTGCATCGTTTTCGACTCCCTGGTGTCCTTTGGGGGACTCGCGACTGTGGCACAAGACTTGGAGGCCTCAGCAAGATCTGGCTCAACCGGGATCCCCCAGGGCCCCTGAGACTCCCGGCCTTTTCTCTCTCTCTCTCGTTTTCTGTCTATATTATCCTGTTTAATTCTGGTTCTAGGACAACCTGGTAAAGAGTGGCAAGACACGGTAAGGCGGATGCGCCAGGAGCCATGGCCGCTGGGGCTCCGGGAGACATCCTGAGACTCAGTTGGGGGAGATTGGGCGAGAGAAAGCACGAGGTAGCGCCTCGTGGGACCAGCTACAGCTGGCCTCTCATAGGGCAGCGCGAGTAGCTCTCGTGGGACTGGCCAGGTGGTGGCCAGTGCCCTATTCTTCCATTTCCCTGGGGTTAAAGAAACAGGATGAGTAGTAGGTAGCTCTTGTAAGTGTAAGTATCCTTTTTACGCTGCTGGGAAATGCTCAGACTCTGGTGGCACGTTGAGTGCCTACCAGAGCGAGAACAGGGGCCGCATGGCGGCTGTGGGGAGGCTTCCGGGGCCTTGAACCAGGAGGAAGTTGTCAAGGTCTGCGCTGCTGAGCAGACAGTGGAAACAGAAGCGGTATGGTAGCTGCTTCCGGGGCTGGGGGCCAGGGTCCGGTGTAAAGCATCTCAGAGTGAACGCATGGGGTGCTAACTAAGCTGCAGTGTCCTTGAGGAGTATCGACCACCAGCTTCTTTGAAGGGGGTGGGCCACGGGTTGCCGCAAGCAGGGTGAGAGGCTGGCCTACTAATCTGGACTAGGTGCATGTGCACATTCTCGGGGTTGCGCCTGCGTCTGTGCCTACATAGGTGTCCAAGTGGAGTATCCACCACTGGCATCTCTTGTGGTCTCGTGTTTGTGGCCTGGCAGTAGCCCAGATACCAAAGAGCCTGTTGGGTGCCAGTGCATCAGCCAGGGGTCGTCCCCAGTCAACGGGCGTGCACAGGCACAAGTATGGGCGGTGGCAGGGCTCCTGCGCCAGGCTCAGCAGAGAGGGGAAAGAAGAGAAGGCAAAGAGTAAGGGCGGGTGGCTTCCGGCTTCCCCCTCATGCCAAGTAGGTGCTCGCTAAGTCCAGAAGCTCCTGCTTATAGAGCAGAGGCAGTGGAATCTTTTGGTTAGCTTTGTGGGCGTCATTATGTCAGGTATAAAATTATAGTTGTTGTTATGTGCCGTCGAGTCATTTGCGACTCATAGCGACCCTATGTACAACATCCCTAAACCCTGCTCTATCCTGTGCCCATCGCACTGCCCCCGACACACCCATCCCGATTACCCCAGTCACTGAATCAATCTATCTCATGGAGGGTCTTCCCCTCTTGCGCCGTCCCTCCACCCACCCAAGCATGATGTCCCTCTCCAAGGACCTGTCTCTCCTTGCAACATGCCCAAAGTACGTCAGATGAAGCCCCAGAATCCTTGCCTCCAAGGAGTTGCTTGGTTTAATCCTCTCCAGAATGAATCTTTTCTTGGCAGTCCATGGTACATTCAATACTCTTCTCCAGCACCACAGCTCAAAGTCATCAATTCTCCTTCTGTCCTCTCTAGTCATTGTCCAACTCTCTGATGCATAACAAATGATTGGAAGACTATGGCCTGTATCAGGTGGACCTTAGGCTCTAGAGAGACACCGTTGCTCTTGAGTACTTTGGAGAGGTCCCTAACAGCAGACTTTCCCATCGCAATACGTTTTTTGATTTCCTGGCTGCTGGTGCCAAGAGTGTTGACGGTGGAGCCGA
>NW_006399918.1:6283053-6284373 GCF_000299155.1 Elephantulus edwardii | reverse complement strand
CATTCCGTGCTGCCTTTTGGAATCTTTTGTTCAGCTCTTTAGTATCTTGAATTCTTCCTTGTGCTTTGGCTTCTCTATGCTCCAGTGCAATCTTCAGAGTTTCTTCTGACCTCCATTTTGGTCTTTTCTTCCTCTTCTGTCTTTGTAATGACCGTTGCACTCTTCCTGGATGATACATTTCATATCCTCCCACAACTCATCTGGTCTTTGGTCATTAGTGTTCAAGGCCTCAAACCTGTTCCGGAGATGATTCTGAAATTCAAGTGGGATGAAATCAAAGTCACATTTTGGCTCCTGTGGATTTGGTTTAATTCTAACTTCAGTTTTCTCCAGCCTGCAAAACTAGTTGCTTAGCCTCCAAATTCTCTGTTTCCTGTCTTAAGTCATGTAAAGTAGTTTGATCTCTTTGAGACTGTTTCCCAGTCATATGTAAATTGCATCTTAGCCTGCCTATTTACCAGGAAGAGAACTGTGGCCTTCCAGAATCACTGATACTTATATGTCAACTGTTCTTTACAGATGCAGAAATTACCTTTTTTTAACTAACAAAAGTACATTGTTAAATGAGCTGGAGTCTCACCCTACTATAAAACCCAGTGGCCATTTCCAGATGAGGAGACTGTCTTGGAGGTGACTCACTGTCTCCCAGATCTGTGTAATATAGTGCATTTATGGATATTGTGATCTATTTGTCTTATTGGCAATTCAATACGGAAAGAACTCCTTGTGTTCTGTATCATTTTTGGCAACTCTGCTGGGATCTTTGGAGTCACCTGGTAAGTAAAAATATCTTGTTTTTGCTTGCCAGGGAATTCTGAATCTCACGGACAGGAAGACAGGAGAGCAGGTTTCTCAAACATCTTAAAGGCACCACCGAGAGACCTTTTGTCTCAAAAGACCTTTGAGAAATAAATCTACTCTTGGCATCCTCCATCACCTTTGCAAATCCATGCACTTTATCTGGTAACTGTGTGCTTAGCAAAAATTCTGTGTGTTTTGGACAGCCCTGGAGAATGCATGTGTGTGCGCGTGCCTGTAACGGTTTACCTGGAAAAGTTATACTGATGAGTAAAACGTGTGCTGTATCTGATGAGTGAAAGTTATATTTGATGAGTAATATTTCTGCATGGTTCAAAATTGGGAAGGGCGTACACCAGGGATGCATCCTATCTCCATACCTTTTCAACCTATATGCAGAACAGATTATCCGGGAGGCTGGATTCTATGAGGAGAAATATGGGGTCAAGATTGGTGGACGATTTATCAACAATCTGCGTTATGCGCATGACACAACCCTGCTTGCTGAAACTGAAGAGGACC
>NW_006399918.1:6275588-6277653 GCF_000299155.1 Elephantulus edwardii | reverse complement strand
AGGCCAGCTCATATAAGCTGTTATTTGTCAGGACCACAGGAGGGAGGCCTTGGAAACTGTTGTTCTAAGTGGCGGCAGGAGCCCAGGCTTTGCAAGCTGTCGAGTTCTGGTCTTGCAGGAAGCTAGCTGTTGCAAACTGTGAAGTGTTAGACCCACAGGAAGCCAGACTCTTTCAACTGTGAAATACCAGATACCTCCAGACAATGCTGTCTTTGGAAATACCACCAAAGGTAAGATGATTGAAACCCAAGAAAAACCCCCAAGAGGAAAAAGGAGACCAGATAGAGACAAGGGAGAAGATTTATTACAAAAAGCAAGGACACTAGAAGAAGGCCTATCCAAAGTCCTGGGGAGGTCTCTCTTTAGAAGAACTGTCTTCCAATGGGTAGGATGACAATTTGCTGATTTATCCAAAGAAGACCAAAAGGGCCAGAGTGGGAGGAAGTTCAATCTAGTTTGTTGGTAACTTCTGTCATCCTGTTGCCTTCCTCAAGCACACACTGAAGACCCCAGGCAACAGGGACTATGCGAGGTCTCGAAAAGACCTAAAAATTACTTCTTCTTGAAACTCTGCTGGAACACTTCCATGAAAAACTAGAAGTCTTTCGTAGGCCATGCTTGGCAAGATCTGAAGAAATTAAGATCAAGTTTAAGTCACTGAAAGCCTTCAGAGTGACAATAGGAATAAAGTGGACAACCGAGCCCTGTCAGGAAACCCATCTCTAGTATAGTCAGTGGTTGCTTTGGCTTGCTCTGAATTAAAGTAGAACCAGAAGTAGGCTTAAATTAAGCCCACAAAATGGTGTATGAGAAACTTTATCTAAGCCACTTTTCTCCATCTCCTCTAGTAACATCTCTAAAAATGTTTTTCTTTGTAATTCACAAGTTTGTTCTCTCTAGGTTTGCTCCCTTTCCTATAGATAACCTGAACACTGAGGTTTGTTCCAGACCCTGAGCCTTGTTCCAGAGATAGACTGCCAGCTGAGGAAGCGAGGTTCAACCAGCCACTTTCATTGGACTCAACCTCACAAGTCGAAAATACTCCCTCAAGGATCAGCCCAGACGTTTGTCTTACTGAGGACCTATGATTAGGTCCTCCAATTACCAAGAGAAAGGGGGAATGTAAGAGTCAAGATTTGTAATATATATCTCTGGTCTTGCCGCCATCTTAAGGCCTTTGTCCTTGTTTTTCTCGAGTTCACTTTCTGAAAGGAACTCAGGAACAAAGAAGTGACTCTAACTCCTCCTGTATGAACCTTACTCCAATCAGAGTATGCCAAATGTTCGGGGCCCTTGCTAATGAGCCCGCTCATTTACAAATTAGCCAATTGCCATGCACCACCTCCATCTTACCTCACAAGTTCCCCAATTCCCTTGTATCTCCCCGCTCCCACTCAGTCTTTGCCACCAATAAAAACCTTGTCGGGAAGTGCTGGGGGCTCTGCCACATGGCCGCTGAGTTGGTGTGTGTGTAGAGTCCCTGCTCTAGAGTTTGTAATAAAATCCCTCATGTTCTTGCATCAATTTTGGCTCCCTGGTGTCCTCTGGGGGACTCGTGACTGTGGCACAACAATGGTATACCAATTGACATATTTCAGCTAACAGATGGTGCCCTGGATGTGCTCACCAAGTTGTGCCAAGAAATCTGGAGAACAACCGCATGGCCAACTGACTGGAAGAGATCTATATTTGTTCCCATCCCAAAGAAGGGTCACCCCACAGAGTGTGGAAACTATAGAACAATATCATTGATTTCACATGCAAGCAAGATTCTACTGAAGATTGTCCCAAAACGACTGGAATAGCACATCAGCAGAGAACTGCCAGAAGTCCATGCTGGGTTTAGAAGGGGTCGTGGTACTAGAGATATTGTAGCTGATGTTAGCTGGATCTTAGCTGAAAGCAGGAAATACCAGAAGAATATCTATCCGTGTTTCATTGATTACGCAAAGGCATTTGACTGTGTGGATCATAACAAACTATGGCTGACTCTGAGAAGAATGGGGATCCCAGAACACTTGATCGTGCTAATGAGAAACCTGTACTTCAGCCAAGAGGCAGTCAT
>NW_006399918.1:6272651-6274454 GCF_000299155.1 Elephantulus edwardii | reverse complement strand
TTTTCCCCTTCAAATGTTTTTATTTATATATATTCTTTTTTTCTCTGTTATATTTAATTCTTATTTTCTTTCTGTGTTTCTTTTTTTTTAAATTTTACACTGGTTTACCTGCAAAGTTTTCATACATTGCTTCTCACACTCCCCATCCCTCCACCTCCCCATCTCACCTACCTTCCACCCATCAAACCATGTGACCCCTTGGTTACCCCCTTCCGCACCCATCCTTACCCCTCTGCTCCCCTGCCTTAGATCTTCATACAGCTTTTACTAGTTATCTATTTCTTGTATACCAGTGTTCTCAGTAGCATTATTCACCATCGCAAGAACATGGAAACAACCCAAATGTCCTACCACAACCAAATGGATTGAGAAATTATGGTATATTCACATGCTGGAATACTATGCAGCATGCAGGACCAATGATTTTGTAAATCACTACCTAACTTGGGAGGGACTGAAGAGTATTCTGCTAAGTGAACTTAGTCCCACAAGGATAAATACTGTACAAGACCACTTTTGTAGAAATAGATAATTTCATCTTTCAGTGTTTCCTGGATCATTCAATATTCTGCCCATAGCACCCTTAAGTATTGTAACTCAAGGCTTGAATTCTTTTTCTTTGGTTCCTTCAGCTAAGAAATGCTGAAGATATGGTTTGAATCATGTGATTAACTAACTGTTTCTGAAAACTCCCTAGGGGTTCAGGTATAGGTCAGTTCCAACTCTAAGGTACACACAACAACCACCACCTCCTAAGCCAGAAGGGAGCTCTGATGGCTTAGTGGTAAGTAGTTGTGCTGCCAACCCAAAGGCACTTGGTTCAAATCTATCATCTACTCTGGAAGTTGAACAATCTCCTCCCTTGTCATTTACTGCCTCTGAATGTCTGCTGGAAGGTCAGGTATAGGTGGGTTCAAATTCATTGGAACATAACAACCACCTCCTAAAAGGAAGCTCTGCAAACCCAAAGGCAGTGTCTCTCTGGTAGCTCAAATTCACCATGGCTCCTTGGGAGAAAGATGGGAAATATCTTCCTGTGTGATTTCTGCCTTGGAAACCCAATGAAAGTTCAGTTATGAATTGGCTTCAACTCAATAGCAATGAGTTGAGCTGAGCTGAATCTCCTAAATAATAAAACTTGTTTGCTAATGACATCCACTTGTGGTATTTCTGTTTCAGTAGTACCAGGGTACCAGGAAGTTCACAGATGTGGTTCATTAGTCAGGTGAAAGCTAGAAAATTTTCTTCCCAAAATGAATGTTAAGAGAGCAGAGGAAGAACATATAACACAGGCAGAAAGTTAGTTAAATACAGAGGAAAGTTTAGTAAGAAAGAGAGATACTCAGAAGAAAAGAATGGGTCTACCCTGTGGGATGGAAGTTGCTGCTGTCCTCTTCTAGTGATGCCGCTTGGTTTCTAGTTTTTCTCCAGACTCTACATTGCCATCTTTATTTTTCCCGTGGCCCTTATTAAGTAACACATCTTGTCCTTTGGAATGTTTTGCTTTTGTTTGTTTGTTTTTTCCTGCTATAGACTACAGCCTACCTTCTAATCACTCTTTACAGGGAATTTGTCAACAGATTATGCAAATGATGAAATTGGCCAATTTTTTTCCTACTCCCACTGAGAAAGGCCTTAAAATCGACAAGGATTGTGCACCAGAAAATGTTGGTAGGGAGCTGGTCTACTAACCTGAAGGTGGAACCTCTCTGGTTGTTCAAATCCACTGGTGACTCCTCCGGAAAGAGATGCATAATTTTCTTCCTTGTGATTTACTCCCTCTCAACTTTTACAATCGGAAAC
>NW_006399918.1:6268299-6270188 GCF_000299155.1 Elephantulus edwardii | reverse complement strand
TTCTGGCTTAACAGCAATGAGTTTTAATTTTTTGTTTGTGCTTATGAAGCCAGACCCACAGACAGTTTTCATACAGAAAGAGGCAGAGAAGGCAGCAGCAGGGATGCTGTGAGGAATCTCCTAAAAGAGCCGTCAAGGAGTCTAACACCAAAGACAATGAAAGGCTCAGAAGACATCAGTAGTACAGTCATAATTGACAGATCTGGAAGGTGCTGTGCAGCAGTGTCAGTGGTTCCATACAGCCAGGTTAAGAGGAGCTTGACTTCAGGAGCTGAGAGGGTGCCTTCATGGCTGAGAGAGTTTTTCTACACTATGAGGAGAGAGATTGCCTACATTCTTCCTGATCTTGACTTGTAATCTGTTATAGCCTTAACTAATCTGTAAGTACAGTTTATGAGTTCTGTAAGACATTGCAATGGATTTTTTAACTTAGAGAAAAAGAAGAAAACGAGTGTGGTGGGTGAAGTGGCTGGTGTCAGATAGTCTGACCTTTTTAGGGATTATCCTTGGGCTAATGTTGATGGAATTCTTCCCCTCTCCTCAAGTTAAAGCAAGAGATCTGATACAATGCTATTTTCACAACTGATCATATCTTCAACAGTTATTTCCTAAAAAGGTCATTCAGGAAGTCAGGAGATTTCTAAATAACTTGACATTAGCTGCATAGTTCTTTTTCTGACCATAACCACTGGAGCTAGGTCAGATCTCACAAGCTAAAGGGTAAGTGCTCCAGACTGTCAAATCTGCCTACAATTTCAAACAATCATGAAGTCAGAAGTCCTCACTTCTGACCTTTCGACTACACATTTGCAAGTTTCTAATCCCCTTTTAGATGTGATAATTCACAGGAATTACCCATATAACTAAAAATGTACTAATGTTGGCTGTTAGATGCCTTTGAGTTGAATGTGACTTAAAACAACCCTGAGAACAACAGATCTGAACCTTGTCCTTTCCTGTGTCATCTTTATCATCTCTGATACATTTGAACACATTGGTACAGTCTCTACACCAATGTATTTTGTTGAAGGTCTTCCTCTCTTTCACTTATCCTCCACCTATCCAAGCATGATGTATTTTTCCAGGAACTTCTGGCTCCTAACAACATGTCTAAAGTATGTAATTACCATTTTATTATATTAAACAAGCTACATATCAAGAGACACATGGGGTAAATACTAAGCGAATCCCCATCGTAGAGCATCTGTCTCTCAAAGTCATGTAACCTACCCATGTACTAACACATTTCACACATCAGGAAGCTCACTCAAGCATCAGTGTACAGTTTTTCTTGCGGTTTCATTACATAGGCATGACTAATTAAATTAATGCTCACATAGTTGAAGTCAATCTCCAGACTCCCCCTCTTCAATCTAAAATCATGTGGGAGGTATTTTTGGTGTAATCAGTTTCCACCTAAAATAACCTCATTAGTATATTCTCAAGTATAATCGCAAGCCTCTCAAAGATTAAACAAGACTTCAATAACTCAGGAAATGGCAAATATTTAGAAATTGCCTCCCAGAAATCACAAAGACCAAATATTTTTGGGAAAGTTAATTATAAACTCTGTAGTCATGTCCAAAGGTACTGGGACTTCATGAATAAAGAAAAAAAAACACAAATCCAATCCCCAAATTATGAAGATTAACCAAATCCGCACTTTACCACATCTCAATCACCTGATAATGCAGTAATTTATTTTCAGCTATAAGACACATCCATATATGAAAAAAAAAGAATTTTTACCAATTTTATAGGCAAACATTACTATCATTAATTTATATTTCCCTAATTACTATGTGCTAACCAAGTTGTGCCAAGAAATCTGGAGAACAACTACTTGGCCAACTGACTGAAAGAGATCTATATTTGTTCCCATCCCAAAG
>NW_006399918.1:6260910-6262614 GCF_000299155.1 Elephantulus edwardii | reverse complement strand
GCTTTCAGCCGGTAGGGTAGGGGAAGGTATTATAGCCTCCTCTGGGCTTCAAAGGGGATTTTGCTGGCCTTGAGAGTAAGGAATTGTGCTGCAAACACAGAGCATTCCGTTTGAATTCACCAGCTGCTCTGTGGGAGAAAGATGGGCATTCTTTCCTCCTGTGCTGTTTACTGCCTCTGAAAACCAGCTATGGGTCAGTTCCATCTTGATGGTACATAATAAAGCACTAGGTTTCAAAACACTTGTCCAAAACTTGCTCATCAGAGGATCTCTAGTGTAATAACTGACCAGATACATTGGAAACCAATGTCTTTCCAGTAGGGGCACTGAAAGACAAGGAAAAGCAAGCATGGATGATAATCTATTCCATTCTGAAATTTGAGGTTTTGTTGACTATGCAAAGGCATATGACTATCTAGATCACACCAAAACATTGCTTACATTGAGAAGAATGAGAATTCCAGAATACTTGCTTGTGTACATATGAATCTGTACCTAGACCAATAAGTCATTGTCTGAACAGAACAAGGGAACACTGTATGGTCTAAACTCAGCAAAGGTGTATGTCAGGGGTGTTTCCTTCTTCTATATCTTTTGAATATGTATATTTGTTGTGTGTCATCAAGTTGGCTTTGACGCAGCCCTAAACCTTACTCTATCCTGTGCCAATATTATTGTCTCTTACACATCTACCCCCATTATCCTTAGTCACTGAATCAATTAATCTCATCAAGGGTCTTCCTCTCCTGCACTGTTCCTCCACCCTTCTGAGCATGACATCCCTCTCTAAGGTCTGATCCTCCTTGTAACTTGTTCAAAGTATGTCAGACAAAGTTCAGAATCCTTGCCTCCCAGGAGCAGCCTGATTTAACCCTCCCCAGGACAAACCTGTCATTCTCTTAGCAGTTCATGATATATTCAATAGTCTTCTCCAGCACCACAGCTCAAAGGCATCATTCTCCTTCTATCATCCCTAGTCATTGTCCAGCTCTCTGATGCATAGCAAGTGATTGCAAAGACTATGGCTTGTATCAGGCACACCTTAGTCTCTTAACTGACACCATTGCTCTTCAGTGCTTATTCATTTAGTACTTATTTATTCAGTACTTATTTATTCAGTATGCTGAATAACAAAATAATTTGTGAAGCAACTCTATGAAGAGGAATGTAGTATCAAGATCAGAAGAAGATTCATGAACGACTTACATTATGCAGATGACACAAGCAAGCAAGGAAGACCAAAAGCACTTGTAAAAGAACAAAGACTATAGCCTTCAATATAGATTGCATCCCAACATCAAGAACATAAAGATCCTTAACACTGAGCCAATGGGAAACATCATTACAGGTGGAGAAAGGATTGAAAATGTTCAATGATTTCATCTTACTTGGATTCACAATTTTTGGTATCAGCAGTCGAAAGATAAGAAGACATATTGTGTTGGGTAAGTCTACTGTCAAGGACCTTTCCAAATTATTGAGGAGTAATGATGTCAATTTGAGGAACAAGGGGTACCTGATTTAGGATATGATCTTTTAATCATCTGCTATGATTCTGAGATCTGGATGATGAATAAGGATGTTGTTGTTGTTGTTGTTGTTATGTGCCGTCGAGTTGCTTGTGACTCATAGTGACCCTATGTACAACAGCCCTAAACTCTGCTCTGTCCTGTGCCAATCACACTGCCTCTGGTACACCCATCC
>NW_006399918.1:6254606-6260810 GCF_000299155.1 Elephantulus edwardii | reverse complement strand
GGGACTAGGGTAATCGGGATGGGTGTGTCAGAGGCAATGCGATTGGCACAGGATAGAGCAGGGTTTAGGGCTGTTGTATATATGGTCACTATGAGTCGCCGGCACATAACAACAACAACAATTACTATGTATGCCATCAACTTCTGGAGCCTTGTTTTTTGTCAGTTCCTCCAGAGCAACTTGAACTTCCTCCTTCATCACCATAGGTTCTTGCTCATATGTTACAAGAAGCTTTGGCTAACTCTGAGAAGAATGGGAATCCCAGAACATTTGATTGTGCTAATGCGAAACCTAGACTTGGACCAAGAGACAGCCATCAGAACAGAGCAGGGAGACACTGGATGGTTCAAAATCAAGAAAGGGGTCTGTCAGGGATGTATTTTTATCTCTATACCTTTTCAATATGTATGCAGAACAAATCATCTGAGATGCTTGGCTGTACCAGGAAGAATGTGGTATCAGGATTGGTGGAAGAATCACCAACAACCTGTGTTATGCAGATGATACAACCCTGCCCACTGAAACTGAGGGGGAACTGAATCACTTGGTGCGGAAGGTCAAGGACTGCAGTCTTCAATATGGATTGAAGCTCAATATCAAGAAAACAAAGCTTCTCACCATTGGGCCAATTGGTAGCATCAGAATGGATGGTGAAGAGATTGAGATAGTTAACAGTTTTTGTTTACTTGGTTCCACAGCAGCCAGGAAATCAGGAGATGAATTGCAGGGAAAGTCAGCTGTGAGGGACCTCTCAAGAGTACTGAAGTACAACGTCAGGCTGGAGACTAAGGTGCGCCTGATCCAGGCTATAGTCTTTGCAATTATGTGCTATGCATTGGAGAGTTGGACAGTGAATAGGGATGATAGAAGGAGAATTGATGTCTTTGAGCTGTGGTGCTGGAGAAGAGTGTTGAATATACCATGGCCTGCTAGGAGAACAAACAGGTTTGTCCTGGAGAGGGTAAAGCCAGAGTGTTCCCTGGAGTCAAGGATTCTGAAGCTTCGTCTGACATACTTTGGGCATGTTGCAAGGGGAGACTTGTCCTTGGAGAGGGAAATCATGTTTGGGAGAGTGGAGGGAGAGCGCAGAAGAGGAAGACTCTCAATGAGATGGATTGATTCTGTGAGTGGAGTGGTGGGAATTAATGTGTTTGAGACAGCGAGGTTGGCACAGGATAGAACGGCGTTTAGGGCTCTTGTACATAGGGTCGCTATGAATCGCAAATGACTCGGTGGCACATAACAACAACAACAATTACTATGTGTTTAATGGGAACTTTATTTTTCTGTAAATTTTTCATGTACTTTTCAATGTACACATTTCTACAGCCTTATTTCACTTCTGCATCATTTCAAATTGTTAATGTCTTAGTTCTTCAAATTCTCATATCATCTTATTGTCTTCTGTAAGTGTTCTACTTTTCTTTATTGTCTAGCAAGTCTTTGTTAGTTTCCTCTGTATATGCCTTTTCCTCTGCCATCTCTCAAATTTTGTTGTTGTAAGATAAAAAATATCTTTTTCACTTGGCATATTCTTTCCAAATGAGAGCTTTGATCTACATGGCATGATTCTTAGGAGCTCATCTACATAGTTTGACCATGCTGTGACATTGTATGACTTTACCCACATTTTTTTAAATCATGTGCTATTGAACTGTAGCTGACCTATACTTGACACTCTAACAACTATATACCACACAGGCTATATACTACACAGGAAGAGATTGCCCATCTTTCTCCCTCAGATAAGCTAGTCGATCCAAATAATATTCTTTTTGGTGACAGAGTTGCCTCTCATATCCACAATTTGTGTAGTTATTATCCTTATATTTGTTATGTACTTCAGTTCTCTCCCTTAAGCCCCAGATCCATGTATTCAATTGTTTTTCAGGCACCTTACCATACCCAAAACTAAGTTTACCAGTTCTAATGTCGTAGATGTAAGGAACTCTGGTAGCACTATTGTTAAGACATTTGAATGCTAAACAATTATTTTTAAAACCACACAAAGCAGTGGTTTGAATATATCATCCATTTCACAGGAGAAAGATGAGGCAATCTGTTCTATAAATATCTACAGCCTTAGAAACCTGGTGATCTGTCCTATAGAATCACTGAGTCAGGTTTGACTCAGCAGTAGTGGGCTTTTTCAGAGATTTTGATGTTCCAGAGATAAGTTTCTCAAAGCAACAGAAAAGATTCTAAGAGGTAACTTCAATTCTCTATATCATTGTTGTGTGTTGTCAGGGGGATTCCAATTCATATAGCAACCTTCTTAGGAGAGAGTGAAAAAGAATTTTCCCTTGCATTCATTTTAAAGAAACTAAGGACTCGATGGCACATAACAACAACAACAACAACAACAACAACAACTTTTCCTTTCAACTGATTTTTTTATTGACTGCTTTCTGTAACATTTCCATTTTAATTAATTGGAAGTAGACTGTCCATCTTTCTTCCGAGCAATTGGTGGTGGATTCAATTTGCCAAAGAGGTACTGCCTTTGATTAGCAGGGTTTGATTAGAGCTTCCAGTTCTAGCCACTTATGATTGTTATCTTCCTTAGAGTCAACCACACCTCATAGTGACCTTTGAACAGATCTGAGCCTTGCACTTCCCCATACCATTCTCATGCTGTTGGATACGTTGGAGCCCGTTATTACAGTTATTACAGCCACTGTGTCAATCTATCCTGTTGAGAGTTTTCTTCTCTTTCTCAGACCCTCCACCTTTCCAAGCATGATGTCTTTTTCCCCAAGGACTGACTCCTCCTAATAACATGCTCATAGTATGTGAGAGGAAGTTTCACTAAGGAGCCCCCTTCATCTGTAAATTGACTTTGTTGCTTTTTAGCATTTTTGTAGAGGTCTTTGACAAATGATTTTCCCAATGAAACGTATCTTTTGATTTACTGACTTGTGTTATCATGGGCATTTATTGTGGATCTAAGCAAAATGAAATCATTGACAACTTCAGTCTTTTCTCCATCTATCATGATATTGTCTATTGGACCAGTGGTTAAAAAATATTTTTTCTTGATGCTGAGATATAAGTAATAATATTCAAAATTTTAGATAGTTTTGTAACAAGCTGAAATGGAGCGACATAGGGCACTTTGAATTGGACAATCATATGATCTACCACGTAAGCAATGTACAAATGAGGAGGAATGGTACCACATTCATCATCAAAAAGAACACTTTCATATTCCCTAGATGTAAAAGACAGAGCCAGGAATTAATGTATTTTCATTCTTTATCAGTATTCTGAAATTCTTATGTTGTTGTAGAATACTGTCAAGTTAGAACAAACCTATAGTTTACCCTGCCACGAATTTTCAGAGGCAGTAAATTGCATAGGAAGAGGTTGCCCATCCTATGAATTATCTCCCTCAGAAAGCCTTACCCATTTAAACAAAATTGCTCTCAGTGAATAAAACTTCCTATTTCTGGTCCTTGGGCTCCACCTACCAAGTTTCCTGTGACTCTGTGTCATGAGTTTCAGATGACTGTTGGTTGGTCTGCCTTCATTTTCAGCCACCTCTTGACGGTCTCCAGCACTGCTGGTATGCTCTGGAAAGCAGCATGTGTTTCAGAGGATGGAAATACTATCTGACTGTGGAACTACTTCATCTATTCCTGGTGATCCTCACTAAAGGTATTGTCCACAAATTGTCTGCAGTGATACATGGAAAGGGGAAATGGAATGTGGGTCATTCCCAGATGCGGGTATCTTCTCTCCAGGTAGCAGGTTCTCCTATTCCCGCAGCAGGACTATGATGAGGCTGGAAGCCCCCTTTAGCCTCAGAGAACTGGGTGACCTTTCTTTTCCTGAGGTTATGTGACCCAGAACAGGACTCAGAGCCGAAGAGGAAGTAGGCTGAAACTATTTAGTACTTGGTTAGTGGTTTGTAAAGCTGTAAGAAGGTTTTGGTGTGTTTTAAGCAGAGAGGAAGCTCCTGATAATTAGCTGCCAAATTATTTATGCTCAGGCATAATGTGCTCACTTAGACATCTGAAACATTCTTCTCTATCATGCTCAGAAAGGTGGAGGATCAGCAAAAAAGAGGAATACTCACCCCCCAGCCCTCCAACCCCAGTGAGATAGTTGAAGCTGTGACTTCAGCAATGGGCTCAAGAGTATCAGGGGTGATGAGAATGACACAGAATAAGACAGGATTCAGGTCTGTTATTTATCATGTTCTGGGGGCCGTACTCAACTCAGTGGCACACAGCAACAACCACCTCTGTCTATGCAGTGAGTAGTGTCCTGAGTAAAGGTAAATGATGTTGCCACCATCCCAAAGACGGGTCAAAACTGCAGGAAAGAAAATTGAAAAAGGATTGTTCAGCCTAGGTATGGACTTCTGAATAGGGTACAACAGCCAAAGAAACCCATGAACCCATGTGATAATTAGGAGTTTTGCTTGTTAGGAATTAAAACCCACTCCTTTGCCGAGGTTCTTTTCTGGCTTCCCTCATGTACCGAAGGACTGAGTTAATCGTTCTGTTCTCTGCCACAGCCTTTCAAGCTTCTATCAATCCCTTTCTTTCTATGCCATGTGAGAAGCTGGAGTAAAGATTTTGTTTCCCTCACTCTTCTCTCAAATAAGCAAAGCATACAGGAAACACAGTTGCCAATGAATTGATTCTACTTCATGGTGGCAAATTTGTGGCTGAGCAAAGCTGTGCTCCATAGGGTTTCAAAGGCTGATTTTTCTGGAAGTAGATCATTCAGGTAATTTCTCAGTAGATTCAAACCTTCAACTTTTTAGTTAGCGCTTTAACCAGTTGTACCACTCAGGAACTCTCCCAAATACTCAGCGCTTTCTAGTTAAAGGGCTGACTGATACACAACTTCTGGGGTTGGCCTAGGACTGAGTAGCATTTTCTTACATTATTGCCACAATTGAAGGACAACTCAACTGGCAACTAACAACAGCATGATTAATGCTATAAGGAACCATTGTTGTGTACCATAGAGTCAGAAATGACCCATAGCTGACCCTCCGGTAGGTTTTCAGAGGCAATTAATCACGGTGGGGTGGGGGGGATATATTGTCCATCCTTCTTCTGCAGAGCAGCTGGTGGCCTCAAACTGTGTGCCTTTGGGATTGCATTGTAGCTTCATGCTACTAGGCCACCAGACATAGGAGTGTTGTATAATGTTATAACCCTGTGACAGGATATAATCTTTAAGGAGATGAGTTGGTGATGCTTGGAGAAAACCACTCAGGTAATGGTAGTCTTTCAGGTCTGGTTCATGACTGTTATCACTGTTATATACTGTGGAAAGGGAGCAGACTCAGCTGACCCTCCGGCAGTTTTCAGAAGTTGTTAAATGGAATGAGAGGAGGTTGCCTATTTTCTTCCTCAGAGCAGTTGGTGGTTTCAAACTATATACTTCTAATGCGTCAGAAAGTGTGAGGATGGCACAGGATAGAACAGGGTTTAGATCTGCTGTTCATAGGGTCACTATGGGTTGACTCGATGGCACCTAACACCACTACCAACAACCTTTGAGATGGCAGCGTGGCCCATAGCTATATGAATCTAGAAACACAATCTGTGTACCAGGAGCTAGATAGGCACTGTGAAGATGAACTATACTCATAGAGTGTCCTTGGGAGGAAGACTGAAATGAAGTAATTGGCCCAATTCCTGGGATTTTTTTTTTTTTCTATCAAGCCAACAGGAATATTTCAAGCCTTTCTTGAAAAAAACGCTGATAGCTGATTTTTTAAAAAAACTTTTTTATTTTAGGCTTAATCTTGAACGTTTATTCTCTTTTGATTGTAACATGCCGCGACAGGCATATGATGATACTACCCTTTGAATGGGTAAAATTGATCATACATTTCCGAAACTTATGTTAATAAAAAAAAAGAGAAGCATTTACTATGTGTTATAAACATTGTGTTAGACAGTTTATATGCCATCGAAACATGTAATTGTATGTTATTTAATCTTCATAAGAAATTGCTAAGGTGGCTATCATTATGTGCATTTTATTATATCTCTAAAAGAGATTAAGAAATTCTCCTGAGTGCACACGAGTCTAACTTCCACATAATATTAATGTGACTATGAAGGGTGTACGCCAGGGATCCATCCTGTCTCTATACCTTTTCAACATGTATGCAGAACAGATTATCCGAGAGGCTGGGCTCTATGAGGAGAATTGTGGCATCAGGATTGGTGGAAG
>NW_006399918.1:6247954-6250274 GCF_000299155.1 Elephantulus edwardii | reverse complement strand
ACCCTCTCCAGGATGAATCTGTTTGTTTTCTTGGCAGTCCATGGTAAATTCAATACTCTTCTCCAGCATCACAGCTCCTTTGAACTGTAGTGTTGGAAAAGAATACTGAAAACTCTATAAACTGACAAAAGAACAAAAAAATATGTTTTGGAGAAGGGGCAGCTAGAGTGCTCCTTGGAGTCAAAGGTGAAAAAGCTTTGTCTCACATATTTTAGGCATGTTGCTAGAAGAGGCTGTTCCTTAGAAAGAGACAAAATACTAGAAGGGTGTAGGATCAGCAAAAGAGAGGAAGACTCCCAACGAAATGGATTGACACAGTGACTGTAGCAATAGGATCAAGTATATCAGAAATGACAGGTTAGGATAGGGCTCAGATTTGTTGTTCATAGAGTCTTACTCATCTCGTGGAACTTAACACCACCACAACAGTGACAGGAAAATCAGACGTGGATTGAGGAAGGAAGCTGGGGGAAAGCACTACTTGAAGAGATAGATGACACAGATCACCAGTGACTAAGAACTCCAGCAGTGAGTCATCAGCCTCTGACTTACATCATGGAGAAGATAGGAACAACTTCCTTTCCCCCTATTTGCCACTGAGGTCTTTTCTCAAAATGGGTAGGAATCTCACTGACTCCAAATCAGCGAGTCTGGCTTGTAACAGACTTATGCTATTTTAAAATTGAGAGTTCCCATGTTGGGGCACTGCTTGATAGCTTCCAGTGCACACTGGTAAGATTTACTGTGAAAGACATCAGTTCCCCAGTCCCCAGATCACATGCATT
Source organism: Elephantulus edwardii (assembly GCF_000299155.1). NCBI lineage: Eukaryota > Metazoa > Chordata > Mammalia > Macroscelidea > Macroscelididae > Elephantulus > Elephantulus edwardii. The sequence goes on along the minus strand of NW_006399918.1, from coordinate 6,249,489 downwards.
ATTGATCCTTTAACCCACCACATCAGACAGTAGGCTAGTGAGCTCACACCAAACCCACTATAAGTCCCAAACTCCAGCACTGCCTTTGAGCTGGCCAACCACTCATAGGTGGAGCAATCCAGAGGTTCACTGGTTCACAAAGATTCAGTGATTTTGTGGGTTCACCTTTTTTTTTCAAGAGAGGACAAATATAGATCTCTTCTAGTCATCTGGCAAGATAGTTGTCTTCCAAATTTCTTGTCACGCATGAGTATGTTCATGGCTCCAACTGTTTGTTAAAGTATGTCCATCGATATCTCATTGATTCCTGGGCCTTTTTTTCCCCTCCCCAGCGTTTTCAGTGCAGCTTGAACTTCATCCTTCATTATCATTGGTTCTTGACCATAAACTACTTCCTGAGGTGTTTCACTTGTGGTCACTTCTTTTTGGTACAATGATTCTGTGAATTGCTTCCATCTTCTTTTTGAGGTTTCTTCCATCATTCAACATTTTGCCCATAGAATCTTTCAGTATTGCAACTCAAGGCTTTACATTAGTTTTTTAGTTCTTTCCACTTGAAAAATGCTGAGAATGTTCTTCTCTCTTTATTTTTTTTTATTATGAATGTTTATAGAGACTTTGGATTCTCATTCATTCATTGTTGCACTTTTCTCCCTACTTACCCCTTCCCCACAATTCACTCTTCTCTTTGAAAAGTAAAATTCTTTCATTGTTATACAACGCTTTCCCCCAAGTCTACTCCACTCTGCTGCCTTCATTCTGGACTCCTGTCATTGACAATAATACCTAATCATATATTCCTTTTAAACAGTTCTCTCCCTCATCTGTTTCAATGAAGTATACATAATATATCCCCTCTTTTGCAGTCTCCCCCCAACCCCTATGTCAGTCCTCTTTTATAACACTGGTATTAAACAGTCTTTTTCTTTTTGTGACTGAAATATTTCACTCAGCGTAATGTTCTCCAGGGTCACCCATTTTGTATAATATTTCATGAGTTCCTTCTTTTTAATGCAGCATAGTATATTCTTTGTGTGAATATACCAGAGCTTCTCTATCCATTCGTTTGTTGATGGGTACTTGGGTTGTTTCCAAATTTTTGCTACTGTGAACAAAGCTGCAATAAATATGGGTGTGCATGTATCTGTTTGGGTGGCGCTAATGGTTTCTTTAGGTTATATTTCCAGTAGTGGAATTGCTGGGTCAAATGGTATTTCTATTTTGCAACTTTTAAAGAAAGTGCCATACATCCTTCCATAGTGGTTGCACCATTTTACACTCCCACTAACACTGAATAAGGGTTCAAGTTTCTCTGCAACCTCACCAGCATTTGTTGGTTGCTGCTCTGTTAAATTTTGCTATTCTTCTAAGGTGAGATGATATCTCATAATTATCTCATAGATATCTCAATTGGGTTGTTTACCTTTATCTTGTTGTGGTGCTTGAATATTTTATAAATCCTATATATAAGTTCCTTATCTGACTTGTCATTATTGTTGTTGTTATGTGCCGTCTCATAGCGACTCTATGTACAA
>NW_006399918.1:6243533-6247283 GCF_000299155.1 Elephantulus edwardii | reverse complement strand
CCTCAGTTTCAGCAATCAGAGTTGTGTCGCCTGCATAATTCAGGAATCTTTACAGGCAGAGAAGCAGGTCAGCACAAAGCATCCTCAGAAATCACCGCCCCACAGGTAAATGAGAAGAGCTCAATGCAGCACGAAAACCGTGGGACGCATGAAGGGAGAGGGACAGGAATCTTTATAAGACATGTCACCACCAAATATTTTTTCCCAATCTGTGACTTCCCTTTTTACCCTGTTGAAGTTTTTGGATGTGCATAGGGATTTAATCCTTAGAAGGTCCCATTCATTTATTTTATCCTCTCCTGTTTGTAGATTTTTCAGGATGCTTGAAAGACTGTTTACAGTGTGGATTAGTTCTTCCAAGCTTTTCTTTAATGAATTTTCTAGACCTTGATTTTAGTCTTAGGTCCATGATCTAGTTTGAGTTAGTTTTTGTGTATGGAGTGAGGTATGGATCTTGCTTGAGTTTTCTACAGATGGTTTTTAAATTTTGCCAGCCAATAGAATCCAATGATACATCAAAAAAATAATTCACCATGACCAAGTGGGATTCATAACAGGTATGCAAGGATGGTTCAACAAAAGAAAAAAATCAATGTAATTCATCACATTAACAAAGCAAAGAACAAGAATCACATGATCCTATCAACTGATAACAGAAAATGACTTTGAAAAAATCCAAAACCCTTTCCTGATTAAAGCACTCAACAAAATAGGATTAGAGTGGAATTTCTTCAACATAGTAAAAAGTATATATTCAAACCTGAGAGCCAATATTGTTCTCAATGGAGAGAGATTAAAGACATTGCCTTTGAGAACAGGAACTAGGCAAGAATGCCCACTATCACCTCTCCTATTCAGTATTGTATTAGATATCTTAGCAATAGCAATAAGAGAAGAGAAGGAAAAAAGAAGTATCCAAATTGGCAAAGAGGAGGTAAAGTTATCTCTCTATGCAGATGATAATGATACTAAGAAAACCCTAAAGACTCAGCAAGAAAACTACTGAACATAGTTGACCAATACAGCAAAGTGGCAGGATTCAAGATCAACAGAGAAAAATCAACTGCATTCATTTCTCTACAGCGACAAAGAGAATACAGAACTGGAGCTAAGAAAAATCATACCCATCACAATAGCTAATCACAAGATTAAATACTTGGGAGCAAACCCAACCAGAAACACAAAAGATCTACTCAAAGAAAATTACAAACCATTACTACAAGAAACAAAAAGAGACCTGGAGAAGTAGAAGAATATCCCTTGCTCATTGATAAGAAGACTCAATATTGTGAAAATGACAATACTACCAAAGGCAATTTACATGTTCAATGCAATCCCAATACAAATACCAATTCCATTCTTCAGTGAGATGGAAAAGGCAATCTCCAATTTCATTTGGAATGGAAAGAGGCCCAGAATAAGCAGAGCTCCTTAAAAAGAGAAATAAGGTAGGAGGCATCTGACTCCCTGATTTCAAATCCTACTACACTGCAGTGGTGGTCAAGACAATGTGGTGCTGGTACAATGACAGACACATAGATCACTGGAATAGAATTAAGAATCCAGATATCAGTCCATCTACCTATGGTCAACTGATTTTTGACAAGGAGATATCAGTTAAGTAGGAAAACAACAGTCTTTTTAACAAATGGTCAGTTTTTTGTACATTTTGTCAAAATACTTTCCTTTGTCTTCTCAAGCTGTGTCTTAAACTCTTCAGTACATTGAAGTCCAAAATAGCAAGACCAAAATCCTCAGAAATTGTTAACATGCTGGGAGGACAAAAGACCAGGACTGAAAAATAGAATGCAGAATCTGGGCATCAGAAAACAAAAATCTCAACACCAACCTACTAAAAGAATAACCAGAAATAAGAAAAAAAGAAAATGTCAAAAGCATAAGAATTATGTGGGATACCATCAAGTGAAATAACAAACCTGTGATTGAAATTTCTGAAAAGATAGAGCGAAAATAAAATAAGAAACAAAACGAAACCAATCATATACATACCAAAAAAATATTGCAAAGCAACATGGACAGGCTGAATGAAACTTAAGCAGGATAGATCCCAAAGGAAAAACACCAAGATGTTTCATAACCACTCTCAAAAACAAAAGAAAGCACACTGAAAACAGTTAAAAAAAAAACAACCAACCAACCAACCAAGAGTTAACTTCAAAGGAGAACCAATAGAACTAAACTCCTATTTCACAGCAGAAACAAACCAGTCAAGAAGGCAAAGAGAAGAAATATACAAAACTTTGAAAGAAGTGAACTGCCAACAAAGAATCCTGTGCACAGAAAAATGGTCCACCATGTATGATAGTAAAACTAGGGCAGTCTCAGAAAGGGAGAAATTAAAATATATGACCAACATTGCAAGAAATATTAAAGGGAGTTCTTTACACAGAGACAAAATGTTAGATGGAATAAAGTGACTTGTAACACCACAAAAAAAGGCAACAAAATTATAGCAATAAAAATATGCCTAGTGATAATTACATTGAATGTGAATGGATTAAATGGATCAGTTAATGGAAAAATAATAGTAGAATGGATAAGAAAATAAAATCTATTAATATGATGTCTACAAGAGATATACTAAAAATTGGGAAAAAATCTATTAAACAAATGGTAGTAAAAAAAGCAAGAGTGGCAAAATAATCTCTGATAAAATAGATTTCAAGGGAAAAACTAACACAAGAGTTAAGAAAGGTCATCATATAATTATTAAAGGATCAATAGGATAAGAGAACATAATTATAGTTAGTATCTATGTAAAGCATGATGTTGTTGTATGGCATTGAATCAGAATTGACCCATAGCTGACTCTCCAGTGTGTTTTCTGAGGCAGTAAATTCCACAGGAGTTTGGCCATCCTTCTCCTGTGGATAACTGGTGGATTTGAACTATATACATTTGGGAGTGCAGCATTGATTCTTACCACTAGACCACCAGAGCTCTCTTACAGAATAATAGAACTGCAAAAATCACAAAACAAACTTTAGTAGATTTTAAGGGGAAAATAATACATAACACCACAAAAATAGGAGGACACTTCAAAACATCAATCTCAATGAAGGCAAAATGACTAGAAATAAACTCAATAAAGATCCAGAACTAAACTCTGCAATTAACTAACTTGACTTCATAGACACATATAGAACACTCCACCCATCAATAAATAGTACAATATACTTTCATCTCCAGTTCACATGGAACATTCTCCAGTTTAGATCATATGTTCGGTCACAAAGCAAGCCTCAATAAATTCAGAAATATTGTAACGCTAAAAAGCATCTCCTCTGACCACAAAAGAAAAAAGAAAACAACATTAAAGAGTCTCTTGAAACAAATAAGAGTGAAAACAATATGCCACGGCCTATGAGATACAATTAAACTGGGTTCCAAGGTCAATTAATAGCAATTAACACGTACATCAAAAAAGAAGAAAGAATCAAAACCAACACTTCAACCCAACATCTACAACAATTATAAAAACAAAAGAGCAGTAAAAATCCCCACAATATATGGAAATGATACCATAAACACAATGTGAACTGTGGAATGCATGAGACACAGTATATATATATATTGTTGTTGTTGTTATGTGCCGTCGAGTCACTTGCGACTCATACCAACCCTATGTACAACAGCCCTAAACTCTGCTCTGTCCAGTGCCGATTGTACTGCCTCCGACACGCCCATCCCGATTACCCCAGTCACTGAATCAATCCACCTCATAGAGGG
>NW_006399918.1:6241105-6242590 GCF_000299155.1 Elephantulus edwardii | reverse complement strand
TAAGGACAAAAACCATATCAGACCATTATCATAGAAATAGAAAATTAGTAAAGTGTGTATGAGAACCTAAGGGGGAGGAGGGGAAAGGGTGGAGATGGAGGGGTAATCATGGAGTATGATGAGGTGAGGAGATTGTTTTGGGGGGGGGAATCTGGTGTGAAGGGCAATGTATACAAACTTTGTAGGCAAACCAGTGTAAACTTTGAAAATAAAAACAAAAACAAAAAAGAAACTACTGCAATGGTGGACAGTGAGATACAAAAGACAAGGAAAGAACTTTGCCCTCTAAGTGTGTAAATCTGGAGACATAGAAACTAATTATAATGCAAAGAGAACATCTGAGCCCTAAAAGGAGACACAAAGGATGCAGCCTCACACCTAAAGACCCCAGCCTGTACCTGCAGGCCTGGACATTTAAAATTACACAAGGGGAGGGAACAGTCAGGGGACATCTTTCAAGTGTCCCTCCACAAGTGCTGGAAGCAAACTCTGATTCCATCTCACCAGCTCTGTGTGGGAAAGAGGAACACTGCCATAGAAACTTCAGGCTGATGAGGCTGGTGATAATCAGGAAGCGCCCTGGGCTGAAGGGCTGGGTGGAAGGTCTGCTGATTTATGCCCTGGTAAAATCACCAACCATTTTTAGACCCGCCTGGGTGGAACTGAAATGTGAGGCCTTACACCATGACTTGAACAGAGTCTAACTGAGAAACACCCAGGCCATGGTGCCTGGAAATTCCAGTCTGAACAGTTTACACTTTCAAAGACGAGTAAAAAAAAAAAAAAAAATCAATGAATTCCTCTCATCTAATTATATGAATTAATTAAACACAATATTTTTATCTCAAGGTTCCCTGAATCTACAGTTCTGTTTTCTAGGAGGAAGAAGGGCAATTTTTATTTTGTGGAAAGTGATAAGATGACTTGGGACAAGGAGAGAGGAGCCCAATAATAAAGCACCTTAATTCTTGCAGGGGAAAAAAAACAACACCAACCAAACACCAAGAGCAAGACCTGCTCCAAAAATGTCCTTAGTGGAGAATGAATTTTGATTGTACATTCCAAATACAAAAAGAATCTATTTATAAAATCTACTTTAGTGCTATAATCAGCATATGTAACACAAACTGCATCTTATTTAGACCTAAGCGCTCTCAAATTTGAGATGAAAGTAAAAACATCTAAGGTTTGGATTTACCAGTTGCTTCTTGGGATAGAGCAGAACCATGCTTTCCCATGTGATTTTCAGACACAGAAAGCCTGCTGGAGGATCAGTTATGGGCTGGCTCCAACATGTCAGTAATGAGTTTGGATTCTCCGGCTCTATGTGATTCTGCAATTTACAACAAGAAACAATCTTGTTCTAACATGTTTTTTGGTCAGAGAAAGTAATGTACCAAGGGGCACATTTGACCAGTTGTTGTTGTTGTTATGTGTCGTCGAGTCATTTGTGACTCATAGCGACCCTATGCACAACAGCCCTAA
>NW_006399918.1:6232501-6239328 GCF_000299155.1 Elephantulus edwardii | reverse complement strand
TCTTGAATTCTTCCTTGTGCTTTGGCTTCTCTACACTCCAGTGCAATCTTCAGAGTTTCTTCTGACCTCCATTTTGGTCTTTTCTTCCTCTTCTGTCTTTGTAATGACCGTTTGCACTCTTCCTGGGTGATACATTCAACATCCTCCCACAATTCATTGGGTTCTTCGCTCATTAGTGTTCAAGGCCTCAAACCTGATCCTGAGATGATTCTGAAATTCAGGTGGGATGAAATCAAAGTCATATTTGACCATTAATACATCCTAAATCAGGGCAAGACCCGCAACTGTGTGGAATCTAGCAGGAATCAGATCACATCTGGATCTTATGAACACACACACACACACACACACACACACACGTGAAATTCACAGGAAAGCCCTTGCAATATGCTTGCAATGGCAGCTGATTCTCCTGGGAGAAAGAGTAAGTTATAAGGCGTCTAATGCAGCCCATCTTCAAAACACAGGCTCAAAATGTCTTCTCTTCACTTTCATCTTGGCTGTGACTCTGAGTTGCTCACCAAGGATAGACTAACAGGACTGTAATTTAACACGCAGAAACCGTTCAGAGGTCTGGTCCTCCTGCCTCCAATAATGCCATCCTAGTCAATTGTTACTAGGCATGCAAATTATTGAGAGTAGAAAGTTATTCACAGTTATTGCTTCCTGATTTGCTGAGTGCTCTTGCATGATAGCCTCTCACCTGGTTCCTTGAACTGCTAGAGAATTTTTTTAATAGTTTTATCTTCTGTATCTCCTAGAGCTTTATCGAGGAAAGTCATTTCAGGTGATGTTGCTGGCACACCTGCCATCATCTTAAAATGCTTTATTATATCTATGAGACTAAGCAGTCACATGAGTCACAGAGTAATTTAAAAATCAAGTAATTTAAAAATCTAGAGGAACAAATCCTGAGAAATTCACACTGTTCCTGAACTAATACAGACAGAAGTAGATCTTGTGAACTGATCAATCACAAAGATAAATTGAACAGGTCATAAACATACTCTCAAACAAAAGGAAATCCTAGTCCAGATGGCTTCACTAGTGAATTCTACAAACATTCAGAGAAAAATCTGACATTGATTCTACTCAAACTATTTCAGAATAAAGAAAAAGATGGAGTACACCAAAACTCATCCAATAAAACAAGAGTAACTCAGAGACAAAACAGAAAAGAAAATAAGGAAAACAATAACAATTAGAATAGATATCTACAAGATTAAATACTTAGCAACAAGTTTAAGTAGAGACACAAAATACCTATATAGAGAAAAATCACAAAATACTACCATTACATTATGTGATTCATGAATGATATCATTAATAACACATGCAAGCAAAATAATGCTAAAGAATTGATGCATTTGAGCCATGGTGTTGGAGATGAGTACGGACTATCTCATTGATTGCCAGAACAGTATATAAATAGGAAACTTCCAGAAGTTCAAGTAGGATTTAGAAGAGGCCGTGACACCAGGGATGTCATTGTTGACTTCAGATGGATCCTGGCTGGAAGTAAAGAATACCAGAAGAATGTCTAGTTGTGATTTATTGACTATGCAAAGGCATTTGACTGTGCAGATTATAACAAATTATGACTAACATTGAGAAGAATGGGAATCCCAGAACACTCAATTATGTTCATGTGAAACCTATACTTAGACCAAAAGGCTTTTATGTGAAGAAAGCAAGGGAACACTACGTGGTTTAAAATTAAGAAAGATGTGTGCCAGGGTTGTATCTTATCTCCACACCTATTTAATCTATATGCTGAGCAAGTTATTCCATGGACTCTATGGAGAAGAAAGTGACATCAGGATCAGAGGAAGATTCATCAAGTATATGTGTTATGCAGATGACACAATTTTACTTGCTAAAAGTGAGAAAGACTGAAGCGCTTCCTGCAGAAGATCAAAGAATACAGCCTTCAATATGGATTGCATCTCAACATTAAAAAAACAAAAATTTTCACCATTGAACCTATAGGCAATATCATGATATATGAAGAAGAAAAGATTGAAACTGTTAACCACTTTATCTTACTCGGATCACAATCAACATCCATGGTGCCAACAATCAAGAGACCAAGAGATGTATTGCACTGATAGCTCTGTCAGGGACGTCTCTAAAATATTGAAAAACAATGATGTCAATTTGAAGAGTAAAGTGTTCCTTATTCAGGCCATGTCTTTTAAATCACTTGCTATGCTACTGAGATCTGAACAATGAGGAAGGATGAGAGAAAAATTGATGCATTTTGAGATCTGAACAATGAGGAAGGATGAGAGAAGAACTGATGCATTGTTGGAGATGAGTACTGAATACCTCATTATTTGCCAGAAGAACAAACTGCCAAAATATGTCTTATAGAAGGTGCAGCCAGAGTGTTCTTTGGAGACAAAGATAACAAACGTTCATTTCACATATTTTGGGCATGTTGCTGGGATAGGTTATTTCTTGGAGAGAGGCATCACACTGGGAAAGGTGAAGAGTCAACAAAAGAGAGGAAGACTTGGCTTGCACGAGGCCCCGGGTTCAATCCCCGGCACCTCCACCAAAAAAAAAAAAGAGAGAGGAAGACCTCAATGAGATGGATCAACACCTTGACTACAGCAATAATCTCCAGTATATTAGAGATTGTGAGGATGGCACAAGAGAGTACAGGGTTCAGATCTATTGTTCTTAGGGTTGTCATGAGTTGTACTTGACTCAACAGCACCTAACAATAACAAGTACTGCAAGAAACAAAAGAGAGACCTAGATAAAGGGAAGAATATGCCATGATCATGCATAGGAAGAATTAATACTATGAAAATTACCTTACTACCAAAAGCAAATCACCATAATGCTATCTATTGTTCAGATGCTGATGTTGTTATTACGTTCTGTTAGGTTAGAACTGACTCATAGCTGAGCTTCAAGTGGATTTTCAGAGACAGTTAATCTCACAAAAGGGGATTATCTATCTTTCTCCTGTGGAGCAGCTGATGGATTTAAACCCAGTGCCTTTGGGTTGACAGCACAGCTCTTTACCATTTAAGCCATGAGAGTTCCCTTTCCTTAGCTAATAGTAAATGTCTTTTTCTTTCTTTCTTTCTTTCTTTCTTTCTTTCTTTCTTTCTTTCTTTCTTTCTTTCTTTCTTTCTTTCTTTTTTTTTTTTTAATGGATCTGGGGGATAGGTCAGGCTAAGCACTACTTATTTGAGATCTCTCATGTGTTTGCAGCTCAGATTATGGTGGGACCTGTTGCCATCAAAGTCTTCTGCACTCACAAATCTGGTGCCCGAGTTGGGGAAGCTCAAACAACAGAAGCTCCTCCATTTTTTCTTTCCTTTTACTCCTCTGTTTAAGGGCAACTAGGTTTCTTCCAGGAAAGCTGAAACTTATCACACTGAGTGTATGAAAGAAAGAGGCTGATCTTTTTAAACTCGGTTTTGGAAACCACATAGCATCGCTTCTGCATTCTATTCACTGAAACAGTTACCAACGCTTTCCCAGATTTAAGAAGAGGAATCATAGACTCCACTTCCAAATGGCAAAAACATCATAATTTTTGCAGATTTTAAAAAATTACTATTAATCCTCTTTTCCTCAAACCTACAGTTCCTCATTAAAAGTGTCATTTCCATTTGTCTAATTACTCAAGCCAGAATCCTAAGAGTCATCATTTATTTCTTTTGACTCTCATATCCAAGAATTAAGTCCCATACATTTGCCTTTAAAAGTATGTCTCTAATACGTACTATTCCGTTCATTTCTACTGGTATAATTCTACGGCAAACCACCATTTTCTCTTATCCCATTACAATAGATCTTAATCTACTTGTTGTCTTAACCCATTCTCCTCTATCCAGTCTATTCTCTGCAGCAACATCAGACTAAATGTTTTCAAATAGTTGTCAGCTTATTTCACCCCTCTGTTTAAAATTCTGAAAGAAATGCTATGGTGAGAGAGAAACAGAAGCTCTGAAGGTAAAGTTCAAATTTTATAATATGAGTACTTCCTGACCTCCCTTAGTCTATGCTCTAACCTGCTTTTTTTGCTTCTGCTTCTGCTTCTCCTCCACCACCACCACCCCACCTCTTTAGAATCACTTCCTCTTTCCTGGGTGTAGCCCTTGATCTAATTTCTTTGGAACTGAGAGTGGTCTCTGAACACCAATATATCATAGACTGCAGATAAGCACAGTTACTGTATTTTTTTTTTAGTTTGGGATATGACCTTTTTGAGCTTATCCACCAGAGTGGAAATAATGTCTGACCAAAACCAAGTGTTTGTTACTATAACTTCTGCATCACAATTAAAATCCAAACAGTTTTTTAAAAACAGTTAACTCAATCAAAACCCACTACTTCAGAATCAATAGCTTCTTTGAAGCCACAGTAACAGTTAAATATGGTTAAGACTCGAATGCAGAAATTTGTTGGTTGGAAAGCTAATTAAACTCCCAGCTTGCTCAAATAGAATTACAAAAAGGCAAAATTGTGTTTTTCACAGAGATACAGTCCACTGGGATCACCAACACTGGACAGCTCTTAGAATATTTTAGAGTCTTGAGATAGTAAGGAATCCAGGCATCCTTTAGACAGTCTTCTGTTGTCCTTTCTTCCCAATCAGAGATTTGTGGATATGTGGAATGAGACACCACCACCGGCAATTGTAGCCTTGATAAGAGAGTCCAATTCTTCATCTCCTCGAATAGCAAGTTGCAAATGACGAGGTGTTATACGTTTCACCTTTAAGTCTTTTGATGCATTTCCTGCCAATTCAGGTACCTCTGCGGTGAGGTACTCCAGGATGGCTGCGCTGTACACAGCGGCGGTCACGCCCACACATCCATGGCTAGTAGTCCTAGATTTCAGGCGTCGACGAATACAGGCCCCTGGGAACTGCAAGCCGGCTCTCTGCGAGCGGAATCCGCCTTTGTCTTGACCTTTCCGGAGTCTTTACCAGCCTTACCGCCAGCCATTTCGAATTCTGCTGAAGCTCACACAAGCAGGCAGAGAAAGGGCTAGTCAAATACCCAACAATCTCCCACCAGCTACTCCGTCGCACCGCGATCCAAACTGTCACAGGTACTCTATTCTAAGCATTCAAATATATTACTGACTACTGTTTTCTGGTAGCATTAAAACAAAAATAGTCATTTTCCACAGGTTATCTCTCCTAACTTCTAAAAGACGCAATCATTAGGAATATAAATCAAGATTTTACCAGTATACTTTTAAAATGTTTTAAAAATCTAAATATATTAAGCATGATAAACATATCAATCCATCTATCTTTCTGAATTTATTAGGGAATTCTTTGTTGGGAGAGGATTTTTCTCAAATTGTATTCTGCATCAATTTTATAATCTCTATTAGTGAAGATCTATCAACAATCTGCGTTATGCAGATGACACAACCTTGCTCACTGAAACTGAGGAGGACCTCATGCACTTGCTGCAGAAGGTCAAGGACTGCAGCCTTCAGTATGGACTGAGGCTCAATGTCAAGAAGACAAAGATTCTCACCACTGGACCAATTGGTAGCATCAGGATGGATGGCAAAGAGATTGTGAGTGTTCACACCTTCAATTTGCTCAGCTTGGCTCCAGCAGCCAGGAAATCAAACAAATGTATTGTAACGGGAAAGTCTGCTGTTAGGGACCTCTCTAAAGTACTCAAGAGCAACAGTGTATCTTTGGAGACTAAGGTGCCCCTGATACAGGCCATGGTCTTTACAATCACTTGTTATGCATCAGAGAGTTGGACAAGGACTAGGGAGGACAGAAGGAGAGTGGATGCTTTTGAGCTGTGGTGCTGGAGAAGAGTATTGAATGTACCATGGACTGCCAAGAAAACAAACAGATTCATCCTAGAGAGGGTTAAACCAGGCTTCTCCTTGGAGGCAAAGATTCTGGGGCTTTGTCTGACATACTTTGGACATGTTGAAGAAAGACAGGTCTTTGGAGAGGGACATCATGCTGGGTAGAGTAGAGGGACAGCACAGGAGGGGAAGACCCTCTATGAGGTGGATTGATTCAGTGACTGGGGTAATAGGGATGGGTGTGTCGGAGGCAATGAGATTGGCACAGGATAGAGCATGGTTTAGGTCTTTGGAGAGGGACATCATGCTGGGTAGAGTAGAGGGACAGCACAGGAGGGGAAGACCCTCTATGAGGTGGATTGATTCAGTGACTGGGGTAATAGGGATGGGTGTGTCGGAGGCAATGAGATTGGCACAGGATAGAGCATGGTTTACGGCTGTTGTACATAGGGTCGCTATGAGTTGCAAATGACTCGACGGCACATAACAACAACAACTATTAGTGAAATTAATCAATATTCAATTTCTGAGCGGAGTTGGAATAACCTCCAACGGCTAAAATTGTTGTCGTTGTTATGTGCTGTCAAGTTGATCCAATGTACAAGAGCTCTAAACCCTGCTCTATCCTGTGCCAAACTCATTGTCTTGCACACACCTACTCCTACAACCCCAATCATCGATCCATCTCATCGAGGGTCTTCCTCTCCTGCGCTGTCTCTCCACTCTTCCAAACATGATGTTCCTCTCCAAGGACTGGTCCCTTCTTGCAGCATGCTCAGTATGTCAGATGAAGCTTCAGAATCCATGCCTCCAACAAGCAGCCTGGTTTCCACTTTGTTCTCCTAGCAGTCCATGGTATATTCAACACTCTTCTCCAGCACCACAGCTCAATGGCATCAATTCTCTTTCTATCATCCCTCTTGGACCAAGAGGCAGTAGTCAGAACAGAGCAGGGTAACACTGCATGGTTCAAAATTGGGAAGGGTGTACGCCAGGGATGCATCCTGTCTCCA